>NC_028640.1:38160795-38261728 GCF_001406875.1 Solanum pennellii
CCCCCCCCCCCCCCAATTTTTCATGAGTGCAAGATATAACAATAATATCTCCAAAAGTACACCAACGTAGTACAATGGAAAATTTTTATAACATGTTATCCCATAAAGGTCTTCCAAAATGTTCCTTGCATTTAGCATACACAAATGTTGTAAGGACTTTTTTATCACACTCCACATGATTTATGCCACCGGTAATATGATGTTCATCAACTTCTAGCACCTTACAAATTACATAACAAGTCCGAAATAACAAAATTTTTTGGGTTAATGGTATAGATTTAGGGTTAGGGTTAAGGTTTGGCTTAGGGTTCGGGTTGGGTTTTAATTTCTCTTTAGGTTTGAGGGTTTGTCATTTAGGATTTGAGGCTTTAAATCTATGGTTTAGTGTTTAATGTTTGGATTTTTTTATATTTTCGTCTAAGGTTTTCTTTTGGCCTTGGGTTTAGGGTTTAGGGTTAGGGTTAGAGTTAGAATTTAGGTTAGGGTATAGGTTTTTTCTAGATTTTAGGGTTCAAGGTTTAGCTTTTGAGGTTTAAAATCTATTGTTTCGTGTTTAATATTTGGGTTTTTATATTATTAGCTTAGGATTTTGGGTTTATGTTTAGATTTAGGGTTAGGATTATGTTTAGGGTTAGGCATAAGTTTAGGGTTTTGTATTTTTTTAGGGTTTTGGTTTAGGATTTAGGGATAGCGTAAGGGTTAGGGTTTAGGGTTATTTTTAGGTTTTAGGTTTTGAGGTTTAGGATTTTTTGTTTAAATTCTATGGTTTAATGTTTAATGTTTAGGTTTTGGTAATTTGGCCTTGGGGTTTCGGGTTAATAGTTTAGGGGTAGAGTTAGGTTAAGGGTTTTGATTTTTTCTAGGTTTTAGGATTTGTGGTTTATGATTAGAGGTTTAAAACTATGGTATAGTGTAATGTTTGGGTTTCGTATTTAGGACATAGGGTTTTTTTTGGAATTAGGGAATAGGGTTTGGGTTTTAGGGAGGGTTAGGGTTAGTAATAGGGTTAGGGTGTAGGATTTTTTTAGGTTTAATGGTTCAGGTTTTAGCATTTAAGAATTAAAATCTATGGTTTAGTATTTCATATTTGTGTTTCGCTCTTTTGTTTTTCGGGTTTCAGGTTTATGGTTTTAGGATAGGGTTAGATTTAAGGTTAGGTTTAGGTTTAGTTTTAGTCTTTATTGTTTTTTTAGGTTTTTGGGTTTAGGGTTTAAGATTTTAGGTTTAATATCAATGGTTTAGTGTTTAATAATTGTGTTTTGGTTTTTTTGCATGAAGTTTTCGGTTTATGGTAGGGTTATGGGTAATGTTAATTTTAGGATTAGGGTTAGGGTATATGTTATTTTTTAGGTTTTAGGGTTTAGGATTAAGGATTTGAGTAGTAATATGTATAATTTAGTGTTTAATGTAAGGATTTTGGTATGCTTGGTTTAGGGTTAGGGTTAAGGGTAGGGTTAGGGTTAGGGTTAGGGCTAGGGTTTAGGGTTTTTTAAGGTTTTATATTTTGGGGTTTAGGATTTTTTGTTTACAATCTATGGTTTAGTGTTTAAGGTTTGGGATTTGGTATTTTGGGCTTTGAGTTTGTGTTAATGGTTTAAGGATAGGGTTAGGGATAGGGTTAGGATTTAGGTTCTTTTTTTTGTTTTAGGGTTTGTCATTAAGATTTGAGATTTTAAATCTATGCTTTAGTGTCTAATGTTTGGATTTTAATATTTTGGGTTTAGGTTTTTTTGTAATCTTTATTTTTTTGGACTTAGTGTTTTGGGTTTAACGTTTAGTGCAGGGTTAGGGTTAGGGTATAGGGATTTTTAGGTTTTATGGTTCAGGATTTAGCATTTGAGGTTTAAAATCTATTGTTTATTGTTTAACGTTTGGGTTTCGGTATTTTGGGCTTAGGTTTTCGAGTTTATAGTTTAGGCTTAAGGTTAGTGTTAGGGTTAGGGTTTTGGGTTTAGGGTTCAGGTAGTGTTTAATTTTTTGATTTTGGTATTTTGGGCTTAGCGTTTAGATTTAGGGTAGGGTTTAATTTTTTTTTTAGGTTTTAGGGTTTGTGGTTAAGGATTTGAGTTGTACTATCTATGATTTAGTCTTTAATATAAGGGTTTATGTATTCGGGGGTTTGGGTTTACTGTTTAGGTTTTAGGGTTATGGTTAAGGATAAGGTTAGGGTTAAGGTTCATGTGAGAGATAGGTTTAGGGTTAGGGTCTAGGTTTTTTTAGGTTATCGGTTTTAGGGTTTACGATTTTTGGTTTAAAATATACGGTTTAGTGTTTAATGTTTGGTTTTATCTATTTTGGGCTTGGTGTTTGTGGTTAATTGTATAGGGTTAAGTTTACAGTTAGGGTTATGGTTAGGGTTTAGGTTTTTTAGGTTTTAGGGTTTGTGGTTTAGGATTTGAGATTTAAAATCTCTGGTTTAGTGTCTAATGTTTGGGTTTTTATATTTTGAACTTTAGGATTATTTTTTGATTTAGGGTTTATCGTTAGGGTTAGGATTAGAGTTGGGGTGCAGGTTTTTTTAGGTTTTATGGTATAGTGTTTAACATTTAAGGTTTAATATCTACGTTTATGTTTAATGTTTGGGTTTTAGTATTTTGGGCTTACATTTTTTGGTTTATGGTTTATGGTTAGGGTTAGGGTTAATTTTTTTTTTTGTTTTTGGGTTTAGCGTTTAGGATTTGAGGTTTAATATCTAGGGTTTAGAGTTTAATATTTGGGTTTTGGTATTTAGGGCTTGGGGTTCATGATATATGGTGGGGTTAGGGTTACAGTTAATAAAAAGGTTAGGGCTACAGTTTCATTTGTTTTTTTATTAGTTTTTAAGGTTTGGGGTTAAGCATTTGAGTTGTAATATCTACGGTTTACTGTTTAATATCAGGGTTTTTGCATTTCGGGCTTTGGGTTTAGGGTTTAGGGTTTAAGGTTAGGGTAAAGGATAGAGTTAGAGTTCATGGTAGGTATATAGTTATGGTTAGGTTTAGGTTTTTTTAGGTTTTAGGTTTTGGGGTTTATGATTTTGTATTTAAAATCTACGGTTTAGTGTTTAATGTTAGGGTTTTGGGATTTTAAAATTTTTTATTATTATTTTAATACCCTTGGATGGGTGGGGGCTAAGCAACACAACCAAGCCTAAAAATTAATAAAAAATAAAGTACAAGAAGGGGGACATAACCCAAACCTCGAAACCTATGGTGGCTCATAGTCTACTTTTCGAAAAGAAAGTGAACTCCTTCCCTTACATAAAAGGTTAAACCACAATACTAAGCACCTAGAAGAGAGGAATCCTCTTTATACATAGTATCTGGGAAACATAAACAAGGGAGACTCTCCCTTTACATTTTATAAAACAATAAAGCTAATTTATTCTAACCCTTCAAAGAAGTTATAATTTAAAATTATAGCTAAGTTGAAAAGGTAACAGATTGTTCAAGGAGGTTCCTTAATTTTCTTCACCTTCTTCCTTCTAAATTTAGGCATTTCCAGAAGGTCAAGGTGATAATAAACCTTTGCTTCTTTAGGTAACTGTTGGTTGATGAAGTATATTTGAGGAGTAGTTGTCTTGTTGTTGTGCTTTGAAAGGGCATCAACAACCCAATAAGATTCTTTGAACACATGTATGCATTGAAAATTTTGGGTTTGGGAGATGAGGTTTTGTAATCTTCTCAACAGTGATATGATGCTCCATTGTGAGGTTGATTTCTGTAGGATCCATTGCACCACTAGTTCAGAATCCAGTACCAACAATATGTTCCTGTACCCAAGTTCCAGTTCCCTAGTTAAACCAAAAATGTCTTCTTGAATTTCGTCTTTGTTGTTGGTGCCTTCTCTAAGTGTAATTGTGAAAGCCATCAACAGCTTGCACTACAACATTTTATGTCTCCAACCACCCTAGAGAAGTGTGGCCTAAACTATGAAAAAGTGTGGCCTTTGGTAAAAAGCCATACTTTTTGACTTTAAGCCACACTTTTCCAGGTGTGGCCGAAAGCAGCGAAACCTTAGAGTTTAGGCAATGCTTTACAAGCGTAGCCTTATCAGCTACGCTTAAAAGCGTAGCCAAAAGGAAAAAAGGCCACGCTTTTTCCTACGCTTAGAAGTGTTTCCATATGAGCAACACTTTTAAGCGTAGCCTCAAATTCAAAAAGGCCACACTTTGTAGCTATGCTTAAAACTGTTGCCTTATCAGCTACACTTTCAAGCGTAGCCTAAAAGAAAAAAAGCCACGCTTTTGCTGCTACGTTTATAAGTGTTGCCTTATCAGCTACACTTTGAAGCGTGGCCTTTGCTACCATATTGCCCACACTTATCAAGTGTTGTCTTTTCTATCTAATGTATGACAACACTTTGAAGTGTTGTCCTTGCTCAAATGCATACACAATTTACAGTCCTATGCCACAATTTCTAATTAAAATACTCCAATATTATATTGCNAATGCATGCACAATTTACAGTCCTATGCCACAATTTCTAATTAAAATACTCCAATATTATATTGCAATATATAATCTCTAGCGCTAATAAGTAATTCAAATTTATAGATTTCCCATAAAGTACTTCAAAAGATAGTATGTGTTGTGTACATACCCATACTTATACATCAATATTCTAAATGTGTACACAATAAATCAAATATGTATTTAAACTTTTACAATAGTTCAAAAACTCTTCATCATCCACTTCAAATTTGATCACCTCCATTTCCCTACACAAATAAGATATTGGCAGTTATATAGAAGAGGTAAGAAGTTCAGATTGCAACAATATAGAGAGGCAAGAAATCCAGCAGTTACAGAAAATTAGATTGCATCTTTTGATGTTCAAAGTAGATGCCTACTTGTCTTTTGATGTTCAAAGTAGATGATCTTCCCTTAGGTGTCTAGAATTCCAAATGAGTTCAACAACAATGAATAATTGCATTAGTTTTCAAACTTCATAAGAAACAATATAAAATATTTGCTGTTATACAATAACCATGATGCACGCAAACTAACACGAACACTAAAGAAAAAAGGAATTAATGAGGAGACACAAACAATTAGATTCTCCTAATAATTATTTGTTTATTTGTTTGTAGTTATGGAAGCATGCCTTCTACTAGGATGTCAAAAGTTATGGTTATAACATGGATATTTTATATAATAAGAAAGAAAATAGACTTTACTGACAGAAATATTTTTATATAGAAGCAGCAGTTACAGAAAACATTAACAACAAATCTGCAGATTGCAGAGTCCATACCATGCCAATGTTTGTTTGCAGAAGTTTAGACAGACCAGTTTGCAAGCTAGTACAAACCTATAGCATGCTATAATGTTCTATACAAATGCCAAAAACACAGTGAAACAAAAGAAGCAAGACCTTAGCTCAATTTAAACCAAATACATTAACAACAACTAAAGAGAGACATGTCCAGATTGTAAGTTACAGAAAACATTAACAACAAATCAGCAGATTGCAGATTCCATACAATGCCAAAGTTTGTTTGCAGAGGTTTAGACAGACCAGTTTGCAAGCTAGTACAGACCTATAGTATGCTGTAATGTTCTATACAAATGCCAAAAAAACAGTAAAAAAAAAGAAGCAAAACCTTAGCTCAATTTAAACCAAATACATTAACAACAACTAAAGAGAGAGAAGTCCAGATTGTAGATTACAGAAGCAGCAAAAATTAAAGAAAATTAGATTAGTTTCCTTGTGTAGTTAATATGTTCCATACGATCAAACAAGGAAATTAAATCTGACATAGCAAAACTACACTTCAACCATACCAAACAAGCAAGATGAATAGTGGTCAAGAGAAACAAAACCTTAGCTCAATTCAAGCCAAAGCCACTAACAATAACTAAATAAAGAAAACTCAGTCGTATTTAGAGTATTTCGCCACCATTCAATAATATTCAAAACCATATCGAGAATATGTAACAAGTTCAGAGTTACTTCATACTCATCAGAGCGAGGCCAAAAGTAACCAAATTTTAATAGAGATCTTCATATATGCAAGTTAATTCACTTATTCCAAGTATCCAGAGAGGAACCTAATTCATTGGGATATAACTTGATAGCAATCAACTAATCACATACCTCTACAGCCTGGAAAGACCTCTTTTTCTACTTCGATGCGAATTTCACATCATTGGAGGATCCCTGTCAGACTAGAACATATTTCAAGCTACTTTGAATGATTCAAACATGAAGTTAATAAATAAGCCAATTACAAAAGAGAAGACTTTCTAAGAAACTGAGAGGACTAATTTGAAAAAGTACTAATCAGAAAGTAATTTGATAAATGTAACATGCATACTCCAGATATTACTAACCTTAGTTATACAAGTTGTGCCAACATACAGTCAAATAAAATAAAAGTAAGCTAGAATTACAGCTTCATCAACAAAACAATAATTACATAAATTAAAGAAGTCAACATAAATTATCGACCAAACAACAATCAGACACATAAACAAGTGTGGGGTTACGAAAACCGTGACGGACCGTCGTAGCCATGACGGTCCGTCCTGCAGGTTCTCATGAAGATCAGAGAAGTAGCCCCAGTACCCATATTCCAAGAGTTCAAGTGTTTTGGAACGGAGACCCTCGACGGACCGTTGTGCTCGTAATGATCCGTCATACCTGCCGC
Source organism: Solanum pennellii (assembly GCF_001406875.1). Taxonomy (NCBI): domain Eukaryota; kingdom Viridiplantae; phylum Streptophyta; class Magnoliopsida; order Solanales; family Solanaceae; genus Solanum; species Solanum pennellii. The sequence goes on from NC_028640.1 coordinate 38,167,427, forward strand.
CGAGGGTAATGAAGAGTGCAGCAGAAGAAACTTGCAAGTATGGGACGACGGAGTCCACGACGGCCCGTCATGACCACGACGTCCCGTCATGACCACGACGGCCCATCATGACCACAGCCTGTCATGACCACGACGGCCCGTCATGACCACGATGGCCCGTCATGACCACGACGGTCCATGCTCCATGATAGTACTGTTGTTATGTACTTATATTTTTTTTATAATGGTAAAAACATTTTCACCAGAACATAAATCTATCATTTAGTATCACAGTTCATGAGTATTACAAATAATAACATGATAATTGTTCAAGGAAAGATCAAGTATCACTGTTCCACAAACTTTTGGGACATAGAATTCACTAAAGGAAATCACAAAGTATCAAAAAAATGAGTTTACAATTAATAATGATGGAGTTGGATAATAATTCGATTAAATCCCATCACATACAAACACAATATAAAAGATCTAGTCATAGAGAACTCAAGACATAATCTCGGATTCACAGCAAAAACATACATTAGGTCAACTTATCAAGAAAAATACAGATTATGTAGATGTAAGAAGAATCACAAAGTACTACAAGTCTGCGTAATTCTAATTAAAATACAAATGTATTAACACTTACTGGAACATGATAGCCACATCCAAGTAATCTTCTATCCAAAGTGGCATGAAACAAGTCAATACTAAATGCCGAGAAGGTGATATAAGTAGAACATGCTCTAACTTTACAAGGTACTTTATGTAGAATGGTTCAAATATAAGTAGATTTTCATAGATAAGGTTATTCTCAACGTCCTATCTAGATTTAGAAGAACTAGTATTTCATTTGATATAAGATACAGAGGATGAACAGAACAAATGATAGTGGTGTTACCTTTCTCAAGATGTGATCTCGAAGGGGATAAAGCTTTCTCTTTGTGCACTTTTACTTGATGAAGTAAACTTGATAGCTACATCAGAAAGACACATCCTTCACTAACTGCATCAACAAGAGGAGTTAGTAACTAATATCCTGATTTACACGGATATGATGGTCATATCATCCTTAATCCTGGCTCAACCCATCAATCTATGGAAATAGGGCTAGAGGTCACTGAATTACTAGTGGTTGTTCGATTGATGTAAAGATACATAGGATGAGTTGTAGCAATAAAAATTATGACGAACCTCAGAGCATATTTGTGAAAAAATTAACCAATGAGGCTTCTTCCCATCACATGGTAGAACAATTAACAACAATCTAATTTCAAATCCTTCACCACTAATTTAAAAGCCAGACTAACCTTGGTCTTTTCCTCCAAGACATCTAATTCCTTAATCCCCTGATAAAGTAATAATTCAACTCAAATATGAGTTCTTACAAAAAGAAAGTTATTTGTGTGACTATTCAATTTAATGCACTATAATTCTATTTTTTTTTATAGAATGAGAACATAAGAACCAATAGATGATTATTGAGAAAATCATACTTGACCACCATCAACAACGAAACAGACAACTTCACAGCCATAGTTCTCCATGCAAAATGAAAAAGAANTGAAAAGTAAAGGAAAATCTAAATGTTTACGAGCTACACTCCAAAAATCAACTGATGAAACTAAAATACAAGTCACACTCCCAAAAATTGCATAAAAACACAAGAATATAAAAACCCTAAAGTTAAAATTTAGAATTTCAAAATGAAATTTCTTACCTGATAAACCCAAATCCAACAAAATCTCTTTGAAATCGTGTTCTTCAGTGAGACACTTGAGAGAAAAGTGTGACGGAGAGACTAATTAGCTTCAGTTCATCATCATGTCAACAACCCAACAATATTCATTTCTTCTATACACAAAACAAAAAATCAAACACTTCAGCTAACAAGAAGATTGTTTTAGAAGTACCACTTCAGCTAAAAATCAAACACTTCAGCTAAAAATCAAAAAAGTTTCGGAAAACAGAATCGTTCTTACTCTTAAAGAAATTGTTCTAACTCTTTAAGGAATCGTTCAACTCTTCAGCTCAGTTCATCGAATCTTTAGCTTGTATCAGAAAAGAGAACTACTTCTTCAGCTATCTTCACCTCTCTTCACTTTGAACCTTTAGTTCTTCAACTTGTATCGGAACCTTTAGTCAGCCAATTCTTCTGCTGAAAAGAGAAACGTCAAAAGGAAAGTCTGAAAGAGGAAAGTGTTTATGTTTTGTTAATGTTTAATTTTTTTGGTCAATAAAAATGGGAGGGAGTGTTAAAAATATTGGAGGGAATATAATATTTTAGTGAAAAATTTTAAGGCAACACTTATAAAGTGTTGTTTTTTTCAATTATAAAAAAAGGACATTTTAGAAGTGTGGTCATATATGTAAATAGGTGTTGCCAATTATATCATATTTTAACAACACTTACAAAGTGTATCTTATATTATTAAAGAGTACACTTTTGAAGTGTTGCCAAAATTATTGTAGCTAAAAGTTAAAAATTTTAGCTACGCTTTAAAAGCGTTCCGAAAACTACTTTAGGAAACACTTTACATGTGTAGTCCAAAATAAGTGTGGTCGTAGGCCTAAAATGGTGTAGTGTTGCCAGAGTGATCTCTCTAAATACCTCCAGCTCCAATCCTTCCTGGGTTGTTGATTGCACTGCCATCTGCGTTGATCTTATTCAATGGGCTGGGGGTTTTGTCAAAATTACCATGTTCACTTTAGTATCATGGACACACCTTTCAGAAACATTAATTAATTCAGTCTATTTGGCCGGCCATTTGATTTGATCGAAACCAGTGATCAACAAATTGTAGTTGACCTAGAAAACTGCATATTTAACCCTGCTGATGTTGGTTGTTTTGCCTTTATATTTGACGGCACATCTGTTCTTCCACAGATTCCAGCAAATGAAGATAGGTGATGCTTGCAGAAGCATCTTGTAAGATGCATTTTTATACTTAGATGTCCACCATTGTTTGTGGAACTTCTAGAGTGAAGTGTGTTCTGGATGAATTCCTGCAGTAGTTGCAAAGCTCTTACACACATTGGCTGAAAATTTTTTGGAATTGAAGGTGTGCTCTATGTTGTCCATACCTGCCCTATTATAACAACAAAAACAATGAGTTTGGTCGATGCAAAAGTTAGTCAATTTTTCATAAGTAGGGAGTTTACCCCTTAAGGTTCTCCATAGTATATAGGAGGATTTAAAAGGTATGTTTTATGCCATAAAGGGGAATTGAATTGATTTTTGGTTCTTTTATCTCAGATTCCCTCCCAGGGAGAAGGACAACTAAGGATTCCATTAGTGTTGAGTTTCCACCCAACTTGATCCGGTAGGTGATGTTGAGGAGAGGTCTCTGTTGCAATGATGTTGTAAACTGACTAGCAGGGACCCCTTCTATCAACTTGCTCCAGCTCCACTGTCCTTCTTTAAAAAATTTAGCCACATTGAGGTTTTTGAATCTATTACGGTTGGTAGAGAATTGTTCCAAAGGTCCAATTCCCAGCCAATTATCCCACCAAAAGGAATAGTTTCCTGCTTGGAGTTTCCATTGTATATGTTGCTCAACCTGTTGTCTTTTAATAATCATATATTTCCCAGTCAATGAATCCCCATTATCGAATTTTTTACAAACAAGGTTGGATCTTTAGCAGTATTTAGCTCACAAAAAATCTCCCAAAGGGTCTGTTTAGTTCTAAAAACCCACCACTATTAGTATTGGAAAGCCTGACAAACATCCTTCAAATTCCTCATCCTTAACACCCCCCACCCCCATCATATGGGAAGCTTAATTTTTTCCATGAGTCCCAGTGGTACCTCTTCCTATTACTTCTTCATCCCCAGAAAAAATCAGTTAAGAGCATTTGATTTTTTTTAAGACTAGAAGATGGAGGTATTACTGCATATAGTAGGTGTATAGGAAGAGCCTGAAGGACATTCATTGTAGGAAGTGCTCTACCACCTTAGCTGAGTAGTTTATTTTGCCAACCTTGAATCGTGCATACAATTTTGTAAACAAGGTCAAAGAAATAAATATTCCTAGGCCTACCAACAAATAGAAGGCACTATTTTTGTCTGAAACCTCTGAATGTTTTGATTCTATGTCTTGTGTTGTTGAAGTCATTTGAATGAAGCATAAAATAACTCTTGTCTCCATTGATGAGATGCCAGAGGTATTTTCATACTCCGTAAGAGTTTTAATTAAGAGTTATAAGGTTTTACATCTTTTTAAGGTGAACAATGTTATATCATCTCCAAAGATCAGATGATTCACTTGGGGGGCCCTCATTTCCATGAAAAAACCATGATAATCAGGATGGTTATGCAACTTGTTGAGAGACTTTGATAAGACTTTTGCACCTAAAATAAATAGGTCTAAAGAGAGGGGGCCACCTTGCTTAAGACCTATAGTGGAGTTGAATAACCAATACCTCTTACCATTGATAATGATTGAGTGTTATAATTCTCCACAACATATCAATGAATATTTCAATAAATCCCATTTTCCTTAGAATCAAGCAGATATAAAAACATGAAACCCTGTCATAAGCCTTTGCCATGTCCAATTTTATGATGACATTTCTACAAATATTTGGTGTCTTAATTTGGTGAATTATTTGATGAGTTTAAATGATGTTCTCAGAAATTCTTCTACCTTTAACAAACCTGGATTAGTTGGAAAAAATTAGAGATGGGAGGATAGGACTAAGCCTGTTGCTCACCAATTTAGAAATAATCTTGCATGTAAAGTTGCTCAAACTTATAGGCTTGAACTCAATTGACTTTTTAGGATTACTCACCTTAGAGAGTAAAACAATACAAGAGTGGGAGAAGTACTTAGGAATCATTTGGCCACTGAAGAAGCCCTAAGTAACTCCCATCAAATCATTCTTGATCATATGCCAACATTTTTTAAAGAAGTAACAATTCATGCCATCCTGACCAGCTGCACAATTAGGATTCAGAGAGAAACCACACACCTAAACTCATCCATATAAGGAATATTGGTAGGGTGTGTATTTTTCTCATGACTAACCATCCTTTGAATGCATTCCAAAGTGTTGTAATTAATAAGTTTTTCATCACCTGTGAAAATCTCTTTGAAATGATCAGAAGCTGCTAGAGCAATATTTTCCTCATCCTGTATCCATTCCCCAGTTTCACTGCTAGTTTTGTCGACAAATAACCTCCTTCTTCTTCTTATTATTATTGAGTTGAAACATTTAGAATTTGTGTCACCTTCCTTAAACCAATGAAGATGGGATTTTTGTTTCAAATTAGTATCTTCCATCTTGAGGAATTTAAACGATATCACCAAACTACTTCTTAGACCAAGCACTAGGAGCACTAGACATCCTTTTTAGGTTTTGGTGAAATCTCCACCTCTTATTAACATCCACTTCCCTATCCCACCAAGTTTTAACAGTTTCCATGAATAGAGGATTTTTAACCCATCAATTAAAGAATCTGAAGTACTTGATGTGGTCAGTGTCTTTTAAAGTCATTTCCATAAGAAGAGGAAAGTGATCTGACCAAGTAGCTCACAAGAGAGTGATAGTGGTCTAGGGAATCCCTTCAAACCATGGATATTTAACCAGAGCCCTATCAAGTCTATTCAAATTTGTTTTATTAATAAATATCTTGTTGGCCCAAGTGAGTTTGTGACCACTGTAACCAATGTCTAAAAGGCCATAGGCTTCAATGATTGCTATGATATCAATGTTTTTTCTCATATCATAAGGCAGTTTTCCCAGCTTTTCTTCCAGTGAAGTTATGACATTGAAATCTCCTACACAGTTACAAAGTTTGGAATTAATATTGGATCGTTGTAACATCTTATCCCAAAGATACCTCCTCAGATGTTCTTTGTATTTTGCATATACAAAAGTAGTGATAAATTTACATTGAAATGCATATTGTTTCATCTCACTAGTGATTTGTTGTTCATCTTCATCAAGAATAATGCAGTCAATATCACTACTCAAAAACACCCAAATTTTGCAATTATAGTTATTAGTAGAATTCTCCATGTTTAACTGGACTTTAAAGTTTTGAACATGTACACTATCTGAGAATGGTTCCAAAATAGTAATGATAGACAGTTCATGAAGTTTCCTTAACATTTAAAGTCCTTCCAACACCCCTTTAGTTTTGATCCCTCGCACATTCCATATGATTTTACTAATCATTGGGAGGATCTAGAGGAAAATGGTCTATTGTTTGGTGTGCCAGATGTTAGAGAGTTGACATCTTGATTCTTGAAGTGAGATTTCTCCTTTTGAAACCTTCTTGGAGATAGGCCTTAACATTGTGTTACCTGTTGTATCTCATCCTTTATAACATGATCATTAGATGGACTAAAATCCTTAATTAAAGCTTCACTAGTTTGATCATCATCATTTGAATCATATAGAGACTGGTTGTCCCTGTCTAGCTCATCTTCAGAATTTTCAATAGCATACTCATCTATCACAGGTACTGCATTCACTTTACATAATTGTTACCTCTTATTATGAGGCCTAGTTGTAGGGGGACAAAATTCTTTAACTTGTTGAGGGGGTTTATCCTGCCCATGGATGTAGTTAACCATTTTGCTGCCTCGTTCTTCCCTTTTTCCCTGCTCTTGCTCAATTTCACTTCTTTGCAGTTTATTCTGCCTCCTTTTAGCAGCATCCCTCTTTTGTTTACTAGGCTTATTTTTTATCTTGGGAGTGCTTTCAGGAATATTAATATCTATCTCCTTCCCTTTATCTTTAGCCATGTGAATCTTGTTATTTTCCTCATTATTCTCTGTCTTTTTATGTTTGTATTTGTTTTTTCCACAGTTCTGTTGTCTATTATTTTTTGTTTGAACCTGTTGTTTAATTTGTTCTTGTTCCACCCTTTGTTGTTTGTTTCTAGAGTTATCAGTGGCTATAAAGTCAGGACCACGGTAAATATTCAACCCCTCATGCAGAAAATAAGGAAAACTCCCCCCTTTGCTTACCCTTCCTGCATGTTAGTATGTTTCTCCTGACATCCCTCATCCATCTCTCCTTTATCTTCATCATTCATAGTCAACACATTAACATATTGAATAAGAGAGTTAGGTTGTATAGTTGTGATACATGCACCCTTTAGTAACGGAGTTTTATCATATGGCATGTTAGTAGAGTTACTTCTATTTGTTTTTTCTTGGGAGACTGCCCTGTTTCTTCCTGTAGTATCTTCTTTGTAGGCTTCAATATTTTCCTACATGTTCAAGTTAGTGAAAGGATTGTTTTGAATATTAATAGTATTACTTGTTTGCTGAGTTGAATGATGAATGTGTTCACTAGCAAGCATGTTTTGTGCCTGGGTTGAATTCCAGATTGCCTTGGAGGTTGTTTCCTCCTATATTTTGATGTTCTTTCATCTTTGTGTATGACATTCCTCTTCTCTTTGTTGCTCAGGTTTTTTTGTGGTTCCCCATTTCATTGATGTTTTGTTGAATTTCTCTCTTCGTTTTCTTTGGTCTGTGCTTTAGGATTCTCTTTCCCTCTGTAAGTTTGTTGTTCCTTGTTTTTGTCTTTTTTCTCCTTTTTCTTTTCTTTTCATTTTCTATAATACTCATCCCTCTTTTTGTATTAGCACCCATCTACATCATGACCTTGGTGTCTGAAATACTCACAATAAAGGGGAATGTTTTCATACGCCACAGGTTTCCACATACCTATTGTATCATCCTCATTATGCAAGCCAACCCATACATACCTAGGCCTAGGTTAAGTTAAATCAATTTTCATTTTGACATTGGCCATCCCAGCTCTAGATCTTTTAATAGATGTAGTGTCCAAATACAGCACCTTGCCTAAAAATTCCAAGAGAGGAATAAGAAAAGGCTTTTTGAACCAGTGCCAAGGTAACCCTGGTAAGACAATCAAGACTAGGACTATTGGAGTTTTCTCTTCTGGAGTAAAAAAAGGAGTCCAAGATTGTATGCTCATTAGTTTACCCATAATAGTCATTCTTTGTTGAGTCCATACAGTGTTATACTCTAGCTCATTTTGTAGGTCAATAAACACATGTCTAGAGTTGTAATAAGCTATATGGACCTCCCCACTTAGTTGATTTTGTTGAATGAAGCTCGTCTGGATAAGCTCAACCTTAGGCATTGTTGTACTAAATTTCCCTACCGGAGTATATTTACAATAAATAGTTAATGTATGCATATAGTCATGCATATCAAATATTACTGCTGGTTGTCCCTGCTTAGTACTCTATCTGGGGGTTGTTTTTAGTACAAAATTAAGATTTTAGGATTCATCTATATGTCTCAGCCTTGCTGCTAAAGTCTGGACCACTATATAAGGAGCAGGTTAAGGGATTTTTTCCTGGTTATAGTTTATTTGGCCTTTTGAGTTGATAGGATCAGTAATTTTTTTAGGAACAGGGTGGGTTATATCGAATTGGAGGTGTTTTTTAGAAAAACTGCTAGATATTTTTGTGAATTCTCATTGATACTTGTTTAGCTCAGTACTCTCCCCCATAATATTTTGTTGAGTTTGTCCCAGATTATCCACCCCATTCCTATGATTTTGATTACTTTGATTCACAACATTATTTGCTAGACCCCTCTGTAATAGATCACCAGACTCATCAACTAACTTTTCCATGGCTTTATCATGCACATGGCCAACATTGTGTTGATAATAGAATTGATTACGTACATAATTAGGTGGAGTGAAATTACCTGAGTGTTGTTCATTTCATTCCAGCTCATTGTAGTTTTGTTGTTGTCCCTGCATATTGTCACCAGCATATCCATTAGTGTATTTAACCTCTAAAACTTCGTGTGAGTGTTCCTCCTTGCGTGTTGTAGTGTCAATAGGCTTAACTCCAAATAATAACTATGAAGGTCTCTCCACATCACTTATTCTTTTGGTGCAACTCATGCATTAGTTTATTTTTATTTAGAACCCAAACCAACATTCATGTTATAGTATTTTTTTTATCTCCCCACTACGTCGCATTCCTAAATTCATTTGTCCAGCATTTTAAATGTGAGTATAATCTTGAGATTATTGATTGGATATATTCGTGAGATGAAATTCATCTGCATTAGAATCTACTCCATTATCCTCGCCAGTTGCAGTTTTACTCAAACGACGTTTCGATTGCCGGAATTCAAGTTGTCGGCGACTTGGTTGTCCTTTGAGGTTGCCATTGCATTGAGATGCACAACTTCCTCAGGGGAGTAATCCCCAGTAGGTAATTACTTTCGAAACAACTGGGAAGCTCTCGATTTTGAGATCAAAAATCTTGTGACTTGGTTGTAACTTCTCTAGTAATTGCCACTTCAGTTCTCTCAATTAGACCGGTAGAATTTCTCAATTTTAGAGTATTTTGTAGTCCTTGAGTACTAGAATCGTTCCCAATATCCTTGCAATATTGATTCAACCTAATTCTTTCAGAGGAAATAATTTTGCGACTCCCTGCCATTTCATTGTTTCAACTCGCACTGTCCATCGCCTCCTTTAATTGCAAATTCCCAGAGTTGTGAGATGAATTAGAGGTTGATTTTTGGTTATTTTTTTATCACAGTTTGATATGGTCCGGCGATCTACAGGAGGCCTGTGGTTGTTCAAGCGCCATCTCCCTCCAGCTGAACTAGCTGTTAGAGTTAGCCATTAGTCTGTTCCTCCGAAAATGCATGTTAGAGTGAGAAATTAGAGAGAGCAAAATTGGGAAATCGTTAAGCAATCTTGTCATATTGGCTTTGGGGTTCGGGTTAGTGGTTTTGGGTTGGAGTTTGGGTTATGGTTAGTGTTAGGGTTAGGGTCATGGTTTAGTTTTTTTTTAGGATTTGTCATTTAGGTTTTGAGGTTTAAAAACTATGGTTTAGTGTTTTGTCATGACAGTAGTGTAGACCACAGATGAGACCGGCGTCGTTGACTTCTCAGATGCCGCAGGAAATCCTACATACATTATCGTTACTTCATCTATGTTAATTTTAGCAGAAAATTTGAACTTTTTTATTAATTAGACTTCATAGTGAGAAGTATTGGTCTCACAAAACTATCTACATAAAATCATTAGAGATCATGACAACTATCTAGAACTAAGATAATCAAATGAAAGGCATAGTGAATATCTGTATAAAATATAGAGTTGCCTAAATAGCACCAATACAATATCTAAAATAATTGGGCAAGAAACACTAGTATAACATACTACACTAGCTAATGCCTACGACTAATGCTAGAATAAAATAGTAAGCATCCTCAAAAGCATGAGGGCCTAAAAAATTCAGATGAAACCTCCACGTCTAGAAAACTTCCGCGTCGACTCGTAAAGTCTAGCACCCAGCTGAATCTGCACCTAGAAGTATAGAGTTGAATGGGATTAGTACAAACTTGTACTAAGTGTGGTTATATGCAAATACACACAAAGGACATGCGTAATTAGGAAGGGCTCTCTCTTAACGATATGAATTATGGAAAGTCAAGTCAGTGGACTTGCAAAAATTCGATTAAGAAAGTCATGCTATGAGAGGAACATGCATCACCATACGTATCATACTGCACACATCATATTACATATTGCATATAGCTCATAACATATTGCATATAGCACATAACATATTGCACATAACACATAACATATCGCATATAGCCGATAACAAATTGCAGTTAACACATAAACATTTCATATCACTTGTTAATAAGCCATAAGACCTTGGAATCATGGGCATGACATTAAGACATCCCAAAATGAGGGCTGAACATATGGGACCTTAACTAGGGAGCCTTCTTTTGAAAGCACAGAGCCTTCTTCATTCATTCATACATACTTCATTTTTATTCGTTCATAAACTTGTGTAAACACCAGCCATACATACTTCATTTTCATTCATTCGTTATGTGCATTACTTGAGGCTGGGCTCATTTTTCTCTGGGAAATTTAACCTTAAACGACATAGATCATTTGAGAATCATGGAATCCAGTGTTGACCACGACGTCCCGTCGCGAGGTCCGTCGACCCAGTCGCGTTTTGACAGATTTCCAGCAAATTGAGTTACTATCTATACTTATGGCTAAAACGACTGAATTAGCTAAAGTTACTATCATTGTGATTAGCTAAAGTTACCAGCAAATAGAGTTACTTCTTCACTCTTCAAGACATACAGTCGAAAACAAAAAAATTGTTCCAGCAAACAGAGACAAGACAAAATCATTGTGATTAACAAATGAACAAACAAAGATTAAGGCGATCACAGTAAAAAAAGCAGTGACCACAGATTAAAACAAACATTATAGCAAGAAAGATCTTAAACATGGACAAGCAACAGTTCAGCAATCAGAATAAGAACAAGGAAAATCTTAAGCATCTGCAGAAATTAACTTGAAAAGTAAAGGAAAATCTAAATGTTTACGAGCTGCACTCCAAAAATCAACTGATGAAACTAAAATACAAGTCACACTCCCAAAAATTGCATAAAAACACAAGAATATAAAAACCCTAAAGTTAAAATTTAGAATTTCAAAATGAAATTTCTTACCTGATAAACCCAAATCCAACAAAATCTCTTTGAAATCGTGTTCTTCAGTGAGACACTTGAGAGAAAAGTGTGACGGAGAGACTAATTAGCTTCAGTTCATCATAATGTCAACAACCCAACAATATTCATTTCTTCTATACACAAAACAAAAAATCAAACACTTCAGCTAACAAGAAGATTGTTTTAGAAGTACCACTTCAGCTAAAAATCAAACACTTCTGCTAAAAATCAAATAAGTTTCGGAAAACAGAATCGTTCTTACTCTTAAAGAAATTGTTCTAACTCTTCAAGGAATCGTTCAACTCTTCAGCTCAGTTCATCGAATCTTTAGCTTGTATCAGAAAAGAGAACTACTTCTTCGGCTATCTTCACCTCTCTTCACTTTGAACCTTTAGTTCTTTAACTTGTATCGGAACCTTTAGTCAGCCAATTCTTCTGCTGAAAAGAGAAACGTCAAAAGGAAAGTCTGAAAGAGGAAAGTGTTTATGTTTTGTTAATGTTTAATTTTTTTGGTCAATAAAAATGGGAAGGAGTGTTAAAAATATTGGAGGGAATATAATATTTTAGTGAAAAAATTTAAGGCAACACTTATAAAGTGTTGTTTTTTTCAATTATAAAAAAAGGACATTTTAGAAGTGTGGTCATATATGTAAATAGGTGTTGCCAATTATATCATATTTTAACAACACTTACAAAGTGTATCTTATATTATTAAAGAGTACACTTTTGAAGTGTTGCCAAAATTATTGTAGCTAAAAGTTAAAAATTTTAGCTACGCTTTAAAAGCGTTCCGAAAACTACTTTAGGAAACACTTTACATGTGTAGTCCAGAATAAGTGTGGTCGTAGGCCTAAAATGGTGTAGTGTTGCCAGAGTGATCTCTCTAAATACCTCCAGCTCCAATCCTTCCTGGGTTGTTGATTGCACTGCCATCTGCGTTGATCTTAATCAATGTGCTGGGGGTTTTGTCAAAATTACCATGTTCACTTTAGTATCATGGACACACCTTTCAGAAACATTAATTAATTCAGTCTATTTGGCCGGCCATTTGATTTGATCGAAACCAGTGATCAACAAATTGTAGTTGACCTAGAAAACTGCATATTTAACCCTGCTGATGTTGGTTGTTTTGCCTTTATATTTGACGGCACATCTGTTCTTCCACAGATTCCAGCAAATGAAGATAGGTGATGCTTGCAGAAGCATCTTGTAAGATGCATTTTTATACTTAGATGTCCACCATTGTTTGAGGAACTTCTAGAGTGAAGTGTGTTCTGGATGAATTCCTGCAGTAGTTGCAAAGCTCTTACACACATTGGCTGAAAATTTTTTGGAATTGAAGGTGTGCTCTATGTTGTCCATACCTGCCCTATTATAACAACAAAAATAATGAGTTTGGTCGATGCAAAAGTTAGTCAATTTTTCATAAGTAGGGAGTTTACCCCTTAAGGTTCTCCATAGTATATAGGAGGATTTAAAAGGTATGTTTTATGCCATAAAAGGGAATTGAATTGATTTTTGGTTCTTTTATCTCAGATTCCCTCCCAGGGAGAAGGACAACTAAGGATTCCATTAGTGTTGAGTTTCCACCCAACTTGATCCGGTAGGTGATGTTGAGGAGAGGTCTCTGTTGCAATGATGTTGTAAACTGACTAGCAGGGACCCCTTCTATCAACTTGCTCCAGCTCCACTGTCCTTCTTTAAAAAATTTAGCCACATTGAGGTTTTTGAATCTATTACGGTTGGTAGAGAATTGTTCCAAAGGTCCAATTCCCAGCCAACTATCCCACCAAAAGGAATAGTTTCCTGCTTGGAGTTTCCATTGTATATGTTGCTCAACTTGTTGTCTTTTAATAATCATATATTTCCAAGTCAATGAATCCCCATTATCGAATTTTTTACAAACAAGGTTGGATCTTTAGCAGTATTTAGCTCACAAAAAATCTCCCAAAGGGTCTGTTTAGTTCTAAAAACCCACCACTATTAGTATTGGAAAGCCAGACAAACATCCTTCAAATTCCTCATCCTTAACACCCCCCACCCCCATCATATGGGAAGCTTAATTTTTTCCATGAGTCCCAGTGGTACCTCTTCCTATTACTTCTTCATCCCCAGAAAAAATCAGTTAAGAGCATTTGATTTTTTTTAAGACTAGAAGATGGAGGTATTACTGCAGACAGTAGGTGTATAGGAAGAGCCTGAAGGACATTCATTGTAGGAAGTGCTCTACCACCTTAGCTGAGTAGTTTATTTTGCCAACCTTTAATCGTGCATACAATTTTGTAAACAAGGTCAAAGAAATAAATATTCCAAGGCCTACCAACAAATAGAAGGCACTATTTTTGTCTGAAACCTCTGAATGTTTTGATTCTATGTCTTGTGTTGTTGAAGTCATTTGAATGAAGCATAAAATAACTCTTGTCTCCATTGATGAGATGCCAGAGGTATTTTCATACTCCTTAAGAGTTTTAATTAAGAGTTATAAGGTTTTGCATCTTTTTAAGGTGAACAATGTTATATCATCTCCAAAGATCAGATGATTCACATGGGGGGCCCTCATTTCCATGAAAAAACCATGATAATCAGGATGGTTATGCAACTTGTTGAGAGACTTTGATAAGACTTTTGCACCTAAAATAAATAGGGCTAAAGAGAGGGGTCCACCTTGCTTAAGACCTCTAGTGGAGTTGAATAACCAATACCTCTTACCATTGATAATGATTGAGTGTTATAATTCTCCACAACATATCAATGAATATTTCAATAAATCCCATTTTCCTTAGAATCAAGCAGATATAAAAACATGAAACCCTGTCATAAGCCTTTGCCATGTCCAATTTTATGATGACATTTCTACAAATATTTGGTGTCTTAATTTGGTGAATTATTTGATGAGTTCAAATGATGTTCTCAGAAATTCTTCTACCTTTAACAAACCTGTATTGGTTGGAAAAAATTAGAGATGGGAGGATAGGACTAAGCCTGTTGCTCACCAATTTAGAAATAATCTTGCATGTAAAGTTGCTCAAACTTATAGGCTTGAACTCAATTGACTTTTTAGGATTACTCACCTTAGAGAGTAAAACAATACAAGAGTGGGAGAAGTACTTAGGAATCATTTGGCCACTGAAGAAGCCCTAAGTAACTCCCATCAAATCATTCTTGATCATATGCCAACATTTTTTAAAGAAGTAACAATTCATGCCATCCTGACCAGCTGCACAATTAGGATTCAGAGAGAAACCACACACCTAAACTCATCCATATAAGGAATATTGGTAGGGTGTGTATTTTTCTCATGACTAACCATCCTTTGAATGCATTCCAAAGTGTTCTAATTAATAAGTTTTTCATCACCTGTGAAAATCTCTTTGAAATGATCAGAAGCTGCTAGAGCAATATTTTCCTCATCCTGTATCCATTCCCCAGTTTCACTGCTAATTTTGTCGACAAATAACCTCCTTCTTCTTCTTATTATTATTGAGTTGAAACATTTAGAATTTGTGTCACCTTCCTTAAACCAATGAAGATGGGATTTTTGTTTCAAATTAGTATCTTCCATCTTGAGGAATTTAAAAGATATCACCAAACTACTTCTTAGACCAAGCACTAGGAGCACTAGACAACCTTTTTAGGTTTTGGTGAAATCTCCACCTCTTATTAACATCCACTTCCCTATCCCACCAAGTTTTAACAGTTTCCATGAATAGAGGATTTTTAACCCATCAATTAAAGAATCTGAAGTA
This sequence comes from Solanum pennellii, assembly GCF_001406875.1. Classification (NCBI taxonomy): domain Eukaryota; kingdom Viridiplantae; phylum Streptophyta; class Magnoliopsida; order Solanales; family Solanaceae; genus Solanum; species Solanum pennellii. The sequence continues at coordinate 38,182,663 of NC_028640.1, forward strand.
CTTGATGTGGTCAGTCTCTTTTAAAGTCATTTCCATAAGAAGAGGAAAGTGATCTGACCAAGTAGCTGACAAGAGAGTGATAGTGGTCTAGGGAATCCCTTCAAACCATGGATATTTAACCAGAGCCCTATCAAGTCTATTCCAATTTCTTTTATTAATAAATCTCTTGTTGGTCAAAGTGAGTTTGTGACCACTGTAACCAATGTCTAAAAGGCCATAGGCTTCATTGATTGCTATGATATCAATGCTTTTTCTCATATCATAAGGCAGTTTTCCCAGCTTTTCTTCCAGTGAAGTTATGACATTGAAATCTCCTACACAGTTACAAAGTTTGGAATTAATATTGGATCGTTGTAACATCTTATCCCAAAGATACCTCCTCAGATGTTCTTTGTATTTTGCATATACAAAAGTAGTGATAAATTTACATTGAAATGCATATTGTTTCATCTCACTAGTGATTTGTTGTTCATCTTCATCAAGAATAATGCAGTCAATATCACTACTCAAAAACACCCAAATTTTGCAATTATAGTTATTAGTAGAATTCTCCATGTTTAACTGGACTTTAAAGTTTTGAACATGTACACTATCTGAGAATGGTTCCAAAATAGTAATGATAGACAGTTCATGAAGTTTCCTTAACATTTAAAGTCCTTCCAACACCCCTTTAGTTTTGATCCCTCGCACATTCCATATGATTTTACTAATCATTGGGAGGATCTAGAGGAAAATGGTCTATTGTTTGGTGTGCCACATGTTAGAGAGTTGACATCTTGATTCTTGAAGTGAAATTTCTCCTTTTGAAACCTTCTTGGAGATAGGCCTTAACTTTGTGTTACCTGTTGTATCTCATCCTTTATAACCTTATCATTAGATGGACTAAAATCCTTAATTAAAGCTTCACTAGTTTGATCATCATCATTTGAATCATATAGAGACTGGTTGTCCCTGTCTAGCTCATCTTCAGAATTTTCAATAGCATACTCATCTATCACAGGTACTACATTCACTTGACATAATTGTTACCTCTTATTATGAGGCTTAGTTGTAGGGGGACAAAATTCTTTAACTTGTTGAAAGGGTTTATCCTGCCCATGGATGTAGTTAACCATTTTGCTGCCTCGTTCTTCCCTTTTTCCCTGCTCTTGCTCAATTTCACTTCTTTGCAGTTTATTCTGCCTCCTTTTAGCAGCATCCCTCTTTTGTTTACTAGGCTTATTTTTTATCTTGGGAGTGCTTTCAGGAATATTAATATCTATCTCCTTCCCTTTATCTTTAGCCATGTGAATCTTGTTATTTTCCTCATTATTCTCTGTCTTTTTATGTTTGTATTTGTTTTTTCCACAGTTCTGTTGTCTATTATTTTTTGTTTGAACCTGTTGTTTAATTTGTTCTTGTTCCACCCTTTGTTGTTTGTTTCTAGAGTTATCAGTGGCTATAAAGTCAGGACCACGGTAAATATTCAACCCCTCATGCAGAAAATAAGGAAAACTCCCCCCTTTGCTTACCCTTCCTGCATGTTAGTATGTTTCTCCTGACATCCCTCATCCATCTCTCCTTTATCTTCATCATTCATAGTCAACACATTAACATATTGAATAAGAGAGTTAGGTTGTATAGTTGTGATACATGCACCCTTTAGTAACGGAGTTTTATCATATGGCATGTTAGTAGAGTTACTTCTATTTGTTTTTTCTTGGGAGACTGCCCTGTTTCTTCCTGTAGTATCTTCTTTGTAGGCTTCAATATTTTCCTACATGTTCAAGTTAGTGAAAGGATTGTTTTGAATATTAATAGTATTACTTGTTTGCTGAGTTGAATGATGAATGTGTTCACTAGCAAGCATGTTTTGTGCCTGGGTTGAATTCCAGATTGCCTTGGAGGTTGTTTCCTCCTATATTTTGATGTTCTTTCATCTTTGTGTATGACATTCCTCTTCTCTTTGTTGCTCAGGTTTTTTTGTGGTTCCCCATTTCATTGATGTTTTGTTGAATTTCTCTCTTCGTTTTCTTTGGTCTGTGCTTTAGGATTCTCTTTCCCTCTGTAAGTTTGTTGTTCCTTGTTTTTGTCTTTTTTCTCCTTTTTCTTTTCTTTTCATTTTCTATAATACTCATCCCTCTTTTTGTATTAGCACCCATCTACATCATGACCTTGGTGTCTGAAATACTCACAATAAAGGGGAATGTTTTCATACGCCACAGGTTTCCACATACCTATTGTATCATCCTCATTATGCAAGCCAACCCATACATACCTAGGNCCACGGTAAATATTCAACCCCTCATGCAGAAAATAAGGAAAACTCCCCCCTTTGCTTACCCTTCCTGCATGTTAGTATGTTTCTCCTGACATCCCTCATCCATCTCTCCTTTATCTTCATCATTCATAGTCAACACATTAACATATTGAATAAGAGAGTTAGGTTGTATAGTTGTGATACATGCACCCTTTAGTAACGGAGTTTTATCATATGGCATGTTAGTAGAGTTACTTCTATTTGTTTTTTCTTGGGAGACTGCCCTGTTTCTTCCTGTAGTATCTTCTTTGTAGGCTTCAATATTTTCCTACATGTTCAAGTTAGTGAAAGGATTGTTTTGAATATTAATAGTATTACTTGTTTGCTGAGTTGAATGATGAATGTGTTCACTAGCAAGCATGTTTTGTGCCTGGGTTGAATTCCAGATTGCCTTGGAGGTTGTTTCCTCCTATATTTTGATGTTCTTTCATCTTTGTGTATGACATTCCTCTTCTCTTTGTTGCTCAGGTTTTTTTGTGGTTCCCCATTTCATTGATGTTTTGTTGAATTTCTCTCTTCGTTTTCTTTGGTCTGTGCTTTAGGATTCTCTTTCCCTCTGTAAGTTTGTTGTTCCTTGTTTTTGTCTTTTTTCTCCTTTTTCTTTTCTTTTCATTTTCTATAATACTCATCCCTCTTTTTGTATTAGCACCCATCTACATCATGACCTTGGTGTCTGAAATACTCACAATAAAGGGGAATGTTTTCATACGCCACAGGTTTCCACATACCTATTGTATCATCCTCATTATGCAAGCCAACCCATACATACCTAGGCCTAGGTTAAGTTAAATCAATTTTCATTTTGACATTGGCCATCCCAGCTCTAGATCTTTTAATAGATGTAGTGTCCAAATACAGCACCTTGCCTAAAAATTCCAAGAGAGGAATAAGAAAAGGCTTTTTGAACCAGTGCCAAGGTAACCCTGGTAAGACAATCAAGACTAGGACTATTGGAGTTTTCTCTTCTGGAGTAAAAAAAGGAGTCCAAGATTGTATGCTCATTAGTTTACCCATAATAGTCATTCTTTGTTGAGTCCATACAGTGTTATACTCTAGCTCATTTTGTAGGTCAATAAACACATGTCTAGAGTTGTAATAAGCTATATGGACCTCCCCACTTAGTTGATTTTGTTGAATGAAGCTCGTCTGGATAAGCTCAACCTTAGGCATTGTTGTACTAAATTTCCCTACCGGAGTATATTTACAATAAATAGTTAATGTATGCATATAGTCATGCATATCAAATATTACTGCTGGTTGTCCCTGCTTAGTACTCTATCTGGGGGTTGTTTTTAGTACAAAATTAAGATTTTAGGATTCATGTATATGTCTCAGCCTTGCTGCTAAAGTCTGGACCACTATATAAGGAGCAGGTTAAGGGATTTTTTCCTGGTTATAGTTTATTTGGCCTTTTGAGTTGATAGGATCAGTAACTTTTTTAGGAACAGGGTGGGTTATATCGAATTAGAGGTGTTTTTTTAGAAAAACTGTTAGAGATTTTTGTGAATTCTCATTGATACTTGTTTAGCTCACTACTCTCCCCCATAATATTTTGTTGAGTTTGTCCCAGATTATCCACCCCATTCCTATGATTTTGATTACTTTGATTCACAACATTATTTGCTAGACCCCTCTGTACTAGATCACCAGACTCATCAACTAACTTTTCCATGGCATTATCATGCACATGGCCAACATTGTGTTGACAATAGAATTGATTACGTACATAATTAGGTGGAGTGAAATTACCTGAGTGTTGTTCATTTCATTCCAGCTCATTGTAGTTTTGTTGTTGTCCCTGCATATTGTCACCAGCATATCCATTAGTGTATTTAACCTCTAAAACTTCGTGTGAGTGTTCCTCCTTGCGTGTTGTAGTGTCAATAGGCTTAACTCCAAATCATAACTATGAAGGTCTCTCCACATCACTTATTCTTTTGGTGCAACTCATGCATTAGTTTATTTTTATTTAGAACCCAAACCAACATTCATGTCATAGTATTTTTTTTATCTCCCCACTACGTTGCATTCCTAAATTCATTTGTCCAGCATTTTAAATGTGAGTATAATCTTGAGATTATTGATTGGATATATTCGTGAGATGAAATTCATCTGCATTAGAATCTACTCCATTATCCTCGCCAGTTGCAGTTTTACTCAAACGACGTTTCGATTGCCGGAATTCAAGTTGTCGGCGACTTGGTTGTCCTTTGAGGTTTCCATTGCATTGAGATGCACATCTTCCTCATGGGAGTAAACCCCAGTAGGTAATTACTTTCGAAACAACTGGGAAGCTCTCGATTTTGAGATCAAAAATCTTGTGACTTGGTTGTAACTTCTCTAGTAATTGCCACTTCAGTTCTCTCAATTAGACCGGTAGAATTTCTCAATTTTAGAGTATTTTGTAGTCCTTGAGTACTAGAATCGTTCCCAATATCCTTGCAATATTGATTCAACCTAATTCTTTCAGAGGAAATAATTTTGCGACTCCCTGCTATTTCACTGTTTCAACTCGCACTGTCCATCGCCTCCTTTAATTGCAAATTCCCAGAGTTGTCAGATGAATTAGAGGGTGATTTTTGGTTATTTTTTATCACAGTTTGATATGGTCCGGCGATCTACAGGAGGCCTGTGGTTGTTCAAGCGCCATCTCTCTCTAGCTGAACTAGCTGTTAGAGTTAGCCATTAGTCTGTTCCTCAGAAAATGCATGTGAGAGTGAGAAATTAGAGAGAGCAAAATTGGGAAATCGTTAAGCAATCTTGTCATATTGGCTTTGGGGTTCGGGTTAGTGGTTTTGGGTTGGGGTTTGGGTTATGGTTAGTGTTAGGGTTAGGGTCATGGTTTAGTTTTTTTTTAGGATTTGTCATTTAGGTTTTGAGGTTTAAAATCTATGGTTTAGTGTTTTGTCATGACAGTAGTCTAGACCACAGATGAGACCGGCGTCGTTGACTTCTCAGATGCCGCAGGAAACCCTACATACATCATCGTTACTTCATCTATGTTAATTTTAGCAGAAAATTTGAACTTTTTTATTAATTAGACTTCATAGTGAGAAGTATTGGTCTCACAAAACTATCTACATAAAATCATTAGAGATCATGACAACTATCTAGAACTAAGATAATCAAATGAAAGGCATAGTGAATATCTGTATAAAATATAGAGTTGCCTAAATAGCACCAATACAATATCTAAAATAATTGGGCAAGAAACACTAGTATAACATACTACACTAGCTAATGCCTACGACTAATGCTAGAATAAAATAGTAAGCATCCTCAAAAGCATGAGGGCCTAAAAAATTCAGATGAAACCTCCACGTCTAGAAAACTTCCGCGTCGACTCGTAAAGTCTAGCACCCAGCTGCATCTGCACCTAGAAGTATAGAGTTGAATGGGATTAGTACAAACTTGTACTAAGTGTGGTTATATGCAAATACACACAAAGGACATGCGTAATTAGGAAGGGCTCTCGCTTAACGATATGAATTATGGAAAGTCAAGTCAATGGACTTGCAAAAATTCGATTAAGAAAGTCATGCTATGAGAGGAACATGCATCACCATACGTATCATACTGCACACATCATATTACATATTGCATATAGCTCATAACATATTGCATATAGCACATAACATATTGCACATAACACATAACATATCGCATATAGCCGATAACATATTGCAGTTAACACATAAACATTTCATATCACTTGTTAATAAGCCATAAGACCTTGGAATCATGGGCATGACATTAAGACATCCCAAAATGAGTGCTGAACATATGGGACCTCAACTAGGGAGCCTTCTTTTGAAAGCACAGAGCCTTCTTCATTCATTCATACATACTTCATTTTTATTCGTTCATAAACTGGTGTAAACACCAGCCATACATACTTCATTTTCATTCATTCGTTATGTACATTACTTGAGGCTGGGCTCATTTTTTCTCTGGGAAATTTAACCTTAAACGACATAGATCATTTGAGAATCATGGAATCCAGTGTTTAACCCCACACGAAAAAGAGGTGGAATCACCGGCCAAAGTGAACCAAAACATGCTAGCGTATATAGGTAGTCGAACCCTGCAAGAACCCTATATTGGCAGTATAGGTTCAAAGACTAGGAGATATAAGGAGACCCATACCCATCTGGATGGACAGTCTCATCTCATGAGAATTACACGAACCTCTGCCTTCCCGAAAGAAGGAATCACAACTCATAGCTAGCCTATCCGTGCTTAGTATAAAGTTCCATTAAATTCATCTCATACATCATAGAAGCTTGCTTCTAGCATGAGGGCATCATAGCTCATTAGATGATTTCTCATCTCATCATTTGTATTAAGTATGCATTAACTTAAATAATTTCATTAGAGTGTTCATAGAGACTGGTCTTTTCATTAATTTTACACTCTCATAGGTAAGTACTTCTGGTGACCTTATATTTAGCGTAGGTAAAACTTGTCTCACTTGCACTAGCCTCATATTGTTATGCCACCCTATTCTATTTTAGAATCATTTAATTTCATCTTTACATACCTTTCATTATTTTTTCATCGTATAACATACATATGCTTTCTTGGAGTTTACATTAAGGGACATTGATTCTAGGCATAGATACAACTTGTCTAACTTGTACTAGCCTATTCTCATGTAGCCACTCTTTCTTTGCTTATTCATCATTTTAGATTAAATATACTATCTTAGAAATTTCATATAGTGACACTGATTTTTAGGCGTAGATGCAACTTGTATCACTTGCATTAGACTATAGTCATGTAATCACTCTTTTCTTTGCTTATTCATCGTATAGAATAAATATACTATATTAGAATTTCATTTAGTGACATTGATTTTTAGGCGTAGATGCAGCTTTTCTCACTTGCACTAGCCTATAGTCGTGTAATCACTCTTTTCATTCCTTATTCATCGTATAGCATAAATATACTCTCTTAGAATTTCATTTAGTGATATTGATTTTTAGGCGTAGATGCAGCTTGTCTCACTTGCACTAGCATATAGTCATGTAGTCACTCCTTTCTTTACATATTAACTATGAATTCATTCTTAACACTTTCTTTTGGAGTATGCTTGAGATTTGACTTTATATCATTCTACATTTCCCTTACGTTAATGTCCATTTCGTCTTATGCCAATGCACTTGTCCTTTTAGTATGTTTCACGTTCTTACTTAAACCTCCAAGATTCACATCATTTCATTACATACATCTTAGGTTCGCCTAATTTTAAATGTACGTTGGACTTATGGATCCACAAGTACAATCCATGAGGCTTCATTCATAATTCGTCAAAGTGAGTCATACTTACCCATGATTATGTGGTACAAGATTTATGCATCTTGTTGGTATGCCAATATCATGATATTCTAACCTTAAATGCAGCAATCATTAAGTATTTGTTCATGTACGACTTATGTGGCAATACGGAATTGGGCAAGGGAACCTGATTTAGAATCCATTGAGCAACACTTAATCTTATATTAAACTTGATGATTGCATTTTTAAGATTTGGGGGACCCTAGTTCGATCCCCATCACTCCCATAATATTTAATTTCTTTTTCTCTCCTTTTTTCATTTAAGGCAAGGAGGTTGTGGGATCAATCCCCCACAACCTCATTATTTTTCTCTTTATTTATTTCTTAACTTTCTCACCTCCTCAAGTGGTTGTGGGTTCAATCCCTACTCTTCACATTTATTTTTCACCTTTATTTTTATCTAACTCTCTAATCCATTCAAGAGGTCGTGGGTTCAATCCCCACTCTCCACAATTATTTTTCTCCTGTATTTTTCTCCTAACTCTCTCATCTATTCAAGAGGTTGTGGGTTCAATCCCCACTATCCACATTTATTTTTCCTTTCATTTTTGTCATAAGTCTTGGGTTCAACCCCCAATCACCTCACAATTTTAATTTTTTTTTTAAAACATAGCTCACTTTTTCAAATTTTTCTCCGAGACCAACATTTCCAGTAAGATGCAAATTTGATCTCTTTCAATCCATCTTTCTCTCAAATTTTAATTTTGATTCTTGGAGTAATTAGGTTGACATTTTTCCAGCAAGATTACCCTTATATGAACATCTCACTTTTTGACATTAACATATACGAAAACACAACATTTATAACACACAAATTTGAGGCAGCAACATAGTTAATTTACAGCACACCCATGCTCAAACAACTGACGTAAAAAACTTTTTTCGGAATACATCTTTCATTGATTACATAATTTACAAATACACATTCAATACATAATCACAACCAGACCTAAAATTATCTACCAGAAGACATACCACCGCATGCTTGGAATCATTTAAAGGATCTAATGACAGGGGCATGCGACGGAGACAACCTTACTTTCTCGATTGGAATTTAAACTAAACTTAGGGGTATCTTGGGAAATGGACCAGGATCTAACAAAACCAATACCTTAATTTCGTTCCACACTTATTTAAATGATGAGAATTTACCACGAAACCACTGCCTCACCACAAAAATCCCAAACACAATCCGTCTAGAAAAATGCTGTTGATTTTTCATTTTTAGCTAAGCTTTTCATTTGATATTTTGTGGTTCAGTTCATAAAGAATGAAGAACTAATATTTTCAGATCCTTTACTGATAAAAAACCTTATAATGAGAGTGAGAGACGTGAGAAAGATAGGATCAGGATTAGGAGAGTTAGATGGAGACTCAGTCAAACTAGTACTCCCCATTATATATGAAATTTGTTTTTTATTAAAAACTAAGTTTTCCTTGCTTAAATCAGATTTTTAAATATTAATTAATTCACCTAATTCACTTTTTAAAATTAAATCAATTTAATCCTTGCTTCCACCAAGGCTCAAACCCGGGTGGAGCTAGATTTTTCTTAAAGGGTAAAATTCGGCAACCTCTACCCGAATTTCCCCTCCACCATATTAATTAATTATTTATTTAAATATTTAGGGTAATTACAATACTACCCTTAGCTTGGAAAACACCATTTTACCCCTAGACCCTCCAAACTTAAGATAACCTTTTTTTAATTTCAGTTCAGAATCATCCAGGTAAATCTTCATATTCGGGTGCCCTACATGGCTGGACCCAACATTTCCTAGATCAACTAAATCACCAAGTTAGTTGGCTTGGCTGTTGTAGAGGTTCAGATGTCTGGTTCTACACGCATCAATCCGTGTGAACCCTGTCTAATCTAGGCATTCTAGGTACATTAGGTATTACTTAGCATAGTAATTTTTGGGTTGTTACATGTTTAATGATTGGGTTTCGTATTTTCGAATTAGGTCTTTTTTTGGAATTTAGTTGTAGGGTTAGAGTACGTATTAGGATTAAGGTTAGGGTGTAGTTTTTTTATTAGTTTTATAGTTCAAGGTTTAGCATTTGAGGTTTAAAGTCTATGGTTTCGTATTTAATTATTATGTTTTTGTATTATGGGCTTAGTTTTTTTGGTTTATGGTTTAGGGTTAGGATAGGGTTAGGGTTAGCGTTTTGGTTTTTTTTATGTTTTTTGGTTTAGGGATTAGGATTGGAGGGTTAATATCAATGGTTTAGTATTTAATGTTTGGGTTTTGGTATTTTGGTCTTGGGGATCACGGTTTATGGAAGGTTAGAGTTATAGTTAATGTTAGGGTTAGGGTTTAGGTTGTTTTTTAGGTTTTAAGGTTTGGGGTTAAGAATTTGAGTTTTAATATCTATGATTAAGTGTTTAATGGTTGGCTTTGGTATTTTGGGCGTTTTATTTTTTCATCGGAACGACACTTGTCGTGAGTCAGGGGCTGAGCAACACCCCCATGCCTAATCATTTAATAAAATCAAAAGTACATAGAGGGGAGAATAAACCTTATCTCCGATCCTAAAGTGGGTTATGAGTTGACCAACCTACTAAGGTTAGTCAACTCCACCCTTTACATTATGTTGTATTAAAAATAAACGAAGCACCTATGGATGACGCCTCCTTAATACATAGTTTAAAAAGAATACATAAACAAGGAAGGATGTCCCCTTTACAAGAAAAGTCTATACAAGGAATACGATTTTATCCAAATATCTACACCATGATATAGCTATTACAAATAGTCTGTAACAAAATAAAGCATCAATCTTATACAATCTTAAATCTTAAGAAAATTGAAATTTTACACTATATTATAGTTGAAGAAGTCTACTTCTAGAGTAAGAGGCATTCCAATGTTCTCGGAACTTGTATTATCACTTGTTATTTTCCTTTCTCTTGGTGACAACCCTTGTTTGTTTCTATCATCTTGAATTTTTTTTGGATTCAGTGTGGAAAGAGGATTTAACTCCCTCTTCATCATCATTGCTGCCCAAAGATCTAGTATCTTCATCATATTGATCCTCGAAAACTATATTACTATATTCATCCATATTCAACATTATCCTATTGTTACTTCCATTGTCTTTTCTTTATAGCATCTCTTCTCTTTTTACTAAACCTATTTTTGGACCCTTGCTGATTTTTGCTTGTTTCTAGAGGAGACTGCACATTGCTTTGGACTTGCTCAAATGCATCTTGTTTGAAAAAACTTGGGCTGGTACTTATAACCGAGTCTTTAAGCTCAATACATTCCCCAACATCAACCCAATCTCTCCTGTGCATTTCCTATCCCTACCAAAAAAATTATGTACATTCCCTCATTTCCTTAATCTAACTTACTCCCTCATCTAAGTTACATACATTAGTTGCACAAACAATTGAAGAAATTTGGTATTCATGACCTTGCGAAATCATACTTGTACACTAGTTAAACTTTGAGATTAGTGTTGTTCCTTCATGATCAGCATGAAGTGGTCCCATACGTTTTTTTGGCTTCAGAGTATTGATAGTTTCTAGCTCTGATTCTATACTTGTAGATTGTTTTTGATTATCTGTTAGAGTTGTAAGCTTCTTCAGATTTCCTATGTTATGGACATGGCCTTCTTGGTATGTTTTTTTATGTGTTTCACTTCTTGTACATCTACATCCATTTGAGCTATTTGATTCTTTTTTAAAGCAGTATTGTGCATATCCTATTGCGCGCCAATCACGTGTTCCTGCTCATTCAATTCAGCAAAATTATTAAGAGTAAAAACAGTAATTTCTATACTTGTTTGGACTGGTCGTTGCAACTCCTGCCGTGCCTCTTTTTGCTCCACAACTCTGGCATTCCATGAAGTCTAAGGTTAATGCTACTTGATAGCCTTAGCTTCTCGTACATTCCAATATTCATCACATTGATCAATTCTTTTGTGCGCATTATGTTTTGATATTATGTTCTTTACATGTTGTAGATCTTGCTGCAAATCTCCAGCACCACTATTAGGCTTGTCATTGTTCTTATTTTTTGTATAATTCTTTCCTTTTTTTCCAGCTTCCATAACTTTCATTTGGTAAAATTCCTCATCCATTACCTTAATTGTGCACTCATTAATCATGTGGACTTGGTATTAATATTAATGACAATATGCAGACACGTTTTCATGCTCAATACATTGCCATTGACCTTTCTTCAAATCCTCTTCATCATAACCAAGCCACACCTATTTAGGTCTTTGTGTTGTAAGATCATGTTTAATCAAAACCCTTGCCATGCTACACCTAGTCTTGTTCATATTAGCATTGTCAAGGTATAACACCTTTCCAGCTGGAGACAACATGGATGTTAAGATATCCTTACAATAACAATGTCAAGGAATCTCTAGAAGACCTATCCAAACAAGATCAATTGGAGTTTCTTCAATGGGTTTACAAGTTATAGACCATGTATGGATTCTCATAGACTGTCCCCCAATAGTCATTCTTTGTTTAGTCCAAACTTTTATGAAGTCAAGTTCATCGTCTAAAATAATGTTGACATGCCTAGAATTGAAATGGAAAATTTTAACTCCCGGAATGATGAGTTTGGTTGATAAAACTCGTCCTAATTAACTCACATTTAGGCATGATATTACTAAACTTGCCTCTAAGTGTGTACATACACCTATCAGTCAAGTTAACTTGAAAATATTCAGCACTAAAGATAACAACAGGCTTGCCTTGTTTCGTTGTAATCATAGGAATTTTATAAACAACGGGAGCTGCACTTTTGGTCAAGTTGCATGCCTGGCAGCATATGTTTGGATAACAGTATAAGGTGCACTTGATTATCAACTTGTTTTTGTTCTCAATTATGTTTATACCCTTGTCCTCCTTGAAGATTCTAGTAGTCTGATGTTTTGGTTTTACAAAGTTATTGGATATTTGTGATAATGGCAACTGACTATGCCTAATAGTATTGCAAATTGCACCCCCATTTCATTATTTCCAGTTACAGCTTCTTCAACAATATGGTATACATTTTTAATAGAAGCATTATATGCATTTGATGTTTCAACAATAGTACCATGTCTTGAAACCATTTCAAGACCTCTTTCCCACTACTATAAACAACAGCAGCAGCTAAACCAACATTCTCCCTATCGATATTTTGAGCATTAAGAATCCTAGGAGTGTTAGATGGAATTAGCTTACCTGCAGGTACATTGGCTTGGTTTGGAGAATGAAAATATCAATCTCCAACAATTTGCACAACTTGTTGTCTATCACCCTCCCCTGCTTTGTTCGAACTGTTCTTGATTAATAATTTTCTCTGGACTAGACCAACGAATTGAGGCCAATCTCCATGATTGATTGAACGACATCTTCAACCCTGTTTTTGCTAATTTTTTGATAATATTCTTGAACTTGCACATATGCAGCATTTGATGTAGTAGGATCAGTAAAATCTATTTTTCAAGATGATGAACAATCGTGGAAACATTTCTTTGACACTTATATTCTCCAATATGCGTCGGATCTCCTTCACCACCAACTAAACTTTGCAAATCTACGAATTTACTCTGTCATTAAGTCAATTTCTCATGTTGTAGATCGCCCTGTTCAGTAAAACAACCCCAATTCTTGGATTCACATTTTCTATACAAGATTCTGATCTATATTTCATTCTCGATTAAGTCGAATAATCAATTCACCGTTCTGTAATTTCACAATTCAAAGAAACCCCCACACCAAGATTTGGATTCACATCAAAACTTGTTTGCCATCTTTTCTCCATCAAATTTCATTCCAATAAAACTCCATTCACGTGATTGAAAACTGTCATGTCAGCTGATTTACTTGATTATTATCGCTCTAGCACTAAATCTTCCAATTCACCCCTCAATATAACCTGTAGCAAACCAGAATTTTCTTAATCAATCACTTTTCTTGCGCTGTCAAATTCCTCTATAGAAAAATCGCTTCCTCACACTACAGATTGCAAGAATTGTTTGATGGATTTTTGATACGTTCTTGTGTTTGTGAATCCTTATGAGAACTTTGTGATTTACCCTTATCATGGTGTCGACGGTGCTCCACCGGCGGAAATATGCCATTCTAATAAACGAAATCCAGATGTAGAAAATGCAATGAGAAATTTTTGCGAGAGAAATTTTTGTACTTTAGGATTTCTTAGGGTTTGGTATTTTAGGCTTTGGGCTTAGGGTTTAGAGTGTAGGGTTAGTGTTAATGATATGGTTAGGGTTAGGGTTCGTGTTAGGGATAGAGTTAGGGTTTAGGGTTTAGGGTTTTTTTAGGTATTAAGTTTTGGGGTTTAGGATTTTTGGTTTAAAATATATGGTTTATTATTTAATGCTTGGGTTTTGGTATTTTAGGTTAGGGGTTTTGGGTTAATGGTTTAGGGTTAGGGTGAGGGGTAAGGTTTGGTTTAGGTTTGGGTTAGGGTTATGGTTATTGTTTAGATTTTTATAGGTTTTAGGGCTTGTAGTTTAGGATTTGAGGTTTAAAATCTGTGGTTTAGTGTTAAAAGTTTTGTTTTTGTATTTTGGACTTGCATTTTTTTTGAGGATAGGGTTTAGGGTTTAGGGATATTGTTAGGATTAAGCTTAGGGTGTATTTTTTGGGGGTTGTATGGTTCAGGGTTTAGCATTTGAGGTATAAAATCTATGGTTTAGTATTTAATGATTTGATTTTTGTAGTTTGGGCATAAGGTTTCGAGAATATTGTTTAGGGTTAAGATAAGTGTTAAGGTAAGGGTTAGGGTTAGAGTTTTGTTTTTTTTTTAGGTTTTTGGGTTTACGGTTAAGGATTTTAGGTTTGAAATCAATGGTTTAGTGTTTAATGTTTAGGTTTTGATATTTTAGTCTTGGGGTTTAGGGTTTATGTTCGGGTTAGTTTTATGGTTAATATTAGGGTTATGTTTAGGGTTTAGATTTTTTTTTAGTTTTTAGGGTTTGCGATTAAGGATTAGAGTTGTTATATCTATTATTTAGTGATAATGTTACGGTTTTAGTAGTTTGGGCTTTTGGTTTAGGGTTAACTTTTTAGGGTTAGGGTAAAGGTTTAGGGTTATTTCTAAATTTTAGGTTTTGGGGTTAAGGATTTTTTGTTTAAAATCTATGTTTTAATGTTTAATGTTTGGGTTTTTGTATTTTAGGCTTGGGTTTTCGATTAAATGGTTTAGGGCTAGGGTTAGGGTTAGGGTTAGGGTTAGGGTTAGGGTTTAGATTTTAGGGTTTGTGGTTTAGAATTTGAGATTTAAAATCTATGGTTTACCGTTTAATATTTGTGTTTTCGTAGTTTGGACTTAGGGTTTCTTTTTTGAACTAAGGGTTTAGAGTTTATGGTTTACGGTTAGGATTAGGGTTAGGGTGTAGGTCTTTTTTCTAGGTTTTTTTGTTCAGGGTTTAGCATTTAAGGTTTAAAATCTATGGTGTAGTATTTAATATTTGGGTTTTGGTATTTTGTCCTTAGGGTTTTAGGTTTATGGTTTAAGGTTAGGGTTAGGGTTAGTGTTTTAGTTCTATGTATATTTTTGGGTTTAGGGTTTATGATTTCATGTTTAATATAAATGGTTTAGTGTTCAATGTTTGGGTTTTGGTATTTTTGGCTTGGAGTTTAGGGTTTATGGTAGTTTAAGGGTTAAGGTTTAGGTTGTTTTTTAGGTTATAGGGTTTGGGGTTAAGGATTTGAGTTGTAATATCTATATTTTATTGTTTAATGTTAGGGTTTTTGATATTTTCTGTTTTGGGTTTAGGGTTTATGTTTTAGGGTAAGTATCAACAATAGGGTTAGGGTTAGGGTTCGTAGTAGGTATAGGGTTAGGGTCAGGGTTTAGGTTTTTTTTTATGGTTTTAGGTTTTGGGTTTAAAATGTATGTTATTAGTGTTTAATATTTGGGTTTTGTTATTTTCGGCTTTGGTTTTTTGTTAATGGTTTAGGGTTAGGGTTAGGGTTAAGGTTAGGGTTAGGGTTTGGGTTAGGGTTTAGGTTTAATTTTTTATTAGGGTTTTTGTTTTATGGTTTAGGGTTTAGCATTTAAGGTTTAAAATATATTCTTTGTTATATAATGTTTGGGTTTTGGTATTTTGGGCTTAGGGTTGTCGGTTTAGGGTTTAGGTTTTAGGGTTAGGGTTCATATTAAGGTTAGGATTAGGGTTAGGGTAAGGTTTGTTTTTTTTTTGATTTTTGGGTTTAGGATTCATGATTTGAGGTCAAATATCATTGGTTTATGGTTTAATGTTAGGGTTTTTGTATTTTGGGTTCTTGGTTTAGGGCTTATGACATAGTAAAAGTTGGGGTTAATTCTAGATTAAGGGTAATGGTTTAGGTTTTATTTTATGTTTTATGGTTTGGGGTTAAGAATTTGAGTGTTAATATCTATGATTTAGTGTTTAATGATAGGGTTTTGGTATTATGGATTTTGAGTTTACGATTTAGGGTTTTGGGTTATTGTTAAGTCCATGGTTAAGGTTATGGTTCATGTTAGGGATACGATTAAGGTTAGGCTTTAGGTTTTTTTTAGGTTTTTAGTTTTTGGTTTTAAGATTTTATTTTAATGGTTTAGTGTTTAATTTTTGGGTTTTGGTATTTTGGGCTTGTGGTTTTGGGTTAATTTTTTAGTGGTAGGGTTAGGATTTGTTTTAGGGTTAGGGTTTAGGTTTTTAAAATCTATGGTTTAGTGTTTATGTTTTGGTTTTGGTATTTTGGACGTAGGTTTTTTTGTTGGACTTAGGGTTTAGGGTTTAGGGTTTAGGGTTAGGGTTAGGGCTAGGGTTGGGATTAGGGTTATGGTGTAGGTTCTATTTTTAGGTTTTATGGTTCAGGGTTTAGCATTTGAGTTTTCAAATTTATGGTTTAGTATTTTGATGTTTTGGCTATTATATTTTGGGCTAGGGTTTCGGGTTTATGGTTTAAAGTTAGATTTAGGGTTAGGGTTTTGGGTTTAGAGTTTAGGTTGTTTTAATGTTTTAGGGTTTGGGTTTAATGATTTGATTTGTAATATCTATGCTTTAGTGTTTAATGTTAGGGTTTTGGTATTTTGGACTTTGGGTTTAGGGTTATGGTTATGGATATGGTTAGGGTTATGGTTCGTGTTAGGAATAGCGTTAGGGTTAGGGTTAAGTTTTTTTTTTTAAGTTGTTAGTTGTTTTTTAAAAACACCGATTTAGTTTTTAATGTTTGGTTTTTGGTATTTTNGGTTTAGGTTGTTTTTTAGGTTATAGGGTTTGGGGTTAAGGATTTGAGTTGTAATATCTATATTTTATTGTTTAATGTTAGGGTTTTTGATATTTTCTGTTTTGGGTTTAGGGTTTATGTTTTAGGGTAAGTATCAACAATAGGGTTAGGGTTAGGGTTCGTAGTAGGTATAGGGTTAGGGTCAGGGTTTAGGTTTTTTTTTATGGTTTTAGGTTTTGGGTTTAAAATGTATGTTATTAGTGTTTAATATTTGGGTTTTGTTATTTTCGGCTTTGGTTTTTTGTTAATGGTTTAGGGTTAGGGTTAGGGTTAAGGTTAGGGTTAGGGTTTGGGTTAGGGTTTAGGTTTAATTTTTTATTAGGGTTTTTGTTTTATGGTTTAGGGTTTAGCATTTAAGGTTTAAAATATATTCTTTGTTATATAATGTTTGGGTTTTGGTATTTTGGGCTTAGGGTTGTCGGTTTAGGGTTTAGGTTTTAGGGTTAGGGTTCATATTAAGGTTAGGATTAGGGTTAGGGTAAGGTTTGTTTTTTTTTTGATTTTTGGGTTTAGGATTCATGATTTGAGGTCAAATATCATTGGTTTATGGTTTAATGTTAGGGTTTTTGTATTTTGGGTTCTTGGTTTAGGGCTTATGACATAGTAAAAGTTGGGGTTAATTCTAGATTAAGGGTAATGGTTTAGGTTTTATTTTATGTTTTATGGTTTGGGGTTAAGAATTTGAGTGTTAATATCTATGATTTAGTGTTTAATGATAGGGTTTTGGTATTATGGATTTTGAGTTTACGATTTAGGGTTTTGGGTTATTGTTAAGTCCATGGTTAAGGTTATGGTTCATGTTAGGGATACGATTAAGGTTAGGCTTTAGGGTTTTTTTAGGTTTTTAGTTTTTGGTTTTAAGATTTTATTTTATTGGTTTAGTGTTTAATTTTTGGGTTTTGGTATTTTGGGCTTGTGGTTTTGGGTTAATTTTTTAGTGTTAGGGTTAGGATTTGTTTTAGGGTTAGGGTTTAGGTTTTTAAAATCTATGGTTTAGTGTTTATGTTTTGGTTTTTGTATTTTGGACGTAGGTTTTTTTGTTGGACTTAGGGTTTAGGGTTTAGGGTTTAGGGTTAGGGTTAGGGCTAGGGTTGGGATTAGGGTTATGGTGTAGGTTCTATTTTTAGGTTTTATGGTTCAGGGTTTAGCATTTGAGTTTTCAAATTTATGGTTTAGTATTTTGATGTTTTGGCTATTATATTTTGGGCTAGGGTTTCGGGTTTATGGTTTAAAGTTAGATTTAGGGTTAGGGTTTTGGGTTTAGAGTTTAGGTTGTTTTTATGTTTTAGGGTTTGGATTTAATGATTTGATTTGTAATATCTATGCTTTAGTGTTTAATGTTAGGGTTTTGGTATTTTGGACTTTGGGTTTAGGGTTATGGTTATGGATAAGGTTAGGGTTATGGTTCGTGTTAGGAATAGCGTTAGGGTTAGGGTTAAGTTTTTTTTTTAAGTTGTTAGTTGTTTTTTAAAAACAACGATTTAGTTTTTAATGTTTGGTTTTTGGTATTTTTGACTTTGGGTTTCCGGTTAAAGTTTTAGGGGTAGGTTTATGGTTAGGGTAGAGTTAGGGTTTAGGTTTTTTTGAGGTTTTAGGGTTTGTGGTTTTGGATTTGACGTTTAAAATCTATGTTTTAGTGTTTAATGTTAGGGTTTTAGTATTTTGGATTTAGGGTTTTGTTTTGGACTTATGATTTTGGGTTTAGGGTTTAAGGTTAGGGTAAGTGCTAGGATTAGGGTTATGGTGTAGGATTTTTTAGGTATTATTGTTCAGGGTTTAGCATTTGAGGTTTAAAACCATTGGCTTCGTACTAAATATTTGGGTTTTGGTATTTTTGGCTTAGGGTTTCGGTTTTATGGTTTATGGTTAGGGTTAGGATTAGGGTCAGTGTTTTGGAGGTTTTTACGTTTTTGGGTTTAGGGTTTAGGATTTGAGAATTCATTTGAATGCTTTAGCTTTTATTGTTTGGATTTTTGTATTTTGGGATTGGAGTTTGGGGTTTATGGTAGGGTAACAGTTTGGGTTAATGTTAGGGTAAGGGTTAGGGTTAGGATTTAGGTTGTTTTTTAGGTTTTAGGGTTAGAGGTTATGGATTTGAGTTTTAATATGTATGATTTAATGTATAATGTTAGGGTTTTTATATTTTGGGCTTTGAAATGAGCTTATGTGTCTATNATGTGTCTAAGTATATTTCGTCGAGTTTTACGTGTTATTCTGGGAAGAAACTCATGTGTTAGGTACTAAACTCGTATACAAACATATTTGGGGTGGAAATTTTTGGATACGGCTCCATGTAGGACCCACAAGAGGCACTAAAGGAGGACCCCACATTTGAGCCCAACACTTCCAGGCAGTGGCCAAAAAACGGCCCAATCGATGGCCATTCTACCAGGAAACGGCCCGTCGATGGGACTCATCCATGAAGACAAATTTCCTTCTGGTTGAAGAGCTGATAAACTAACCAACAAAACACCCATCGACGGGACGTGGGTGAGACCGCGGACCATCGATGCTCACGTCGATGGGTCTTTGCGTTTTTACCAAATTTCTATTAAGTTGAGGGGTGAAGTTGTAAATTCACCCCAATCCCCCATAAGTCTTTGGAAGGTTGTTTTGAGTTTTTATGGGTATTTTAAGAGTATATAAGTTATTAAACTCTCATTATAATCCTAACGCATAAATCAAAACACATTCCCTCCAAAAGTTTCTCTAAGAAAAACCTCCTTATGAGTTCAAAGTGAATATGGAGCTTTAAGATGGGTCTTCAGTGGAATTTCATATTCAATTAGCTTTGGATTCTTCTAATAAAGTATGGGAGTCCTTTATCTAAGACTTTCTATCACCTTAGATCCAATTTCAAAGATGATTTTCAAAGATTTCAAAAAAATTAAAATATCCAATTTCTACTCTACGTCTTGGGTTCTTGCATAAATGGTTCCCAAACGTTTATATTTTATTAAATTTATGTATAATTGATGATTTCAAATGAAATTATCTATGAACCCTTGATCTTCTCAAATCTCTAAAATTCACTAAAATACGGGTGAATTGATTATGCTTTGATATTCATGAATTCATGTGTAAATTGTTATGGGCTATTCATTCATGTATAAATTATGTATGTATGGTGTATTGGCTGCTTAAATTATATTAATTGAGTAATGAATACTCTTAGATCTATAGCATGCTAAGCTTATTGAATTGATATTAACTTAAGGATTATTATTTCTAATGTAATTATCTATAGGCTATCTAATGATGCAATAATTATATTCCATTGATATCTAGGTTTTATTAGATTGATAAGTATGTAATGAATTGACCTAGTTTCATGGATTATTAATATAATTGGTTTGAATTATTGTTTATGGCCTTGGGTAAGGGCCTTTTGATATTGAATTGGATGATTTAGCTTTGGAATCCAAGTGGTAAGATGGAGTGGGGGAATGCTTCAATAATTCCTTTTATTTAATTTTAACTAGAAATCAATTATGTTATGATTGGTATGGTCCACTTATGGTGGCGGTGCTATGTGAATTGATGTGGCGTTGTCGGCGTTACTTTATGCAATATGATGATCATGGCCTTGTCGGCACTACTTCAAGTATTATGATGATTTTATTAGTGTATTTATGTTAATTATGAGTATATCTATCTATTTGTAAAGTAATGTGAAAGTGTGTGTTCTTTCTATGTATGTTAGCAAATCATGTAGACTATGGCTATGTGTTTCTATGTGCAGTCTTAGGGTTGATGCGTGGTTGTTCCTAATATATAAAATGATTTATAATATATATATTGATGATTATATGGTAATGTGTAGGATGACTTAAAGATGATTCTATATGCTTATAAAATGACTAGTAATATGTGCTAAGGTGAAGTATGTGGTGTCTTTTCTTGGATTATTTGTGTCCCTTACTTAATGCTTGTATGGGTATGAATATGTGATGTCTTGACTTAGAGTGCTATAAGTCTCTTAGTATTGAATGTATGAAATATATGTGACCTTGAATGATGTTAAGAGGGTCTTTTATGTGAAACCTTGAACTTAGTTGTAAGGTTATGTATGTTGAATTCAAAAGCTGTAATGGTGTCCTTCATGTAAAGGAATGATGGACTTAACATTGATCGGAAGGAACTTCGTCATATCAAACCTTAGGAAAGTCATAATGAGATTCTTTTTTCCATTGGAAGGTATCCCTAAGGGATCCGCTTTTGTAGGGTAAATGTGATTGGGTTATGAACTTGTTATGGAACCATTTTATGTGAACCTTTAATGTGAATTACTCTATGAGAACGAACGCTAGCACCTACTGAGTATGGTAAGTCAAGTAGTTATAGTTATGTTTGAGACAAGAATACAAAGCATGCGTTTCATATTCCTTAACCATGTGCCTACATGGGATGTGTCCTATTTCTACCTTTGGCAAATCTTTTGATAGAATTTGGAATGAGAATGTCATATCACCTATATGCTAATATGTTAAATAAGAATAATTCTATTTTAGAGAGTCTATAGGATCTCTTAAGTGTGTGTGTAAGGGATTTTATGGGCGCTCGCTTCACAATTCACTCAAGTGAGACTTAGAGTCACCTTAATAGGAAAATCTCATGTTCTTATGTTAATATCTCTTAAGTGTGTATGTGACTCATTATAAGTAATCTTGATGGTCGTTTAGTCAAATGAAGAGAGAGTGTATAGGTAATCTCTCTTAGTGTGACTTAAGCAATTATTAGGATAATTTTGAGTGAGAACATTACATGCTAAAGGGTGTTTAAAGCGAAGTGAAGGAACTTCACTGTAACTATGAATTAAGTTCACTGTACAGTGAAATGAATTAATTGTAAGGTTTCTAAAAATGTGACTTTCTTCCTAAGTGATTTCTTATGTGTTTCTAAGTTTTTAAATGTTTTTCTTATTCTTATAGTATGATGTTTTAATCGAAATTCGTGAAAAGCATGTTATATACTAAATTTTCTTAGTTTTTGCATGGCTTCCATGCTATGTACATCTAATGTGCTAACCCCTTCTTTTACTTTTTTGACTAAAGTGTAGGGAAATGGAATTTTGATGTGCCATGGAAGATTGATAGGTTTCTACGGATTGAAGATGAAGTATTGGTGAATCCTCATCGATTCGAGGACAATATCCACATGGTCCGTTATGTCTTAGTCATTATTTTATTGTCTTGTATGAGATTACTCCCAAGTATTGTATACTCTAAATTTTAGATGATTCAAGTAGATGTTCTAAAGAGTTAATGTTTTAAATAAAACTCTTCCGTTTGTGTAATTTACATGAAAGAGTTCTTCGTGTGTGAATAGAGTTCTAAATTACTACCTATTTTAATATGTTTATTACGAAATGAATGCTAAGACAAGCTTAGATTAGACTTATAGAAGTCTCATATGCTGTGTGACGATACAAGAATTCCCTAAGTTTTATGGTGTACTTGCGGGTCGTGACATTACGGTTAGGGTTAAGTATATGGTTAGGGTTTGGGTTCGTGTTTGGGATAGTTATAGGGTTAGGCTTAATGGTTTTGGGTTAGGGTTTAAGTTTAGGGTTAAGGATATGGTTAGAGTTAGGGTTCGTGTTAAGATAGGGTTAGGGTTAGGGTTAAGGAATAACACCTTCCCAATTGACTCCAAAAAAGACGTCAACAACACCTTGTTGTAACAAGGCCAAGGTAAGCTTGGACCAACCACCCAAATAGGAACAATGGGAGTTCCACTTTCGGTGTAAAATCTAGGGTCCGTGCGTGTATTCTCATTAGTTGCCTTTCAATAGTCATTCTTAGCTTAGTCCAAATTGTTTGATAATCAAACTCATTGTCGAGGTCTATATACACATACCTAGAATTAAAATGCATGATCTTCACACTCCCAGTAAGTTGAGTCTGAAGGATGAAACTCTTTCTAACTAATTCCATCTTAGGCATTGTTTTTGTGAATTTGCCCACAACCGTATACTTAAAACATTCAGCCAATTTCACACAATAATAATCCTCATCTAAAGCACAGTAGGATATCCTTGTCTAGTTGTGTGTATAGGGTTGTTCAACATAATTGGAATTTCATTCTTAGACGTATTATATCTCAAACACGCAACAAAGAATTGTACAACAGTATAAGGGGCAGGTTCGGAATTCTTATCCTGTTTAGCATTGTTACTTGTGTTTTGCCCCTTTGTTGGATGTTAGAAGGTATAACATTTCCTTGCACTGCAATTTTACCCTGTTTTTTATTTCTCTCTAATTGAGAATTAGGATTATACTTGGTATAGTTGTTGGAGATCTTTTGAAAATTGCTTTGGATTCAATGGTTACCCAATTCTTTTGGTATACTGAAGTTGTTCCTCCCTGTTGATTATTTTCATGCGTTTGAACCTGTGGTGGAATTTGTCTTTGAGTTATTGGAATTTCCTTACCATTTGTAGCATTTTTTGGACCATTTATTCTCTTCTGCAGTTCCATGCCTAAATGTTGCTTTTTTTGGCTTGATTGTTCCTACTTTTGAAGTTTTGTATGTCCACTCTCCTAACTATTGTAATCTTGATTTGGCATGGCATGTGTAGTATCAATAATAATATTAGGATTTAGATATGATGAGTTACTAGTAATTCCAAAGGAAAAATTCGAAGGATGTTCATCATTCGATGAATCTGTTGTATGGAGCCTCATAGTGTTACTTTATTGTCCTTTTGTTCAATCGAATTTACCACAAGTTGAGTCTTGTTTCCTTCTCTTATTGTTATTGGTCCAACTGATTGATGAGTTTCCAACATGGTGTTATGTTGTGTATTTTGACTAGAATCAGGTTTATCGACTCCTTGCCTTCCTTGTTGCATTTTAAGTGCAGAATCTGTGAGACGTATTGGGTTATTCTTGTTGTTATGTCTTCCCTCAAGATTATTAGAAAAATCAGTTAAGTGAAAGTCCATAGACTGAGCGTTAGTCCCAATCGTCGATTTTCCATGATTTCCGTCGTTTTGAGTTCTACGTACGTCGGATTTCTCCTTGTAAGAGATTTTCTAGTCCATTTCACTTAAAATTTCATTGTGATGATCCTTATACACAGGGTAGTAAAACCCAGTACTCAATTCGTTACAAGATTGGCTTGAAGTTGCTCGATTTTGAGTTCGCAAGCCAGGCGATTTAGTCATGATTCTCCCCAATTTCACTTCTTCATTTCTTTCAAATGGGAAGGTGGAATTACCTGATAGTTGAGTATGTTGTTGATCATTAGTAATATTATCCAAAGTCACTATTGTTTTTCCTTGATGTAACGCAGAAATTCCTTGGGAAATACTTTCTTGCTCTCGATAAATCTCCCTCCCAAAAAATGCAGTGTTCATTGTATCACTGTCTTGTGATTTTGATGAGTTGTGATATGATTCATGGTGCGTGCCATACAGGAGTTTTTTTCCATTCTCAAGGCGCTCCTTTAGTCTTTGGTCTGGTTGTTGTTGGACCTCCACCAGGGGTGCACATGCAATTCCAACTACGCGCGCTTGTGAGTTTTCTTTAGTCGTTATGAAGCTGTAGAGAGCGCCTATTAGAGAGATATTTTATGTATAGAGAAAAAATTTAGGAAATTGGGGAGCGATGTATTTTTGGTTTTGGGTTTCGGATTAATGGTTCAGGGTTAGGGTTAGGATTAAGGTTAGGGTTAGGCTTTGGATTGAGTTTTGAGTTAAGGTTAGGGTTAGGGTTAGGGTTAGGGTTTTTGTTTTTTTAAGTTTTTGGGTTTAGGTTTTAGTATTTTAGGCTTACTATCAATGGTTTAGTGTTTAATTTTTAGATTTTTGTATTTTGGGATTGGGGTTTAGGGTTTATGGTAGGGTAAGGTTAGGGTTAAAGATAGGGTTAGGGTTAGGGTTAGGTTATTTTTTAGGGTTTAGGGTTCGGGGTTGACAATTTGAGTTGTAATATCTATGGTTTAGCATTTAATATTAGAATTTTGTATTTTAGGATTTGGCTTCAGGGTTTAGATTTTAGGGTTAGGGTTAAGGATAAGGTTAGGGTTAGGGTTCGTGTTAGGGATACGTTTAGGGTTAGGGTTTAGTTTTTTAAATGTTTAGGTTTTGGGGTTAAAGATCTTTGATTTAAAATATATAGTTTAGTGTTTAATATTTGGTGTTTTGGGCTTTAGGTTGTGGGTTTATATTTTAGGGTTAGGCTTAGGGCTAAGGTTAGGATAAGGGTTAGGGTTAGGGTTAGGGTTTAGGTTTTTTTTAGGTTTTAGTGATTGTTGTTTAGTATAGGAGGTTTAAAAATCTATGCTTTGTTGTTTAATGTTTAGGTTTTCATATTCAGGACGTATGATTTTTTTTTACTTAGGGTTTAGGGTTAGGGTTTTGGTTAGTATTAGAGTTAAGGTGTAGGTTTCTTTAAGGTTTTGTGGTTCAGGGTTTAGCATTTAAGGTTTAAAATCTATGGTTTATATTTAATGTGTGGGTTATGGTATTTTGGGATTATAGTTTCGGTTCTAGGGTCTAGGGTTAGGGTTAGGGTTTTGTTTTTTTTGGTTTATCGCTTTAGGGTTTAGGATTAGAGGTTTAATATCAATGTTTTAGTGTTTAATGTTTGGGTTTTTGTATTTTTATCTTGGTGTTTAGGGTTTATGGTAGGGTTAGAGTTAGGGTTAATGTTAGGGGTTAATGTTAGGGTTAGGTTGTTTTAAGGTTTCAGGGTTTGTGGTTAAGGATTTGAGTTGTAATAGCCATTATTTAGTGTTTAATGTTAGGTTTTTGGTATTTTAGGCTTTTTCTTTTTTATTGGAACGACACTTGTGGTGGGTCAGGGGCTGAGCAACACCCCGAGGCCTTATCATTTATTAAAATCAAACAAACATAGAGGGGGGCATAAACCTTACCTCAGATCCTAAAGTGGGTTATGAGTTGACCAACCTACTTAGGTTAGTCAACTCCACCCTTCACATCATTTTGTATTAAAAATAAACTAAGCACCTATGGATGTCTCCTCCTCAATACATAGTTTACAAAGAATACATAAATAAGAGAGACTCTCCACTTTACAAGGAAAGTCTCTAAAAGGAATACGATTCTATCCAACTAACTACAATCAAGACATAGCTATTACAAATAATCTATAACAAAATGAAGCATCAATTTTATACAATCTTTAATCATAAAAGAATTTAAATTTTACATTACATTATTGTTAAAGACCTCTACTTCTAGCTCTAGTAAGAGGCATTCCAATGTTCTCAGAACTTGTATTATGTCTTGTTGTTTTCCTTCCTCTTTGTGAAAACCCTTGTTTGTCTCTAACATCTTGTATTTCTTCTTCATATTCAGTGTGAAAAGTGGATTTAACTTCCTCTTAATCTTCATTGCTGCGCAATGATCTAGTATCTTAATCATATTCATCCTCGGAAGTTATATTACTATAATCATCCACATCTTCAGCATTATCTTGTTGTTCCTTCCCTTCTCTTTTCTTAATAGAATCTCTTCTCTTTTTACTCAACCTACTCATGGACCCTTTATGAATTGGACTTTCTCAAAGGCATCTTGTTTGAAAGAAGTTGGACTTCTACTTATAACCGAGGCTTTAAGATTTATACATTCCCCAACATCAATCCAATCTTCCTGTACATAAACTTTCCCAACAAAAAAATTGTTTACCTTGCCTCATTTCCTCAATCCCACTTACTCCCTCATCTAAATTACATATATTAATCTCTCAAACAATTGATAAACTTTCTATACATGACCTTGGGAAATTATACCTGGTACACTAGTTAAACTTTGAGAGTTACCTAGTGTGATTCTTTAATGATCAACACGAATTGGTTACATACCTTTTTTTTGCTTCAGTATTGATAGTTTCTAGTTGTGATTCTATACTTGTAGACTGTTTATAATTATCTGTTAGAGTTGTTACCTTCTTCATATTTCCTAGATTATGGACATTGCCTGCTTGGGATGTTTGTTGTATGTGTTGCACTTCCTGTACATCTACATCCATTTGAGATATCGGATTTTTTTAATGCAGTATTGTGCATATCCAATTGGGATCCTGTCACATGTTCCTTCTAATTCAATTCAACAAAATTAATAGAAGTAGGAGCAGTAATTTTTATGCCTTTTTGGACTTGTGATTGCGACTCTTGCAGTGCCTCTTTTTGCATCACAACTCTACCTTTTAAGGGAGTCTAAGGTTGTTCATGGTTCTTCGTAGCCTTAGCTTTCTGTACTTGCCAATTTTCATCACCTTGATACATTATTTCGTGCGCATAATGTTTTGATGTTACGTTTTTCCAGCTTCCATAACTTTCCCTTTGTGAAATTCCTCATCCCTTACCTTATCTGTGCCCTCATCAATCATGTGACCCTGGTGTTAATAATAATGACAATATATAGGAATATTTTCATACTGAATACATTGACATTAACCTTTGTTCAAATCATCTTCATCATAACCAAGCCACACATGTTTAGGTCTTTCCATTGTAAGATCAAGTTGAATCCTAACCCTTCCCATGCTACCCATAGTCTTGTTCACAATAGCATTGTCAAGGTATAACACCTTTCCAACTGGAGACAACATGTCTTTTAAGATATCCTTATAATAACAATGCCAAGGAATCTCTAGAAGAACTATCATAACAAGATCAATTGGAGTTGCTTCAATAGGATTAAAATTCAGAGGTCATGTTTGGATACTCATAGACTATCCGTAATAGTCATTCTTTATTTAGTACAAACTGTTATGAAGTTAAATTCATCATCCAACTCAACGTAGACATGCCTAGCATTGAAATGGGCAATTTAACTCCCCCGGAAAGATGAGTTTCGTTGATGAAACTCAGCCTAATCAACTCAACTTTAGGAATGATATTTCTAAACTTGCCTATAAGTGTATACTTACACGTATCAGTCAAGTTAGCTCGAAAATCTTTTGCACTATATATAACAGCAGGTTTGTCTAGCTTCTTAGTAATCTTATGAGTTCTAAAAACAATAGGAGCTGCATTTTCGGCCAAGTTACATCTAAGACTTTCAATATATGTTTGGATAATGATAAAAGGTGCATGTTCCTGATTATGGACTTGTTTTTGCTCTCTATTATGTCCATATGCTCGTTGTCCTTGAAGATTCATTGTAGTCTGATGTTTTAGTTTCAAAAAGTTACTGGATCTTTGTTGAAATGGCAATTTATTGTGCCTAATAGTATTGCAAAATGCACCCCATTCCCACCATTTCCAGTTACAGCTGCTTAAATTATATGGTCAATTTTTTCAATAGAAGCATTATATGCATTTGTTGTTGAAACAATATTTCCATGTCCAGAAACCCTTTCAAGACATCCAGTCTCTCAATTTCCACTACTATAAACAACAACCACAGCTAAACTAACATTTTCCCTATTGATATTTTGAGCATTAAGAATCCTAGGAGTGTTAAATGGGATTAGCTTACCTGCCGGTACATTGGCTTGGTTTTGAGAATGACAAGATTGATCTCCAAGAACCTGCTCAACCTGTTGATCATTTTCTTTGGCCTTGCCCAACGAAATGAGGCCAATCTTGAAGATTGATTGAACGAAATCTTCAACCCTGTTTTTTCTAATTTTTTGACTTGCATATTTGCAGCATCTGATGTAGTAGGCTTAACACAATATATTTTTCCAGGATGATGAAGAACCTTGGAAATATTACTTTGACACTCATATTCTCCAATATGGATCGAATCTCCTTCACCACTTACTAACTTTGCAAATCTACAGATGTAATCTATCTCTAATTCTATTTCTCATGTTGTTGACCGCCCTGTTATGTAAAACAAACCCCATAAGAACTTGTTCGTGATCATTTCTCCATCAAATTTCTTGAGAATCAAAATCCACTCACGTGATTTGGAATTGCCAGGTCAGCTGATTTTCCTAATTATTATCACTTTTCCACTAAATCTTCTAATTCACCCTTCAATTTAACCTATAGCGAACTAGAATTTGCTAACTCAATCACTTTCGTTGCCCAGTCCAATTCCTCAAGAAAAATCGTTTCCTCACGCTTCACATTATAAGAATCATCGGATGGAGTTGTGAGATGTTCTTGTGTTTGTGAATCCTTATGAGAACTTTGCGATTTACAATTATCAGGTTGTCGATGGTTCTCTACCGGTGGGAATCTTCCATTCCAATGAACGCAATCAAGATGTAGAATGATGCTAGGAGAATTTTTAGAGAGAGAAATTTGGTATTTTAGGATTTCTTGGGGTTTGGTATTTTAGGCTTTGGATTTAGAGTTTCGGGTTTAGGGTTAGTTTTAAGGATAGAGTTGAGTTAGGGTTCGTGTTAGGGATATGGTTAGGGTTAGGGTGTAGGGTAATTTTATGTTTTAGGTTTAGGGTTTAGGATTTTATTTTAAAATCTATGGTTTATTGTTTATTGTTTGGGATTTTGTATTTTAATTTTTTTTTTGAATTTCTATTGGAGGGGTAGGGGTTGAGCAACACCCCAGGCCTTATCATTAATAACAAAAACAAAATATAAGGACGGGACATAAACCTAACCTCCAACCTAAGATGGTATAGAGTCAACTTCCCAAAAGGAAGTCAACTCCTCCCCTTACACAAATGTTGAAACCAAAATACTAAGGGCCTAAGGAGAGGACTCCTCTAATTACAAAGAATCTAGGAAGAATAAACTAGGGAGACTCGCCCTTTACAAGAAAGCCTATAAACTAAACTAACCTATTCAAAGTAGCTATAATTTTAATTTTATCTAAGTTGAAAAGATATACAACCTCAAGGAGGTTAAAAAATTGTCTTTGTCTTCCTTCTTCTAGAGTTAGGGATCTCCAATAAGTCGAGTTTATAGTAGGCCTTTACTTCTTTCTGTAGTTGGTGGCTGTTGAAACATACCTGAGGAGTGGCAATGTTGTGACTATGTTATGACAATGCATCCCTACGCAATTTTATTCTCTGAATACATGACTGCATTTGAAGTTGTGTACTTGATTGATAATATATTGCAGCCTTCCAAGTTGAGTGATGATGCTCCATTGAGGGACTTCCTTCTTTAGGACCCATTGCACTACTAGTTGAGAATCAAGTTACAAAATTATGTTCCTGTATCCAAGTTGAAGTGCCCAAGTGAAACTAAAGATGGCTGCCTCTATTTCAGCTTTGTTATTTGTTCCTTCTCCAAGTGGTGTTGCAAAAGAAATCACCACTTTGCCTTGTTTGTATCTCAGGATTCCACCAACCCTCAGCCTGCCAGGGTTCGTGAGTGCACTGCATTCAGTGTTCACTTTGAGCCACTGGTCTGCAGGTTTAAGCCACTTCATCATGCTCACTTTGATTTCATGCACACACTTTTCACTCTTTTGCATTAAATCTACTCACTTGGCCGGCCAGTTAACTTGAGGAAATGTGGTGTTCAACATCTTGTAGTTGTCCTTGTAGATTGCATATTTAACTCTGCTGATGTTTGTTTCTTTACCTCCATGCTTGCAGGCACGATTGTTCTTCCACAGATTCCAACAGATGAATATTGGTGTAGCTTGTAGCACCACATTGTGGGGTGCATTTATAGGCTTGGCTGTCCACAATTGTTGTAGCAGTCGCTGCAGTAAAGAGTGGTTTTGCTATAAGCATGCAGTACCTGCAAAAAAGCTCCATACCTTTGTTGCAAATTGCCCTGAATTGAATGTATGTTCTATGTTGTCCATACTAACTCTATCAAGAAAATAAAAATAATGTGATGCCTCAATGCCTAAGTTAGTCAATCTTTCATATGTAGGGAGTTTACCCCTTAGGGTTCTCCATAAAAGAAAAAAAGATTTAAAGGGAATGTTTTTATGCCATAGCATCGAGTTAAATTGATTCTTGGCTCTTTTGTTTCTGATTTCTTCCCAAGCTGAAGAACAACTAAAACTCCATGGTTATTGAGCTTCCACACTTGTTGATCAAGTATCTGCTGCTGCGGAGAGATCTCTGTTGCTAGGATGTTAGAGAATTGACTTGTAGGAGCATCCTGTAATAGTTTGCTCCAACTCCACTTTCCCTCTTCCAAATATTCAGCCACAATAGAATTATTAAATTTGTTTATATTGGTGGTAAACTGAGCCGGTGGTCCACTGCCCAACCATCGCACAAAAATGAACAATTCCCAGCCTGAATCTTCCAATGGATGTGTTGTTCAACATGTTGTCTATTCATAAGCATCTGTTTCCAGGTCAGTAAATCTCCATTATCCCTTTTTTTGCTTACTGGGCTTGATGTTTGACAATATTTTGCTCTCAAAAATTCTCCCCACAGTGTTTGTTTTGTTCTGAAGATCCACCTCTGTTTGAATTGAAAAGATTTGCAAATATCATGCAATTTTTTATTCCAACCCCCCCCCCCCCTTCCCCTTCATCATAAGGGTAACTTAGATTTTTCCATGAAGCCCAGTGATACTTTTTTCTATCATTTTTCCATCCCCAGAAAAACTCAGCTATAAGCCCTTGGATTTGCGTGAGTATTGTAGTAGGAGATGTTACTGCAGATATAAGGTTGATAGGAACAGCCTGAAGGATATGTTTGGTAGGAATTGCCTTGCCTCCATAGCTTAATTGTTTGGTTTGACAACCTATAATCTTGCAGACAACCTTGTTAACAAGCTCAGAGATATAGATATTCCTAGGCCTACCAACAAATAAAAGGGTAGCCTAGGTAGTTAATAGGGCCTTTATTTTGTTTGAAACCTGTCATCCTCTTTATTCTATCTATAGTGCTATTGAAAGCATTAGAGTGTAACATAAAGTGTCTTTTGTCTTCATTGATGAGTTGCCCAGAAGTATCTTCATACTCCTTTAAAGTTGCCATTAGGAGTTTTAGAGTCTTGAATCTTCCAGATGTGAATAAAATTATGTCATCAGCAAAACTCAGATGATTCACCTAAGGCCCTCTCCTTTCCATGAAGAAACCTTGATAATCCGGATGGCTGTAACGCCTATTTAGAGTTCATGATAGGACCTTAGCACCAAAAATAAATAGGGCTGGAGAAAGTGGATCACCTTTCTTGAGACCTATAAAGGAGTGAAAGAAACTATGTCTATTACCATTGACAATGATTAAGTAGCAATAATTAGCAATTATTCTCCACACCATATCAATAAACACCTCAGCAAATCCTTTTTTCCTAATGACCAGGCAAATATATGACCAAGAGACCCTGTCATAAGCTTTTGCCATGTCTAGTTTAATGATGACATTGCTACCAATATTGGGTTTTTTTATTTGGTGAATGATTTCCTGAGCAAGCATGATGTTCTCAGAAATACTTCTACATTTAACAAACCCGGGTTGATTAGTAGAGATTAAGTTAGGGAGGATAGGCGTAAGTCTGTTACTCATTAGCTTAGAAATGATTTTGCTAGTGAAGTTACTCAGACTTATAGGCCTATACTCAGTGAGCCTGTTTGGATTATTCACTTTGGGGAGCAGCACAATACAAGAATGGGAGAAGTACTTTGGAATCATAGTCCACTGAAAAAGGCCTAAACCACCCCCATTATATCCTTCTTGATAATACGCGAACATTTTTGAAAGAAGTACCCATTCATACCATCAGGACAAGATGCAGAATTAGGATTCATAGTGAAAACCACCTCTTTAAGTTCATCCATGCTAGGAATAATGGTAAGCTGAGCATTTCGGTCTTGATTAATCATCCTTGGAATGCATTCCAAGGTATGCTCATTGAGAAGCTTTTCTTCACCAGTAAATATTCCTTTGATAGGGTAAGGCTTAAGGTTAGGGTTAGGGTCTGGGTTAGAGTTAGGGTTAGGATTAGGTTTAGGTTTTTTATAGGTTTTATGACTTGTTGTTTAGGATTTGTGGTTTAAAACCTATGCTTTAGTGTTTATTCTTTGGTTTTCATATTTTGGACTTAGGGTTTTTTTTAATCTTTTTTTGACAAAGGATTTAGGGTTTAGCATTTAGGGTTAGGTTTAGTGTTAGGATTAGGCTTAGGGTGTAGTTTTTTTTAGGTTTTATTGTTCAGGGTTTAGCATTTGAGCTTTAAAATCTATGGTTTAGTATTTAATGTTTGGATTTTTGTATTTTGGGCATAGGGTTTCGAGTTTATAATTTAGGGTTAGGTTTAGGGTTAGGATTAGAGTTTTGTGGTTTTTTAGGTTTTTGGGTTTAGGTTTTAGGATTTGACGTTTAATATCAATGGTTTAGTGTTTAATGTTTAGGTTTTGATATTTTGGTCTTGGGGTTTAGTGTGTATGGTAGTGTTAGATTTAGGATTACATTAAGGTTTATGCTTAGGGTTTAGGTTGTTTTTTAGGTTTTAGGGTTTGGGGTTAAGGATTTGAGTTGTAATATATATGATTTAGTGCTTAATGCAAGGTTTTGTTAGTTTGGGATTTCGGTTTAGGGTTAAGTTTAGAGTTACGGTTAGGGTTTAGGGTTTTTTCTAGATTTTAGGTTTAGGATTTTATTTTAAATATATGTTTTAATGTCTAATATTTGGGTTTTGGTATTTTGGGCTTCGGGTTTCAGTTTAATGGTTTAGGGTTAGGGTTGGGGTTAAGATTTGGGTTAGGGTTAGGGCTTATATTTTTTTTTGGATTTAGGGTTTGTGTTTTAGGATTTGATGTTAAAATCGATGGTTTAGTGTTTAATATTTGCATTTTCATATTTTGCACTTATGTTTTCTTTTTTTAACTTAGGGTTTATGGTTTAGGGTTTAGGTTTAGGAGTAGGGTTAGGGTTAGGGTTAGGGTTTTGGGTTTTTATAGGTTTTTGGGTTTAGGGTTTATGATGTGAGTTTTAATATCTATGGTTTAGTGTTTAATGTTTTTTAAGGTAAACGACCCTTGTGGTGGGTCAGGGGTTGAGTAACACCCCCAGGCCTTATAATTTATTATAATCAAAAAGATGCATGGAGGGGGACATAAACCTTACCTCCTATCCTATGGTGAGTATATAGTTGATTTACCTACTAAGGTTTATCAACTTAGCCCCATACAATGTGTTGTAATGCAATAAAACTAAGCACCTAGAGAGGACTCCTCTAATCATACCAGGTTTCTAAGAATACATGAATAAGGGAGACTCTCCCTTTAGAAGAAAAGCTACTAAAAATGATAACCTATTCAACTACCTATAATTGAATAGATTTTTAATCCATCCATGCCATTACTCCTTTGTTGTCTTGTTGAATACTATGGTGGTTGCTTAATTCTCTTCAACTTTCTTCTTCTGAATATTTGCATTCCCATATTTGCCAATATGTAACTTCCTCTAATTGCTCCAACTAATTGTTGTGTAGTGTAAAAATGTTGTATAATATCCAGCTTGTGACTCCATTTAGCTAACAGATCAGCAGTACCATTTGTTTCTCTATAGACATGCTTGCATTGAAAGTATTCAATCTTGTTACTGAGTCCTTGAATTTGTTGGACTGCTTGTTGGCATCTCCGAGGTATACATATTGTATTAGTTATCAATTTACTCAATAGTTTAGAATCTACTTCCAAAATAATATTCTTGTAACCATGTTGATCACACCAGTTGAGTCCATACAAAGGCAGCTTTGATCATTGCAAAATTGTTAGTTCCAAAACCAAGAGGAATAGCAAAAGCATAAATCAATTTACCTTGATGATCCCTTAATATTCCCCCTCCACCTATTTGACCAGAATTGTGTATTGCACTTCCATCATTGTTTAGTTTGCATATGCCTATTGCTGGCTTTTCCTAACTTACCTTGGTTACCTTAAGTTGTTGCTAACAGTGATCAGCAAGGCTGATAAACCTGTCCCAGCTAGGCTGCCATGGTATGTCAGGAAAAGCTATATGTATAGCCTGCATGATATCTTTAAAGATAGCATATTCCACTCTTTGTATACTTGATTTTTTGCCCCCATATTTAACAGCACATCTGTTTTTCCACAAATTCCATCAAATAAAGTTAGGTAGAATGTGAAAAATCAATTTTTGTACCTCATTATGTACAGGCAGGCTTCTCCAATGCAATAAAAAGCTTCTTAGATTTGTGTTTCCATTTCCTGCTCCAACTCTTGCTGAATGAAGTCTCTTAATATATTTAGCAATGTTTCCTGTAATTAATATATGATTGATATCATCTTTTCCTTTCCTATTACAGCAATAATAGTCAACCTCATCTTTTCCAAATTTCGGCATACTTTCATTTGTTGGTAACATGCCCCTCAAAACTCTCCAAATAAAGAAAGAGACTTTGAAAGGAATAATCTTATGCCATACACAATTATTAATAGGGTTTGTAACTTTTATCTTCCTTATAACATCCCATGTAGAGGATATTGTAAACTGTCCCTTATCCTCAGGCCTCCAATTTGCAGAATCTGGGGTTCCTTCTTTATATTGGATATTGAAGTTAAGAATAATAGGTACCAACAGTGGAGGTACATGCTGCCTAACATCCCTCTTATTCCATTTCCCAGATTCTATAAAATCAGCAACATGATCATTGTTTAAACTAGATACCTTGTCACACTATTTAGCTAAAGCTCCATCTCCGAACAAATTATCCCACCAGAAACTACAATTCCCTGACTGAATCTTACAATTAATATGATTTTCCACTTCTTGTCTATTTCTAGTAAGATATCTCCAAACCAGTGAATCCCCTGTATCATATTTCTTTGCAACTATATTAGCTCTTTGAAAATACTTTGCTTTTAAAAATTGACTCCACAATGACTTTTTAGTTCAAAACTCCCACCATTGTTTATATTGAAAGGATATACATACATCCTCTAATAGTCTTAGACCTATGCCTCCCTCCTTAAAAGGATATGCTAAACTTTCCCAAGATACCCAATGATAATTTTTCCCTTTTTATCACTGCCCCAAAAAAAGTCAGCAATGATTCTTTTAATATATTTGAGGGTA
The DNA here is from genome assembly GCF_001406875.1 of Solanum pennellii. Lineage (NCBI taxonomy): Eukaryota > Viridiplantae > Streptophyta > Magnoliopsida > Solanales > Solanaceae > Solanum > Solanum pennellii. The sequence goes on from NC_028640.1 coordinate 38,218,441, forward strand.
CTCTTAGGAGAAGATATGGTTGCCAAAGTGTGAATAGGAATTGACTGCAACACATGCCTCACAAGAGTAATTTTTCCTCCAAAATTTAAGATCTTTGATTGCCAACCAGCTATCCTTTTGATAATTTTTTCCACCAAATCAGAATAAAAAATGATTCTTTGACCCCCAATATATAGAGGACAACTGAAATATATAATAGGGCTATGCTTCATTCTAAAACTAGTTTCCTGTTTTATATGATCTATAATCTGTTTAATATTTGCAGTTACCATGAAGAATCTTTTATCCTTGTTAAATTTTTGATCAGACACCTTTTCATATTCCATTATAGTCTTCATGATAAGTTGTAGGGAGCTTCTACTAGTGGAGGTGAATATGATGATATCATCCGCAAAACTTAAATGATATATCGTGGCCTCTATTCTCCATGTGAAAACCACTATACAACTGATTTTGATAAAGCATATTAAGTTGTCTTGATAAGACCTCAGCACCTAAAATAAATAGGGCTGGAGATAATGGGTCCCCTTGTTTAAGCGATCTTGTTGAGTGAAAGAAACCATGTCTTTTGCCATTAATGACTAAGAAATACCCATTATTACTCATGATTCTCCATATTCTATCAATGAATAATTCCCCAAAGCCTCGTTTCCTCAATACTAAACAAGTATAAGACCATGATACTCAATCATAAGCTTTTACCATATGCAACTTGATTACCCCTTTATTCCCTTCATTGGGTAATTTGATACCATGAATAATCTACTGTGCCAACATAATATTTTCAGAAATACTCCTACCTTTTACAATTCCTGATTGATTATCTGAAATAATAGTAGGTAAAATAGGAGCCAGTCTAGTACTCATGAGCTTAGAAATAATCTTATTAGTAAAATTACTAAGACTAATAGGTCGAAAATCCTTAAGCTTGTTAGGATGATCCACTTTAGGTAGCTAAATCAGACATGCATGAGTCATGTATTTAGGCATATCATATCCATTAAAAAAAAGAGTGTACAGCAGCAAGAAGATCATCTTTAATGATATCAAAGCACACTTGCTAAAATTTACCCCCAATACCATCTAGACCTGGAGCAGAATTTTGATTCATATTCATAATCACCCTTCTCAATTCCTCTAAAGTAGGTATCCTTTCCAACTCCAAATTTTGTTCATTAGTTATTATATTAGGAACACACTGTAAACTCTCCTCCCTTATTTTCTCTGTTTTACCAGTGAACATCTTTTTATAATAATCACAAGCTTCTCTTGCTATATTGTCCTCCCCTTGAATCCATTCACCACTTTCAGCCTTAATCTTATGAATAAATATTCTTTTCCTTCTTCCTCTCATTACTGCATGAAAATATTTAGAATTGGCATCACCTTCTCTTAACCAATGAATCTGAGTTTTTTGTTGAAGAATTGAGCATTAACATCATGCAACTTTTCCCTGTTTTCCTTATCATTATCATGAAGAGTAATTTCCTCAGCACTCCTAACCATATCTCCATATTGATTAACCCTTATAAAAACATCTCCATACTCTTTGACCAATTTGATAAAGCAGTTGTTAATCTCCTCATTTTAGTATGTAATATCCACATGGGATTTCCTATAGCGTTTCTTTTTCAACAATTTTCAACTGTCTGTAAATAAGATTCAGTCTCACTACAACAATTAAGAAATTTAAAATACTTAATAACTGAATCCTTACTATCAGTCATTTCCAGCAGTAAGGAACAATGATCAGATCCCACTGATGGAAGATGAGTGATATTAGTCTGAGGCATATTTTCCAGCCACTTAATGTTTGGGTTTTGGTATTTTGGGCTTGGGGTTTAGGGTTTATTCTAGGGTTAGGGTTAGGGTTGATATTAGGGTTAAGTTTAAGATATAGGTTGTTTTTTACATTTTAGGGTTTGGGGTTAAGGATTTGAGTTGTAATATCTATGGTTTATTGTTTAATGTTATTGTTTTCGTATTTTGGGCTTTATGTTTGGGGTTTAGGGTTTAGAGTGATAGGGGTAGGGTTAGGGTTCGTGTTAGGTATAGAGTTATTGTTATGGTTTAGTTTTTTTTTAGGTTTTAGGTTTTGGGTTTAAAATCTATGTATTAGTATTTAATATATGGGTTTTATTATTTTGGAATTTAAGTTTCGAATTAATGGTTTAGGGTTAGGGTTAGGGTTTAGGTTTTTTTAGTTTTTCGGGTTTGTGTTTATGATTTCCATTGTAAATTCTATGTTTTTGTGTTTAATGCATGGTATTTTGTATTTTGAACCTACAGTTTTTTTTTGGACTTAAGGTTTAGGGTTTAGGGTAAGGGTTAGGGTGTAGGGTTTTTTTAGGTTTTATGTTTCAGGGTTTAGTATTTGAGGTCTAAAATATATGGTTTGGTATTAATGTTTTGTTTTTTGTATTTTGGGCTTTGTGTTTCGTGTTTAGGGTTTATAGTTAAGGTTAAGGTTAAGGTTAGAGTTAGGGTTAAGGTAAGGGTTTGATTTTTTTTTTGGGTTTTGGTTTAGGGTTTAGGATTTGAGGTTAAATATCAACGGTTTGGTGTTTTATCTTTGGGTTTTAGTATTTAGGGCTTGTGGTTTAGGGTTTATGACATAGTTAGATTTTGGGTTAGGTTTTAGGTTGTTTTTTAGGTTTTAGGGTTTTGGGTTTAGGATTTGAGTTTTACTATCTATAATTTAGTGTTTAATGTTAGGGTTTTTCTACTATGGATTTTGAGTTTAGGGTTTAGGGTTAGGGTTAAGGCTAGGGTTAAGGTAAGGGTTCGTGTTAGGGATACAGTTAGGTTTATGGCTTAGTGTTTTTTTAGGTTTTTAGTTTTGAGGTTTAGGATTTTATTTTAATGGTTTAGTGTTTTATGTTTGGGTTTTCGTACTTTGGAATTGTGGTTTTGGTTTAATTGTGTAGTGTTAGGTTTAGGATTCATGTTGGGGATAGGGTTTAGGATTTGAGGTTTAAAATTTATGTTTTAGTGTTTAATGTTTGGGTTTTTGTATTTTCGACTTAGGTTTTTTTTGTTGGACTTACGGTTTATGGTTTAGGGTTTAGGGTTAGGGTTAGGATTAGGGTTATGGTGTAGGTTTTATTTTTAGGTTTTATGGTTCAGTGTTTAGAACTTGAGATTTCAAATCTATGGTTTCGTATTTAATGTTTTGGCTTTTGTGTTTTGGGCTTAGGTTTTCGGGGTTATGGTTTGGGGTTACGGTTAGGATTTTTTTTAATAAAAGACCCTTGTGGTCGGTCAGGGGCTGAGCAACAACCCTAGGCCTTATCATTAATAGATTAAAAATTTACAAGAAGGGGGACACAAACATTACCTTCTATCCTATGGTGAGTATAAAGTTGACTTACCTACTAAGGTTAGTCAACTCAACCTCTTACATTGAGATGTAATCTATAGAAATACTAAGCAATTTCTAAGAAAACATAAATAAGGAGACTCTCCCTTTACACATATAAAAGAAGGCCTATTCAAAAAACTATACTAATTATATACTCTATGAACATGCTAATATTCCTTTGTTGGGCTTGTGTATTTCCTTTTGTTTACCCTTGTCATCTTAATTTCAAAACTTTGAGGTAATTTCCACTTTCTTTTGCTAAGTCTGTAGCTTCCACTTCCTTGCCAATTTTGCTTTTTACCTCTAACAAAATATACCATACAACATACAGAATATCTATATCTATACAATACATATTATATGTTATAGGCAATTAACGTAAAACAGTCAAGGAGGTTGTTTAATCTTCCTCATCTTCCTGTGTCTGAAGTTTTTTACTCCCATTTTCTCAAGAATATAAGTTCGTTTTGCAGGCTGTGGTAATAATTATAGGTATAATAGTGTTGAATAATGTACTGGTTATGACTATGTTTGGATAGAATGTCTGCTGTACTGTTGGCTTCTCTGTAAATATGCACACATGAAAATAAAATACACTGATTAGTAAGCATCTGAAGTTCTTGTACTGACCTTTGTATTCTCCAAGGAGTCTTGTCTTTGGATATTAAGAAAAAAAGAGTATAGAAACTTCAGGATCTCCTTTTGTATGAAATATTTTACTTTGTAAATGCTTGAAGTCTTTCCCCCATATTTAGCAGTACATGTATTCTTCCTCAAGTTCCAACAAATCACTATAGGTAAGATGCTTATAATAGCTCTATGTGCATCATTTTTTCCTTTGGTGGTACACAATTGTATAATCCTATTTCTCAAGGAAGACTGCTGAATATTGATTCCCAAATAATTGGCAAAATACTTCCATATATCAGTGGCAAATGGTCCTTGAAAGAATATATGATCTATATCATTCCATCCTTGCTTCCTACAGCAAAAACATTTAACTGGTTCTACTCCAAAATGAGCCAGATTTTCATTAGTAGGCAGTTTTAATCTTAAGGGTCTCCAAAGTAGACAAGACATTTTGAAAGGCACATTTTTATGTGAAATAAGATTATTAACCACATCTTCATTCCCTCTATATCTGCAAATTTCCCAGGCTGATATACAAGTGAAATTACCTGAATCAGTAGGTTTCCAGACTACTATATCCTTGTCTTCATTTTGGTATTGAAATTTGGTGTTCAGGATCATAGGAATTATTAAAGGAGGAACTTGATGTCTTAATTTCCTTTCATTCCAATTGGCATTGATCAGAAACTCATTAACAGTGTAATTATTAATACTTGAGATGGTATTAGTGTACTTAGCCAATGCTCCAATTCCTAACCAATCATCCCACCAAAATGAACAACTGCCAGAATTTATTTGCTACTTAATATGCTCTTGCACTTTGTTTTTATTCTTCACCATATATTTCCAAATCAATGATTGACTATTATTTAAATTCTTTTCAACTGGATTAGATCTTTGACAATATTTAGCTTGAAAAAATTGTTTCCAAATTGAATTTTTTGATCTAAAGAGCCAGCATTGTTTGTATTGCAATGCAGTACATACATCATAAAGTCTTCTAATCCCTACTCCCCCTTCTGCTTGAGGTATACTAAAAATATCCGTAAATGCCCAATGATATTTCTTATAATCTTGTTCTTTTCCCTAGAAGAAATTTGAAATTATGGAATCAACATATTTTATAGTAGTACTAGGTAGAGATATTGCACCCATAATATGAATAAGAATAGAATGTAATAGATGCTTGATCAAAGTAATTTTCCCCCAAAACTGAGAATTTTAGTCTGCCATCCAGAAATCTTCTTAGAAATCTGTTCTACTAACTGGAGTAATATACAATTTTTTGTCTCCCAACATAAAGAGGGCAACCTTAATATATAATAGGACTATCTTTCTTGGAAAAACCAGTAATATCATGCATAATATGGATGGTATCTTGAGGAGTTTTATCAGGTACCATTAAATAACTCTTTTGTTTATTAATAAGTTGTTGAGAAATTTGCTCATATTCAGTCAGAATATTCATAACTTTATGAAGATAATCTCTATTAGTGGAAGTAAAAATGATCACATCATCAGCAAAACTTAAATGATTAATTTGAGGTCCTTTAGGCTCCATGTAAAATCCTTTATAGACAGGGTTGTTATAAATGTTATTGAGTATTCAAGTCAATACTGCAGCTACTAAAATAAATAGGGGTGGAGATAAAGGATCCCCTTACTTAAGTCCCCTTGAACAATGAAAAAAAACCATGTCTATGACCGTTAATGATAATTGAATACCAATTGTTACTCATGATTCTCCATATTATGTCTATGAATATATAGGGTATTGGTTTAAGGGTTTAGGTTGTTTTTTATGTTTTAGGGTTAGGGGTTAACGATTTGAGTTGTAATATCTATGGTTTAGTGTTTAATGTTAGGGTTTTGGTATTTTAGACTTTGGGTTTATGGTTAGAGTTAACGATAGGGTTAGGGTTAGGGTTCGTGTTAGGGATAGCGTTAGGGTTCGGGTTTTGTTTTTTTTAAGTTTTAGGTTTTTGGGTTTAAGATTTTGGTTTAAAATCTATGGTTTAGTGTTTAATGATTGGGTTGTCGTATTTTGGGCTTTGGGCTTCGGGTTAATTCTTTAGGGTTATGGTAGAGTTAGGGTTTAGGTTTTTTTTAGGTTTTTGGGTTTGTGCATTAGGATTTGAGGTTTAGAATCTATGATTTAGTGTTTAATGTTTGGATTTTCTTATTTTGGACTTAGAGCTTTTTTTGGACATAAAATTATGGGTTTAGGGTTAGGGTTATTGTTTTGTTTAGGGTTATGGTGTAGGTTTTTTTATGTATTATGGTTCAGGGTTTAGCACTTGAGGTTTAAAATCGATGGTTTCGTATTAAATATTTGGTTTGTGCTATTTTGGGCTTTTTTTTTAGTTGAATTACCCTTCAAAGGGTAGGAGCTGAGCAACACCCCCAGGCTTTATCATTAATAAGAAAAAGCATAATACAAGGAGAGGTGCATAAACCTAAACTCCAACCTAAAATGATATAGAAACAACTTCCAAAAGGAAGTCAACTCCACCCCTTACACAAAAGAAGAAACCAAAATACTAAGCACCTGAGGAGAGGATTCCTCTCAATACAAAGTATCTAGGACACATAAACTAGGGTGACTCTCCCTTTACAAGAAAGCCTATAAACTAAATTAACCTATTTAAAGTAGCTATAATTTTAATTTTAACTAAGTTGAAAAGGTATAATGATGTTCAAGGAGGTTCCTTAATCCTTTTGGTCTTCTTCCTTCTAAAGCTAGGCATTTGCAACAGATCAAGGTGATAGTAGGTGAATGGGGAGGGCCTGTAACACATGTTTTGTATGAACTGCCTTTCCACCATAGCTGAGTTGGTTGGTTTACAAACCTGTAATCCTGCCAACCGCTTTATTAACATAGTCAGAAATATATATATTCCTAGGCCTGCCAGCAAATAAAGGGCAGCCTAGGTAGGTAATAGGACCTTGCTTTTGTTTAAAACTTGCAAGTCTCTTTTTTCTATCTCTTGTGCTATTGAAATCATTAGTGTGTAGCATAAACTGACTTTTGTCACCATTGATAAGTTGCCCTGAAGTATTTCCATACTCTTTTAAGGTATTCATTAAGAGGTTCAAAGTTTTGCATCTTCCTGAAGATAACAGAATTATGTCATCAGCAAAATTCAGATGGTTTACTTGTTGCCCCCTCGTTTCCATGAAAAACCAATGCTAGTCTGAGTGATTGTGAAGCCTGTTGAGAGATCTTGATAATACCTCTGCACCTAAAATAAATAGGGCCGGTGAAAGGGGATCACCTTTCATGAGCCCTCTAGTGGAATGAAAGAAACCATATCTCATAGCATTGACAATGATTGAGTACCAATTGTTTGCCATGATTCGCCACACCATATCAATAAACACCTCAGCAAATCCCATTTTCCTTAGAACCAGGCAAATATATGACCAAGAAACCCTGTCATAAGATTTTGCCATGTTTAGTTTAATGATGACATTGCTACCAATATTGGGTTCTCTAGTTTAGTGAATTATTTTCTGAGCTAACATGATGTTCTCAGAAATACTTCTACCTTTAACGAACCCGGATTGATTAGGAGAGATTAAGCTAGGGAGGATAGGTTTATGTTTGTTTATCATTACCTTAGATATGATCTTGCTAGTGAAGTTGCTCAGACTTATAGGCCTATACTTAGTAAGCTTGTTTGGATTATTCACTTTAGGGAGCAACACAATACAATAATGGGAGAAGTACTTAGGAATCATTTGTCCACTGAAAAAGTCCTGAACAACCCCCATTATATCATGCTTGATAATATGCCAACACTTATAAAATAAGTACCCATTCATACCATCGGGTCCAGTTGTAGAATTAGGATTCATAGAAAAAACCACCTCTTTAAGTTCATCCATTCTAGGAATAGTGGTAAGCTGAGTACTTTGGTCTTGACTAATCATCCTTGGAATGCATTCCAGAGTATCCACTTCACTTGGCCTTCAGTGTTCATCCTACGCTTTGTCCAGACAGTTTGGTAATCAAACTCATTGTTAAGGTCGATATAAACATGCCTACCATTGAAGTGTGTGATCTTCACACTCCTTGTGAGTTGAGTTTTGAGGATGAAGCTTTTCCTAACTAACTCCATTTTAGCATTGTATTAGTAAATTTGCCCACAAGTGTGTACTTAAAAACATCATCCAACTTCACATAATAATCATCCTCATCAAGAAGCACAACTGGAAATCCTTGCCTTGTTGTATTTATAGGATCATTCAAAACTATAGGGATTTTATTCATAGTTTTATTATATCTTAATCTTGCAGAAAATGATTGGACAACTGTATAAGGAGCCGGCTCAGAGATTTTATCCAGCTTAGAATTATTGCTAGAATTTTGACCTTGCAGCTGATTATTTCTAGCATACCTTGACCATCATTATTGCCTTGCTTAGTTATTTTGTCAGTCTGAGAATTAGGCTCATACCTTGTGAAGTTGTTCGATATCTTGGGGAAATTGCTTTAGCAGTTCTTATGTGATATGTTGGTTGGATTTGATTGATTAGCTCCATCCTGAATGTAGTTGTTCTAAGGCTATTCTTTTCGCCTTCCTTCTTCTCCTTTAACCTGTTCAGTAGCCTGCTTTTTTACTTTGACATTGTTTGTCCATTTTTCCCATTTCGCATTTCGATGCCTGCTTGATCAACTTGTTGACATGACTGTTGTTGGTGTTGTAGCTTTCTTTTGCCAAGTTCCCTACCTTTGTCATTCATGCTTGTTGTGTCATGTGAATAACCTGCAACAAGATTAGGAGTTAGATGCGATGATCTACCTGCAATATCAAAGGAAAAACTTGAAGGTTGTGTGTCATTTGATGAGGCTGTTGTGTGTGGCCTCCTAGTGTTCATGTTAGTATCTAGTTGTGCCATCGACTTCTCCCCAGCTTGGAAATTGCTCCCTTCTCCAATTGTTGCTTCCTCGTTATGTTGAGAATTGACTAGGGGGATGCCTTGTACATCATTACGATATGAAACAGAGTGTTCTTCATTACTATCATGTTTTTTCTTCATAGGTTTGGTTGTAGAATCATTGGCAGTTGTAGAAGTTTTATTGATGTTGATTCCTCCTTCGAGAAGAGAGAGTCCTGTTAGACGAGTTTCTTTAGCCTGAGAAACAGTGTTGTTCGACAAGCTTCCATGGATTCCGATGTTTTTACTTCTATTTTCGCCGGAGTTATCCTCTCCCGCGATTCCACCGTCCCTTTCGCCTGAATATCCAGTAAAATGGGAGCCATCACTGGGGGAACGAACCCCAATGATCAAATTCTTACGATATTGGATTGAAGGCGATCAAATTTCAGTGCGTGAATCAAGCAACGCACTCGTAGATTCTTCAAGAGCCGCCACTTGATTTTGACTGAATACGATGGTAGAATTAGCTGATTTTTTGATATATGGTGGATCTTGATGCGATTATTCATTAGCATCATCCTTTTTTTCTCGATTCCCCCGAGAAAATCCTTAGATAAAATTTTCTCATCTGTATCGAACTCCTCTTCCGGTGCAGTGTTCATCGCAACTTTGAACTACAATTTTGAAGAGTTTGAAGGTTTATCTTGGAGGGTATTAACCTGGGATTTGTTGCCCTTGTCAAGGCGTTTCTAATGGTTTTGGTTCGGCGGTGTTTGACTAGCCTCTAACGGTGCAAGCGCCTGCGCAGCAGCGCGCGTGTGTGACTGTTCGCTAGCCGTCGTAGACAGAGGAGAAAGCGTGTGTTAGAGAGAGAAAATTTTGGGCCAGGTAAGAATTTGGGGTTTTGGTTTAATGGTTTAGGTCTAGGGTTAGGGTTAGTGTTAGGGTTAGGGTTTATGTTAGGGTTAGGTTTAGGTTTTCTTTTAGGATTTAGGGTTTTGTGGTTTTGTATTTGATATTGAAAATAAATGTTTTAGAGTTTAATGCTGGGGTTTTCATATTTTGGACATAGGTTTTTTTTGGACTTAGGGTTTAAAGTTTAGGGTTAGGGTTAGGGTTAGGATTAGGGTTAGGGTATAAGTTTTTGTTGTAGGTTTTATGGTTCATTGGTTAGAATTTGAGGTTTAAAATATACGGTTAAGTATTTAAATTTTTTTAAAATATTTAATATTTGGGTTTTTGTGTTTTGGGCTTAGAGTTTTGGGTTTATGATTTAGGGTTATGGTTAGGTTTTTTTTTTAGTTTTTTTGTGTTGGGATTAGGATTTGAGGTTTAATATCAATGGTTTAGTGTTTAATGTTTGCGATTCTGTATTTCAGGCTTGGGGTTTAGGGTTAATGGTAGAAATAGGGCTAGGGTTAATGTTAGGGTAAGGGTTTAGGGATTTTTTTATGTTATACGTTTGGGGTTAAGGATTTTAGGTTTAAAATATATTGTTTAGTGTTTAATGTTTTGGGTTTTGGTATTTCGGTCTTTGGGTTTCGCGTTAATGGTCTAGGGTTAGGATTAGGGTTAGGGTTAGAGTTAGGGTTAGGATTTAAGTTATTTTTAGATTTTAGAGTTTGTGGTTTAGAATTTGAGGTTTAAAATCTATGATTTAGTTTTAATGTATGGGTTTTGATATTTTAGACTTAGGGTTCTTGTTGTTCTTAGGGTTTATGGTTTATGGTTAGGGTTAGTTTTAGTCTTAGGGTTACGGTGTCGGTTTATTTTACGTATTATAGTTCAGGGTTTAGCATTGAGGTTTATTATATATGGTTTAGTATTTATTGTTTGGGTTTTTGTATTTTAGACTTAGAGTTTCGGGTTTATGGTTTATGGGTAGGTTAGGGTTAAGTTTAGGGTTAGGATTAGGGTTAGGGTTAAGGTTAAGGTTAGGGTTAGGATTAGGGTTAGAGTTAAGGTTTTGGCTTTTTCTAGGTGTGGGTTTTACGGTTTAGGATTTGAGGTTTAATTTCAACGGTTTAGGGTTTAATGTTTGGATTTTAGTGTTTAGGGCTTGTGTTTGTGGTTTTGGTAGGGTAAAGTTTAGGGTTAATGTTAGTGTTAAGGTTAGGTATTATGTTGCTTTTTAGGTTTTTGTGTTTGGGGTTAAGGATATGAGTTGTAATATCTACGATTTAGTGTTTACTGTTAGGGTTTTGATATTTTGAGCTTTGGGTTCAAGATTTAGGGTTTAGAGTTAGGGTTAAGGATAGGTTTAGGGTTAGGGTCCATCTTATGGATATGGTTAGGGTTTAGGGTAGGTTTTAGGTTTTGTGGTTTAGGATTTCTGGTTTAAAATCAGTGGTTTAGTGTCTAATATTTGGATTTTGTATTTTTGGCTTAGGGTTTCGGTTAATGGTTTAGGGTAACCATTAGGGTTAGGGTTAGGGTTAGGTTTAGGTTTAGGGTTTGGGTTTCTTTTAGGTTTTAGCATTTGTAGTTTTGATTTGAGGCTTAAAATCTATAGTTTAGTGTTTAATGTTTGGATTTTTGTATTTTGGGCTTATTTTATTTTTTTTAGATTTTTAAGTTTAGAGTTTAGGATTAGAGGTTTAATATCAATGGTTCAGTGTTTAACTGTTTGGGTATTGATATTTTTGGCTTGGGGTTTAGAGTTTATGGTTGGGTTTAGAGTTAAGGTTTAGGGTAAAGGATAGGGTTAAGGTTAGGGTTTGTGTAGGGTTAGGGTTAGGGTTAGGGTATAGGTTTTTTTTTAGTTTCAAGGTTTTGTTGTTTAGGGTTTGAGGTTTAAAAGCTATGGTTTAGGTTTTAATTTTGGATTTTTGTATTTTGGACTTATTCTTTTTTTTTAAGATTTAGGGTTTAGGGTTTAGGGTTAGGGTTAAGGTTGGTATTATGGTTAGGATATAGGTTTTTTTACGTTTTATGGTTCAAGGTTCAGTATTTGAGGTTAAAAATCTACGGTTTAGTATTAATATATTGGATTTGGTATTTTGGGGTTACGTGTTCGGGTTTATAGTTTAGGGTTAGGGTAAGGATTTAGTTTAGTGTAAGGATTAGAGATAGGGTTTTTGGTTAATTTAATTTTTATGAGTTTAGGGTTTAGGATTTGAGGTTTAATATCAATGGCTTAGTGTTTAATATTTGGGTTTGGTATTTTGGGTTTGGGGTTTATGGTTGATGATAGGGTAAGAATTAATGTTAATGTTAGGGTTAGGTCTTAGGTTGATTTAAAGGTTTTAGGGTTTAGGTTTAAGGATTTGAGTTGTAATATTTATGCTTAAGTTTTTAATGTTAGGGTTTTGGTATTTTGAGCATTTAGTTTAGGGTTTAGGGTGTAGGGTTAGGGTTAAGGATAGGGTTAGGGTTAGTGTCCGTGTTATAGTTAATGTATGGTATTTTGGGCTTGGAATTTCGGGTTAATGGTTTAGGGTTAGGATTAGCATTAAAGTTTAGGGTTTCGGTTTGGGTTAGGGTTAGGGTTTAAGTATATTTCAGGTTTTAGGGTTTGTGGTTTAGGATTTGAGGTTTAAAATCTACAATTTAATGTTTAATGTTTGGGTTTTCGCATTTTTGACATAGGTTTCTTAGGACGTATGGTTTAGGGTTAAGGTTAGGGTTAGGTTGTCGTTTTTTAGGTTTTATGGTTCAGGGTTTAGCATTTGAGGTTTAAATTCTAGGGTTTAGTATTTAATGTTTGGGTTTTGGCATTTTAGGAATTATCTTTTATTTTAATACACTTACAGAGGTAGGGGCTAAGCATACCAAAGATAGTTGCTCCTATTCTGCTTGATTGTTGGTACCACTTCCCAGGGGTGAGGTAAATGCTAATATGATCTTGCCTTAATGATCTCTTAGTATACCTCGTGCCCCTATCTTTCCTGGATTCTCAATTGCACTTCCATCTACATGTACTTTGATCCATTGATCTGGTGGTCTTGTCCAGGCTATCTTCTCTACCTTTGTAACATGGATACATCTTTCTGCTAATTGGATTATTCTACTCCAAGTAGGTGGTCAGCTAACATGAGAAAAAAAAGATTTTATAAGTTTATAATTATCACTATAAATTGCATGTCTGACCTTGGTGCCATTAGGGGTTTTTCTTCCATATTTACAAGCACATCTATGTCTCCATAAATTCCACCAGATGAGTATTGGGGAGGCCTGGAGGATGAGTTTATGAGATTCATTGTTGTGCTTCATTGTTCGCCATTGAGTTACAAGTAGCCTCAGTGAGCTGTTATCAATTTCTACCCCTGCTCCATTTGCAAACCATCTCGAGACATCCCTAGCAAGTTCTCCATTGTTAAAGATATGGTTGATGGTATCTAATCCTGTCCTGTTCCTGAAAAAAAAAGTTAGAAGGATTTAAACCAAAATAAGGTAACCTATCATTAGTAGGAAGCTTTCTATTTAATGCTCAGAGGAGGCTTTAAATGGTTAATGCATATACCAAATGGGAGACCTAAATTGATCCTTGGGTCTTTTCTCCCTGATTTCATTCCAGGTTGAAGCACATGTGTACATGACATTCGGATTTATTTCCCAATAAGCTTGGCAGTAGATTGATGTTGAGGATTTAAAATGGCTAGGATAGTGGCCAGTTGGATAGGGTGTGCCTGTTGAACCATCATTTGATAGTTCCACTAGCCCTCTACCCAAAAATCATCTACTTTCTTGGTGTCAAACTTGTGGCTGGTGTTACAAAATTGAGCAATATGTTCTTCCCCAGTCTAGTTGTCCAACTAAATGGAATAATTCCCTGACTTCAACTTCCAATCAATGTGTTGCTCCACCTTACTCCTGCTATGAATCATATGTTTTCAATCCAGTGAATCCCTAAAGTCCCATTTCTTGAAGCTAGGAGTTTAACTTTGGTAGTATTTGGCCTTGATGAATTCTCCCCACAATGTGTGCTTAACTCCAAAGTTCCACCACTGTTTATATTGGAAAGCTAAGCTCACATCTTTCACATTTTTGATTCCCACCCCTCCTTTATCAATAGGATAGCTAATGTTCCTCAATGAATCCCAATAATACTTCTTTTGTCACTCTTCCAGCCGCAGAAGAAGTTTTCCATCAGCATTTGTATTTGCTTAATTACAGTACCAGGGGTGTGACAGCTGAGATCAAATGAATGGGTAAGGCTTTAATAACATATTTAATCAACACAGCTCTTCCACCATAGTACAATTGCTTGATTTCTCACCCTGTAATCCTGCAAATAAATTTAGAGATAAGGTCAAAAAAATATGAAATCTTGGGCCTACCCAGAAAGAGTGGACATCCTAGGTAATTGGTAATCCCCTGCCGTTGTTTAAACCTAGGGATCCTTTTAATTCTCTCTTTTATGGTGTGAAACATATTTTGATGAACCTGATGTGACTTTTTTCACTGTTAATCAACTGGCCAGATGCCATGATGATTATGGAGATCATTTAAGAATCATGAAAGCATCTCAGCACCTAAAACAAATAGGGCAGGGGAGAGGGGGTCTCCTTGCTGGAGGCCCCTAGAATATTGGAAAAAAACAAATCTTCTTCCATTAATAATGATAGAGTACCAATTATTAGCCATGGTTCTCCAAACCATATCAATGAAAGTTACCTCAAAACCCATCTTCCTTAAGACCAAGCAAATGTAAGCCCATGAGACCCTGTCATAAGCCTTAGCCATGTCAAGTTTGATAATGACATTGCCACCTATGTTAGCCTTTTTAATCTGATGGGTGATTTCTTGAGCCAACATGATGTTTTCAGTTATACTTCTACCCTTTGCAACAAAAGAATTGTTGAGAGAAATCAAACTGGGCAGAATAGGGCTCAATATTGTACTCAATAGTTTGGAAATAGTTTTACTAATGAAGTTGATTAGACTAATAGGCCTGAACTCCTTCAATTTGTTGGGATTATTCACTTTGGATAGAAGCACTATACAAGAATGAGAAAAATACTTGGGGATATCATGGACATTGAAGAAAGATGATACCACTTCCATCAAGTCTTAATTGATAATGTGCAACCATTTTTGAAAAAAATACCTATTAAAACAATCATGCCCTGCAGCAGAGTTGGGGTTCATAGAGAACACCACTTCTTGAAGTTCATTCATAGTAGGTTGAGAAGTAACTGTCATTATGTTCTTGAGTAACCATTCTAGGGATGCATTCTACATTTGTCTCATTGATACCTTTACTCTCCCCTGTATACAACTTCTATAAGTATTCACATGCAGCCTTACCTATCTTTTCATCTCCTTAAATCTATTCCTCATTTTCATGGATCTTATGAATGAAAAGCCTACTCCTTCTACCCTTTATCTAATAATGGAAGAATTGGAGTTAGTATCCCCTTCTTTGAACCAATGGAGCTGATATTTCTATTTCATAATAATACCCTCAAACTTGAGCTATCTAATGTATTTGGCATTAATTTCATGTAGATTTTCTCTGTTGGTAACATTGTTGTTTTGTATCAACTTCTCCTCAACCTCTTTAACTTTTTCTTCAAACTCTCTATATGTATTGAAAATGTCCCCAAATTTCTCTTTGGACCAGTTACTTAGAGTATTAGAGTGTCGTTTAATCTACTGGCTAAATCTTCACATACTATTTACATTCACCTCCCTATCCCAATAAGCTTTCACAATTCCTAAAAAGTTAGGGATATTCACCTAACAATTAAGGAATTAGAAATATTTGGTATGGATCCCTTCATTGTTAGTGATCTCCAACAACAAAGGACAATGATTAGAACCAGTGGAAGAAAGGTGGGTGATAGTAGTTTGAGTCATAGTTTTTAGACAATTATCATTTATCAACCCTCTGTCAAGCCTTTTCCAGATCCTCTGATTAATGCCCCTATTATTTGACAAAGTGTATTTTTGAACACTGAAGCCCATGTCAATCTGGCTACAACATTTTATGATTGCAATGAAATCAAGGCTTTCCCTAATATTGTAAGGGATTCCTCCTAATTTTTCCTCAGTGGAGGTTGTAATATTATAGTCACCCACTGAGCACCAGGGTTATTCCTCAACCTCAGCCTCAAGGAAAATTTTACCCCAAATAGGTCTTCTCATATACTCTTTATATTTTGCATAGAAAAACATCATGGTGAACTTCTTTTGAAGCTCATTGTGGCTGAAATCACAAGTGATTTGCTGACCATCCTGATCCTTCACCACACAGTCTACATTGCCATTCCAAAACAACCAGATTTTACCATTACAATTGGCTATAGATTATTCATGGCTAGCAGATTTTTCAAGATCATGACACTACTACTATCTGCAAAAGGTTCAAGAATAGAAATAATGGCAAGGTGATATATTTTTTTGAAAATTCTAATTCTTCAAGAATAGTAATATCGGCAAGGTGATACATTTTTTTGAAAATTCTAATTCTTTCATATGACTCCCTAAGTGTTGATACCTCTCAAATTCTAAACAACTGTACTAATCATTGGGAAACTCTAGAGGAGAAAAGTCTTGTATTTGGTCTTGCAGCAGTGACAGTTTAAATGTCTTGTTTTTGGAAATGAAACTTCTTATGTTTCAATCTTCTTTGAGATAAACCTTGTTGTTGTGTCACTTGTGGAACTTCCTTCTCCAACATCTTGTCATTTTGAGGGCTAAATGCTCTTATCAGAGCATGATTAGTCTCATCATCATCATCAATTTCATGCCCATATTGATCATTTATTTCAACCTCATCCTCTCAATTGATACCTTCATATTCATCAATTAGAGGGGAAGTATTGACTTGACATTTGCCATAATCTTTATCAGGTGGTGATCTAGGAGGGTGTTTAATATTCTAGTTTTATCTGGGTTATTGATTTGACCTACCTATTTGTCTTCAATCCCCACCTCCTTACCTGAGTTCACACTCTTTTCCTGATGGTTTTCCTCTTGTTGCTTATTTAGTTTTCTTTTAGCTACATCCCTTTTCTGCTTTCTAGGCTTTTTTTTACTTCTAGAGGTATTCTCCACAATATCTTTGTTACTATTTCTCTCCATTTCCTTTTCCTTGATTTCTTTATTTTGAGCCTTCCTGATTTCTGTGTCCACTTCCTTGTTGATTGTGAGTCTGTTATCGCTGTGTTGCTCATTTTCCTATCTTTTTTGTACATTCTTCTTCTGTTGCTTTTTCCTACTATTGTGATCTCTATAATCAGAGTTTTCGTTTATATAATCATCCACTTGCCCATTATGAGGTATGTTTCCCCCTTTGTTTACCCCTTCCTGCATGTTAGTAGTGTTCTCCTGACAACCCCCTTCCTTATCTACAACAGCTAAAACCAACCTATTAACAAAGATGTCTAGTTCAGTATTAGTAATGTTCTAATTTATGATATATGGATTGTTATATGTCCCTTCCTTTTGTTGATGTTGCTTTTGTTGGTCATCCTTTTTTCTCATCTGCTCCTTGATTTGAATTCCTTGACTTCTACTCCTTTACTGTGTTGTTGCAGTGTTTCTTTTTATTTCCTTGTTTGGTGTATCTCCCATTCTCTGATCTTTGTTTTCTTTATCCCCTCCTAATGCATTATGATATTCCTGCTTTTCCAGATTAGTAAAAGATAAATGATGAGAGTTAGTGTTTATACCTGCTTGGTGATCTTCCATTGTAATCAGGTTTAAGGCAGTAGATCTCCATTTAGTCTTTGATGTTTTTTTCTCTTGTTGTCTTGTATTTTTCCTCTTATGAGTTAACCATTCCTCCTCCTTTTGTTGTGCTGCATGTCTTTGCCTATTATTATCTATACCTTGCTATTAATGTTGCTATCTATTTTCTTTTCTTTTATTTTGTCTATCTTGCTGTTCCTTTGATTTGTTGGAGTCTTTATTTTTTTTATTTTTCTCCCCGTTTTTATCTTTCCTTTGTCTGTACTCTTCAACCCTCAATTTTGATTTACATTCATCAATATCATGCCACTGATGTTTACAATATTCACAATATGTGGGAACATTCTCATATTCAACAGGTTGACAGAATCCACTGGTATCATCTTCAGGGTCTAATCCTATCCAAACATGTCTAGTTCTGGGCTTAGTCAAATCTATTTGCATTTTAGGTTTTCCCATTCTTGCCCTAGAACTTTTGATAGAGGCAGTATCTAGGTAAAGTTCTTCACTAACAGATTCCAACATTGGAGAAAGGAAAGGTTTCTTTTAGCAGTGCCAAGGTAATAAAGGAAGCAAAACCTAGACATGAACAATAGAAGTGTCTTCCTCAGGTTTAAAGAAAGGTCACCATGCTTGAATTCACATCAATTTTCCTTCAATGGTCATCCTATGTTTAATCAAGACAAGGCTGTAGTCTAACTCATTATGTAAGTCAATCAACTCATTTTTTGCATTGTATTATGTTAAATTGAGCACCCACTTAATTGAGTTTGTTGTATAAAACTCTTCCTGATCATCTCCACTTTAGGCATGGTAGTACTAACTTTCCCAACTATGGTGTACTTACAGTCCAGAGTAAAAGTGTGCATGTAATCATACATATCAAATATCACAGTAGGCTGCCCCTACTTTGTAGTTTGTTTAGTAGTGGTTCTCAACAACACAATAGGAGCTTGAGCAGCATGTATGTGCCTCAATCTTGCACCCAGAGTTTGGATAACAGTACAAGGAGCCGGTTCCTGAAACTGATCCTACTTTGTAACATGGATATTCTTACTGCTATTTAAAGATCTAGTATTTGAGTTAGGATCATTTTTGTTGGCATTTTGAACATTATGACCTCTTCTCTCAAAATTGCTAGAAATCTTACGAAACTCTCTATAATATTGATTTTGCCTAGTGTTATCCTATTGATCGTCCGGCTGGTTTAGATCTTTATTCCATTCCTCAATGTTCTTGTTTTGCTCCCATTGTTTCTTATAACTTTTATCCATTCCCCATACCTTGAAAACTAATATTACCTTCCAAGACTGCATTGTTATTGGCTTTCTCATAGTAACCCCTTTCGTATGGGTATTCCTTTTTGATGTTGCCCTCCCCTTTTCCCTGTATTCTACTCCTACCAGCTGACTTTACCATGGCATTTTAATAATCATCGCCATTGTTAACTTCCTTTACAGTATAATTGGGATTAGAGTTATAGTTAGTACAGTTACTTGGTAGATTTGCCTCCCTTGCTTGCTCCTTGAATGTTCATTGATGGTCTTGTCGTTGCACATCATAAACATTAGGATTAAATGCGAATGAGGAGCTTGAAGAACTGTCCACTTCGATAGATCATGTTCACGAGGTAAGACCTTTCTATGAGGCAGTGTAGAGGTTAAGCTTGCATCTATAGTTTCGTTGTTGCGATGTCCTTCTTCAATGCTCTTTTCCTTATTCACTTGTTCAAGATTCTATTTTTGATTACCTTCATGAAATGTACCAGTAGTTGTATAAGCTTGGCCGGTAATACTGTTCATTTAACTGGCCTTTTGACCACTAGTGTTCTTGTTACCACCGATTTCTGAGTCTATTTTACTTGATATTTTTGTAAGGTGAATATCTTCCCCTTGTGAATCAACCCCAGTAATTGTTTCTTCTTGATTTCACTGGGAAGTTGATCAATTTTGCTTACCTTTGTTAGCTTCAGTCACAATGTTCCTTGACTTCTCACTTTCATTTTTTCCGATTGATTCTTCAATTTTTCTCGTCAATTGATAATGATGTAGCTTTAATCAGCTACATTCCTAATTACACCTGATTGAATATGAACGAATATTGTTGTTGTTCCCATAATTTTCCCTCGAAGATCCTTCAAAGTTCTCCAAACAATGAGCTTTCAATTTTCCAGAGTATTCGATTTATTAGATGGGGGATTAACTAGAGATGGGTTCCTTTCATCCAAGCACCCCTTATTGGGCTGGTCCGGTGGTCGGAGATTCACCGTAATGGCTCACGCGCCATGATCGACGTATCTGAAGTAGCTGTTACTATGCATTAGTAGAGCTTGTGATTTGTAACATTAGAGAATGTTTGTTTTAAAGAGATATGTTATTGAGAGAACTAATTTGGCTTTTGGAATTTTGGGCTTAGGGTTTTGGGTTTATGGTTTAGGGTTAGGGTTAGGGTTAGGGTTAGTTTTTCTTTTTAGGTTTTTATTTTAGGGTTTCTGATGTGAGTTTTAATATTTAAATGTTTTACTGTTTAATGTTTGGGCTTTGTTATTTTGTGCTTAGGGCTAATATTTTATGGTAGAGTTAGGGTTAGGGTTGTTAGGGTTATGATTTGGGTTCTTGTTGTTTTTTAGGTTTTAGGGTTGAAGTTAATTATTTGAGTGCAATATATCTGGTTTAATGTTTAATGTAAGGGTTTTGATATTCTCGGCATTGGTCTTATGATTTGGGATTTATGGTTAGGCTTAAAATAGGGTAAGGGTTAGTGTTCTTTTTATGAATAGGATTAGGGTTAGGATTTATTTTTAAAAAAAAGTTTTAGGTTTTAGGATTAAGGATTTTTAGTGTAAAATATATTGTTCAGTGTTTAATGTTTGGGTTTTTTGTATTTTAAGCATTGGATTTATAGTTAATTGTTTAGGGTTAGGGTTAGGATTTTGTGTTAGGGTTAAGGTTAGGGTTTAGGGTTTTTTAGGTTTTAGGGTTTGTGGTTTAGAATTTGAGGGTTAAAATCTATGGTTCAGCGTTAATGTTTGGGTTTTTGTGTTTTGGTCTTAGGGTTTTTTTGGGACTTAAGGTTTAGAGTTTAGGGTGTAAAGTTAGGGTTATTGGAAGGGTTAGGGTTAGGGTGTAGGTTTTTTAGGTATTATGATTCAGCGCATAGCATTTGAAATTTAAATTCTATTGTTTAGTATGTAATGTTTGGTTTTTTTTTATGTTGGGCTTATGTTTTTGGGTTTACGATATATGGTTAGGTTTTTGGGTTAGGGTTAGGGTTTTGGTTTTTTTTTATGCATTTCAATTTAGGGTTTAGGATTTGAGGTTTAATATCAACACGTTAGTTTTTAATATTTGGGTTTTGGTATTTAAGTCTTGTGGTTTAGGGTTTATGGTTAGGTAAAGGTTAGGGTTAATATTACGGTTGGGGTTAGGGTTTAGGTTATTTTTTAGGTTTTAGGATTTGGGGTTAAGGATTTGAGTTGTAATATCTATCATTTAGTGTTTAACGTTAGGGTTTTGATATTTTAGATTTTGAGTTTAAGGTTTAGGGTTAAGAGTTAGGGTTAAGGATAGGGTTAGGGTTAGGGTTACTGTTAGGGATAGGGTAAGGGTTAGGGTTTAGGGTTTTTTTTAGGTTTTATGTTTTGGGGTATAGGATTTTTGGTTCAAAATTTATGGTTTAGTGTCTAATGTATGGGTTTTGGTATATTGGGCTTAGGGTTTTGTGTTAATGATTAAGGGTTATAGTAAGGGTTAATGATAGGGTTTAGGTTAGGATTAGGGTTAGGGTTAGGTTTCTTTTAGGTTTTAGGGTGAGTGGTTTAGGATTTGAGGTTTAAAATCTATTGTTTAGTGCTTAATGTTAGGGTTTTCATATTTTCGACTTAGGGTTTTTTTTGGACTTAGGGTTTAGGGTTAGGATTAAAGTTAGGAATAGGGTTAGCTTGTGTTTTTTTTTAGGTTTTATGGTTTAGGGTTTAGTATTTGAGGTTTAAAATCTATATTTTAGTATTTAATGTTTGGGTTTTGGTATTTCGGGCTTAGGGTTTCGTGTTTATTGTTTATGGTAAGGGTTAGGGTTATGTTTCTTTTTTTAGGTTTTTGGGTTTAGGGATTAAGATTTGTGGTTTATATCAATAGTTTAGTGTTTAATGTTTGGGTTTTTTAATTTTTGTCTTGTTGTTTAGAGTTTATGGTATTTTTAGGGTTCGAGTTAATGTTATAGTTAGGGTTAAGGCTTACGTTATTTTTTAGGTTATAGGGTTTGTTGGTAAGGATTTGAGTTGTAATATATATTTTTTAGTGTTTATTGTTAGGGTTTTTGTATTTTTGGCTTTGTGATTAGGGTTAAGGGTTGAGGGTTAGAGTTACGGATAGGGTTAGGGTTAGGGTTCGTGTTAATACTAGGGTAAGGATTAGGATTTAGGATTTTTTTAGGTTTAAGGTTTTGGTGTTTTGGATTTTTTGTTTAAAATATATGGTTTATGTTTAATATTTAGTTTTTTGGTATTTTGGGCTTTGGGTTTCGGTTAATGGTTTAGGTTTAGGGTTAAGGTTAGGGTCAGGGTTTGGGTTAGTGTTAGAGTTAGGGTTTTAGGTTCCCTTTAGGTTTTAGATTTTGTGGTTTAGGATTTGAGATTTAAAATCTATGGTTTATTGTTTTATATTTGGGTTTTCGAATTTTGGACATAGGGTTTATTTTGGACTTAAGGTTTAGGGTTTAGGGTTATAGTTACGATTAGGGTTAGGGTGTAGGTTTTTTTAAGGTTTTATTGTTCAGAGTTTAGTCTTTGAATTTAAAATTTTATGGTTTAGTATTTAATGTTTGGGTTTGGTATTTTGGCTAACACACCCAGGTCTTATTATTCATAAAAGCAAAAGTACAAGGAGGGGGACATAAACCTTACCTCCAGTCCTATGGTTGTTCAGAGTTTATTCTCCAAAGAAATTTGACTCATCCCCTTATATAAAAGGTAACCAAGAAATTAAGCACATAAAAGTGAGGATTCCTCTCGATACAAAGAATCTACGAAAATAAACAAGGGAGACTATCCATTTACATTCTAAAGAACAAAATAAAACTACCTATCTAACTTATTCAAAGAACCTACAATTTTAAACCATAGCTTATTTGAAAAGGTTATACATTGTCTAGGGAGGTTGTCTGATCTTGTTGGTCTTTTTCCTTCTGAAACTTGGCATTCCTAGTGTGTCTAGTTGATAATAAACCCTTACTTCCTTAGGTAGATCTTACTATTATAGTAGAGTTGTGGGCTAGTGATCTTGTGGCTATGTTTGGACAAGGAATCAGCCACCCAAATTGCTTCTCTGAAGGTGTGTAGGCATTTGAATTCATGTGTCTGTGTGATGAGCGCCTTGAGACTTTCATTCTGTGAACTGATATTCCATTGAGGGATTGATTTTTGCATTATCCAATTCCCATTTAACTGTGAATCAACCTCTAGTATGATTTTCATATAGCCTAGTTCAATGACCAAGTCATTCCAAAGATAGTTGTGTCATATCCGGGTTTACCCTCTAGACGTAATCAGCATCATCGTCCTCTTTGAAGACTAAGACTATCCTCTTAGTTTACATCAATACATTCATAGGTCAAATTTAGAGGAATTAAAACTTTTCTTTACTTCTACATGGAGGTTTACATAGACCTCTACATACACATAATGTATATCGAGTATACATAGACCCTTCGTACAGGAAGGTTACATTGCCTTCAACTAATATTGCACATAAGTATATATATATAGGCTAGGAAATAGTCTTCAAAGATTGTCTCCTCTCATAACCATCTAACACGATTCAAAGTTTTGTATAGCCCATACATCAATGTAAAGATAGCCATATACATCCTTTATACAATCCGTACTCAAATGAAAGGAGATAGAATGTAAGAGTCTTAAAACTAAATCAACAACATAAGATCGATATTGGCATAGTCCTCGGAAAATGATGACCTACCCTACTTGGAAGAAATGGGATTAGTACGCCACTTGTACTAAGTATGAGACCATATGCACACATGATTTGAAATCATACAAAGGAAATGGGACACTTATGAAAACATGTTATTTTATTCTTTGAAAAGCCTTGTGCATAATTAAGGAAATCATACAAATCAAAAAGGCATATTCATCAACTCAAAGCAAATAACATACATATCAAGATACCTTAACCCATAATCCAATATAACCCTACCAACATGTTATTACATCAAAAGCATGGATAAGAGTTCATCATATCATAATGGAGCAATACTACTACCAATGAATCGTCATAAATCCATCAACTATAATAACCAAGCAAAGCCCTACAACATTACTCAATCAGTGACCCATCAAGACTCAACGCTAATATTCAACTACACATTACATAACATTTTAAGGATATACAACATCACACCTTTAACAATGTAGATAAAATACATGTTCATAAGAGTATCAATCACCATATAGTATCATTTACATGCAAAGTCATCATACTATCATCTTTTGCATTCATTATAATATACATACATAATATTAACCTTCTAAAGCTTCCATCAAGTCAAACTAGTGCAAGGCATAGGTAGATTGCCATACCCCTACCTAGGCTACGTCAAACCTCTCAAGTCACCTTAGTTAGTTTATCTTCATTTGTTCATTTTAAATTAGAGAACACTTACCTAAATTGACATGCACCACGTGAGCTAATTAGGAATCCGGTGTTGTAAAATTTTATATTGATGGAAGGTGGTCTACCGGCCAAAGTAAAACCAAACATGAACAAATATTTCTAGGTGGATCCACTAGCTAGTCTTCCTATGGGGGCAACATAGTTCAAGAACTAAGAGATAGGTATTCTCCCTCTGCATACCACTTGGCAATTCGGGCCTCCACTCATGGGAATCCGTTGGATGAGTATCTCTCTTTGGAGAGTCAACACCACATGTAGAAACATAGGGTAAATCTTCCTTTATTGGAAGTCATCAACTCTCATTGTCAAGTTCACTCGGTGCTAAGCTAAGTCCCTTTATTGAAATGTCTTTATTATCTTTATTAATCATCATAGCTTATTTTAGGTCATAGGGTATAACCCTTGATTAACATCATCATCATCATAGCTCAATAAGAATTTCATGAGTATGAATCCTTTTATTACAATTCATATAGGTGAGGTTAGCACATTAGCATTTCATATCATGATAAGGCACATTGGTAAGTCGTTCAATCTTCTTATGATATTTACATCTTAATCCAACACCTCACAACAATAATAAGGACGTTTAAATTCAACATCAAACCACCCTATCAATCCTAATACAAGGCATACTCCAACAAAACATCATCACTCAATCAGAATTAACCATAATTTGAAGTAAAGAATGGAGATCATAAGAATACCAAGTATCCTATATAGTTCATCATGAAGATCTTACCATAAACCCTTATTCAACAGCATTTTAGGTAAACATCATCATAAATCAACAATAAACATGATAACAAGACTAGAATAAAAATTTTATCATAATTCAATACTAGATCATAACTTAAGACAAGACACTTAGGTCAATTCACTTCCTAACCTAGATCATTTTCTCAAGTCTGGCATGAAAGACTACAGTTCACGATAATTTTTTAATGATTAATACAAAAACAATATCTAATACTAATTCAATCAATAACCAAGTTAATTGAACCAAATACAACCTAACTTGCATCAAATTTAAAAGTATGGTTAAGGGTTGAAGGTCATCATCTTCTACAATCAAGACCAAACCATGAAGATGTATCATAATTAAATTAAAATACATATAAACATATCCATAAAATATCAAAGAAATCATGAACTAATCAATTCATAACATTAATTTCGTATTGGATGAAAACCCACTGGAAAACTCATCTTTGGAAATCAACTTTGAAGGAACCCTTTGAGGAAAGAGGTCTCAAAGGTTAATTAGATCCCATACCTCGTTAATTGTTGAAGAATTTATGGATATATTGTCCCTTTAAAGCCCCCAAATTCCTCTCCTAGCTAGAATTTAATGGTGTCTTCCAATCAAGTCAGAAAGAAAAGAGAAGGAAGAGAGTTTGTTTTGAGAGTTGTAATTAAACTAATGGGTTAGGGTCTTTATATGGGGGGATAATGAAATTAATTAGGCTTCCCTAATACCCAAAATAACCACCAAAACCCATAACTTATTAGCTAATACTTAACTTTAAATGT
Source organism: Solanum pennellii (assembly GCF_001406875.1). Lineage (NCBI taxonomy): Eukaryota > Viridiplantae > Streptophyta > Magnoliopsida > Solanales > Solanaceae > Solanum > Solanum pennellii. The sequence goes on from NC_028640.1 coordinate 38,244,174, forward strand.
GCAGGAAAATTGCAGTACCATCAACGACACCACGATTGACGGACCGTGGGTCAGTCAATGGACCAGCCCTTCTTCGTGCTGCACATCCGTCCTTCCTGTCAAAGACTTGTGCAGGCAACGGATTGAATGAATTGTGTAAGTTCTGGTCTATGGTTTGCATCTTTGCCCCGTGGATTGCCCTCTCGCGGGTGCACACTGCCCAAGCAGAGTTTGAGTCCACTTGAGAGGGTCCTCCCCAAGGGCCCTTGGTTGGTCATTGGGGAGTTGAACCCAGACGTTTCAACTATGAATTTACTTAAACACATTTCATAAACCCTTCCACCAATTTTCACGATTTTCTGACTACTAAAAGCTAGACGAATAGGCTATGGTACTCTAGTACTTCCTTGAACTAGTTTCTTGACGTCATGGACGTTCTTCGACGTTTTGGTTTCAAGACTTCTTAAATGAATTACAAACATTAAAATAAACCTTAAAAGTGTCTATACCTTCTGAAACTTAAGTTAGAATTTAAGACACGTCTTGGATTTTGGAAATGTTAGAAGCTGCCCCTATTTCAGCTTGATTGTTGGAGCCTTCTCCAAGAAGAGATGCAAAAGCCATCATTAAGATGCCTATTTGGTCTCTCAAGATTCCACCTGCCCCAGTTTTGCCCAGATTTCTTAATTCACTTCCATCTGTGTTGATCTTGATCCATCGATCTGGTGGTCTTGCCTATGTTAACATGTGTACCTTGACGTCATGCACAAATCTTTCATTACCTTTTAATTTTCTTGATAGACTAAATATCTCACCCCTGCTACTATTGAAAGTTTAGCCTCCATATTTAAGACCACATCTATTCCTCCAAAGGTTCCAGGAGATGAGAATGGGGGTGGCCTAAAATATGAGTTTATGGGCTTCATTTTTGTGTTTTATTGTCCACCACTGCATAATGAGTTGTTGCAGAGAACTATGACCTATTTTGACTCCATCCTTAGCTGCAAAGCTTATCAAAAATTCGGCTCCAAGTGCTCCATTGTTGAAGGTATATTTAATTGTGGCTTGATGTCACGATCGGGATCTAGACCCCATACGAGACCGGCGTCGTTGACCTCTCAGTGGTTGCAGACAAGCGTACTTACGTCATTCTTACTTTATCTAGGTTAATTTTAACGGAAAATTTGAAACTTTTTGTTTCTTAACATACATACTAATCATTATAGTACATTCATAATTGTTCACCATTAACAATCTAACATTAAGATCATCAAATGAAAGAAATAGTTTAATATAACATTAAATGTCTACTTGCCAATATAGCACCAATACAATGTCTGAACAAAAACGAAAAGAATTGTTAGTGGAACATACTCCACTACCTCAATCCTATAACTAAGCTAGAATATGATGGGCAAGCATCCTCAAAAGATGGAATGCGTACCAAGTTCGGATTAATGCTCCACGTCCGGATGGTTTCAGCGTCAATGTGTAGCTCGATCGTCAGCCTGTGCCTGCAACTAAAATAGTAGAGCTGTATAGGGTTAGTACACACTTGTACTAAGTATGGGTATATGCAAGAACACACAAAGGACAATCATGAGTAAGAATATTTCTTTCTTTAGAACATGATTATGGAAAGTCAAGTCAGTGGACTTGCCAAATTGGGATTAGGAAAGTTGGTGAGCTTTCCAAATTTTGATTAGGAAAGTGAGAGAACTTTCCTAATTTGGATTATAAAAGTCATGCCATTAGAGTAACATGCATCATCATACTTATCATATTGCACACAACACATAACATCTAGCACATAACACATAACATATTCCATATAGCACATGACATTTTTCATAGTATTCATTAAAATGCCATGAAACCTTAGAATCATGCATTTGACATCAATACTTTCCAAAAATGAGGGCTCAACATATCGGATCTCAACTAGGGAGCCTTCTTTAGAAAACACAGAATCTCCTTCATTAATTCATACCTACGTCAGTTCATGTCATTCATAGGCTAGCGTTAACACCAATGATACCTATGATGTAGTTTAAGACTTTTATTGGGTTCATTGTGCAATGATAAATAATTACCTAGTATCATTACTTAAGTGTAGCTCACCTCTTGATTATCCTATGCTAACACCTTTGGTATCATTCAATTCATTATGTGCATCATTTGAGTTTGGCCTTCATCATTCATAGTGAATCATGAAATCCAGTGTCTCCCCCACACTGAAAAGAGGTGGAATCACCGACCAAATTTATCCAAAACATGCTAGCGTACATGGGAATCGAACCTTACCAGATCCCTATATTGGCAGTATAGGTTCAAAGACTAGGATATATAAGGAGACCCATACCCGGAATGCCGGACAGTCTCATCTAATGAGAGTTACATGAACCTCCGCCCTTTCTAAAGAAGGCATCACCGCCATAACTAGTCTATCATTTCACTGTATAAAGTTCCATTACATTGACCTAATACGTCATGGAAGCTGACTTCTAGTATGAGGAAATCATAGCTCAATAGATGATTTCTCATCTCATCATTAGTATTAAGTGTGTTAATCTCAATACTTTCATTAGGGTGTTAAAAGAGACTGGTCTTTTCATTAACTTTACACTCTCATAGGTGAGTACATTTTGGTAACATTTACTTAGACTCATTTGAGATTGCTCTAATATTTTACATTAGCTTCATATCATGTTTTCACCACATTCATTAACATTAGCACATTTGCTCTTCATAATTACTCACCCCATTTTACGTGAATGTTCATTTCATCATATGCCAATGCACTTGGCCATTTTGTGTGTTTCACACTCTTACTTAACCCTTCTAGGGTTTGTTCATTTCATTATTCATTTCATCATTTCTTTGTTCATTTCATCATTTCATTGTTCATTTCATCTTGTGACAATGCACTTGGCCATTTAGTGTGTTTTACACTCTTACTTAATCCTTCTAGGTTTACATCATTTCACTACATACATCTTAGGTTCGATTTCCACGTATTATTGACCCTCATTCGCTTCCTAGAGGTCATGGGTTCGATTTCCGCGCCTCACATTTCTTTTTATTAATTTTTTTTATTTTACTTTTCAGCCAACACACCAAAGATCGAATCCTCTTAACCCCCATTTCCCTTTTGCGATTTTAAGACATTATACGGGTGAGGTAGCGGGTTTGAATCCTAGTGATCTCATCTTTTTGTTCACTAAATTAATTTCCAGATTTGATCATCTACATTTAGCCTAAAATAAACATTTAAGTTGGTTTAAATTTGGTCACATTTCGGCTCACTTTCATCAATATTTTCACTTGAACTCATAGAGTAATTCTTAGACCATTTAACACGTTTTGGGGTGCATTTTTCATAGATTCGTTTAGCCAAGAGATTGTTACCTAAATCAGCCACATTTCATCTTTTATGAACATCACGATTTACTTAGGTTTATTCACGTAAAATAACAACCATAACATTACACATTTTAGAGCCTTAAGTCGAGACCCTTATCATAGTCACATTCTTGCACACACATGCACATAGTTGCGAAAACACATAGGTTGTCATTCATACGATTTCAAATACACAAACATAAACATATTCATCATGAAAACACAACATATACCTAAATCTACCAGCAATCATGCCCAACCTACAAATCATTGGGATCTAGTGTCGGGGACATGCAACGGGGAACAACCCTAGTTTTCAAACTGAATAATCTGAACCTTAAGGGGTCTTTTGGGAAAGGGACCAATAGAGAAGAGAACACATAACTTTTTGATGTTAAACCCTCGACTTTCTGCACAAAAACTTCACCCAAGATCATGTCCAAGTCCCCCCAATGTCAACACCACTCGACGGACAACCTCCCTTAGCCTAACGTGTGATTAACATTTGTTTTCTTGTGATTTCATTTGAGTTCTTCAAGTGTGAAGAACTTGGTTTATTTTTCTTCTCTTGAAAGTTAATTTGGTAGAGAGAGATCGTGAATGAGAGTGATAGAGACGTGAGAGTGAGAGATGAGCGTGGGAGAGAAGAGTTTTCTTAGGTTTAGGAGTTTAGTTTAGGACTTAGTTAAATAAGGTTTTATTTAAGTTAAAAATCTTATTTCCATTAATTTTTAATCATATAATAAATAATGAATAGAAATAATTTCATTAATTTAGCAACTTAAATTAAAAACAAATTTAATTCATTGCTTCCACCTAGGTTCGAACCCGGGTGAAGCAAGACTTTACTTCAAGGGCCAATTTTCGGCCCTCTTTCCCCAAAATACCTTTCAACATTATTAATTAAATAATTTATGATATATGTAGGGTAATTACGATACTACCCTTAGCTTGGAAAAATACCATTTTACTCCAAGACCCTCCAAGCCTAAGATTTTCCTTTTTAAGTCCGGTAAAGACTAATTCGAGTAAATCTTCAAATTTATGTGAACCCGGTCTAATCGTAGGCATTCTAGACACATTAAGCATTACTTATCTTATACATTTTTAGGATTGTTACACTTTACATGGCTTGTAAAAAAAAACAATTTGTTGTATCAATGCCAAAAGTGATTAGCTTTTCATTAGTAGGGAGTTTGCCTCTTAAGGCTGCAATGAATCTTCAATCTCCTCTTTAACCTAAACCTATAAAATCGTAAATTGTATAGGGTTAGTAAACCACTTGTACTATGTATGGGTTTAGGCAAACATACACATAAGTCTATGCATGATCAAGGAAATCTCCTCCTAAACAACATGCCATTTCTTAAAAGTATAATCACTAGACTTTCCTAAATCGTTAGTTGTGAATTGTGGAATGAATATGATGTATTTTAATCCATTAAAAGCACACAACTCATTTTCTATATGATTACTAGACATTATTATCATCAAGATAATTGTAGAACAACTCGGGCGAAGATTTGAGATTTTTATCCTCTTGAACCCGAGAGCTGCTCTATGTATACTTGTTTATTTTTAAGTCTTTTTCTTCTTGTTTTTGTATAGTTTAATAAGTCGTTTGGTCCTATGTTTTACATAGTAGTGCAATGATTCGTTGTAGTACCACATCCACAATGAATCAAGTAAGTAATCCAAGTACTAAGGAATGATTTCACTATCCTTACAATGTGTCATTCATTACATTATATATTCATTAACACTTCATAATCAAGTCTCTATTGGTTATGTCACTTATTTCATCATTTTTCACTATCCTTACAATTTGTCATTCGTTACATTATTGATTTATTAACACTTCATAATCGAGTCTCTATTGGCTATGTCACTTATTTCATCATTTTATAGTTAGGGAAGTTACGAAGCTTTGATTTGCTATTATGTTTCTATTCCCCTTTATTGGAATCATATAAGAAGTCATTCTAAGAAAATTTTTTATTTGGCTTTGCCCATTATTTGCTGAAACTTCATTGGTATTGATATTGACAGTTGACATTCTTAAGCTCTTACTTTCATAACTCACTTTGAATATACGTTTGATCATCCTTATTTCTTGCTTTCTTAGAGATATATTAGAAGTAATATCATGAGAGCTACATTATCCGGTGTCTTACGCACATTGAAAATAGGTTATTCACAAGTTAAAATGAATCTAGCTCATGCGATCCACTCATGAAATCCAGTGTCTACCCCACACAAAAAAGGGTTGATTCCCGGTCAAGATGAATCCATTTGATGTGCTTACTCCACACCGGGAAGGAGTGGCTCACGGCTATATTGAACCAAGAACATATTTTTGAGCATTAACCGACATAGATCATGTGAGATAAACATGAAATCCAGTGCCTACCCCACTCCGAAAAGAGGTGATCTCATCGGCCAAGGTGAGATCGAAACATACCTTGTTGTGTAAGGTGGAAACCACAGGCTAGTTCCTATGTTAACTAGACATAGTTCTAAAACTAGGGACATAAAGAGACTACTTATCCACCTCGGTGTTAGCCTCACCTCATGAGACTTACATGTGCAAGCACATGCTCATAAATAGACTATCGATGCTTTGCTCACTTTCATTATCTTCTTATCTTTTACAGTTGACTCAAACGTTATGGAAGCTTATTTATATATTGAGATTTACTTACTTTATTGATGACTTGTCATCCTTTTATTTACATTGATGAAATGTAAATTGTCCTTACATAACATCTTTGGTGTTAATGAGACTGGTCTCACACGTTCTAACACCTTCATTCATGAGTAATTCTTAACATAGTAGCTTAGGTGTAAGTGAGTCTTATCTCACTTCATTTAACACCTCATTCTGGTAACTTTATTAACTTAGAAATCTTTATTTATGTTATTACTCACACTACTCTCTCACTTTCGTTTAGTAGCTTCATATCATCGTTTATAACGATGAGCACTTCATTCAATGAGTTGCATATGTTCATAGTTCAATATATTAGATCATGTTGGGAGTTGTCCCAATAAATGACATGCCCTTTATTATTAACCATTGAATTAGTTTATAAGTTCATCTGTCATTTAATTATTTTTGCTAGACAAGATTAGCAAATGCTGAGTAGTTGCCTAACCGATTTTGGAAAAGATTACATAACCATCTTTGTTGGCATAAGCCAATTTTCATGTTCATCATGCTTAAGTTTTAATACATTATAAATTAGCCAATCTTTAGTTATTTCAATGCAACATTATAGCCAATTCCATCTATAATTTTTAGACAATGTAATGTTAGCGATTTTATTGGCATAAAATAGTCAATTCATTGAAATGTGATATCATGGAGATGTTTTAAGCCAATCTTAGTTCATGACTTTAAACATAACGTTTTTAAACATCTTTGACATCATCATATCAATATTTGATGAATATAACATCATCATAAAGTCACGTTAACTGTAGGTATGCATCAAGACGTCACACATCAACACATAAACATATTTTTACATAACTTAACAATACATCGTTCTTTAATTCACGTATGAAACCCTTAGCATCATACGAGTTAAATCATAGTTCATTCGATATTTACCAATCAAGAACCCTACACATTAAGATCATCCAGCACCAAATACCAACAACATGATCAAGAATAATCTAAAAACATATAAATCATAACAAGGATACTAGGGAAAAACAAAGTTCGACAAGAACTTTGGGAAAAAAACATAGTTTTCGATATCTCATGAATTCGTTCGAAGGAAAGTACTCTTGGATAAATAATTCAAGTAAATAAACACATATCTTATATATAGTAAAATCTATTAAGATCACCTTGCACGAAACCTTGAAGAAAAACCTTGAAAACGCCTATGAGAAGTCGAGAGAAACTTTTCTGTTTCCTTTCGTTCGTTTGCTGATTTGCGTTGTGAAATTATTAGTGTTTGATCTTGATTGTAAGTCTTAGTAATTGACCATGACTAATTAAACATAGGGTAATTAAGTTAATTAAATAAATTAATTAGTTAATTACTAAAACGCCCCTCTTTGATTGACTAGAAATAGGAAAACGTAACACTGAGTGAAATCTAAATTTTTTCCTAAGGATTTCGTTTTTACCATTTAAATTTATTAATTAAATTCATAATTTAATTAATTAAGGGACCTAGGGAAATTACTAAAGTACCCCTAAATCATTGGAACCATAATCAACCATTTTGAACCATCCTAGGTTAAGTACTAGGATGTTTCTTGAGTTATACTAGGTTAGTGTAAGAATTTCGGTTTGACCCCTTTAATTTAATTAATGAAGTTATTAATTTAATTAATTAGGTGACCTATAGTAATTACTAAATTACCCTAAAGTCGTTAGGACCATAACTAACCCTTTGAAACATCCTAAGTTATGTACTAGGTTGATTTTTTCTTGTCTTAACCGAAATCTAGAAATTGCTTTGTGATTTCAGTTTTGTCCTTTTATATTATTAAATTAATCTTCTAAATTAATAAGTTTTTTAACCTAGAGTAATTACTAAAGTAACCCCAAGTTTTTAGGACCATAACCAACCCTTGGACAATCCTAGGTTAGGTACTAGGTTGTCTTTTTTTTTTTTTTTGCTTTAACCTAAATCTAGAAATTACCCTATTTTTTTGTTTTGTCAATTTAAATTAATTAATTAAGTTGATAAATTAATTAATTAATTAACCTAGTGTGATTACAAAAGCATACATAAGTTGTTATGATCATAAACAACCTTTTGGACCATCCAAGGATAGGTACTGGGTTGTCTCTTTAACTAGTTACTAGGATAGTGTCACCCGGTTAAGTCTTAGGTTATCGGGTGCAATAATTAGTTTATTTCAGTTGTTCTTAGGTTAGTTAGATAGTAGAGAATTTAGTTAGAGTCTAGAGTTTGTTAGGAAGTTAGGCCCCAGATGGAGGGACCATTGCACAAACTACCCCCTAATTACCCTAACCGAATTCGGTTAGAGTGCTCCCCTCATTTGGACGCTTCTTCATATGTCTTTCACATGTGTTTGTTGTACTTTACTAACTAACTATTCTTTATGGTTCATTTGTTTTGTTTAGTTATTGTCCCAAGGACCCTCACCATGTCCTTGGTCACTACTTAATTTACATGATCATTTTAAGTGATTATGTGCTATGGTGCTAGTATTGACACATGGATGCCTAGTACCTAATGAGTTGGGTTTAGAATAAATACATGATGAAATTCATAATTTTATCCTCGGTTTTTCATTGCAGGTACAATTCTAAACAAGCTTGGATCATGTTATGCTTATTTGGGTATATTTAGAAATTTACTAACACTCCTTAGCCAATTTTCTATACAATGCCCAATATTTTTCAATATTGGACATTGGGACTCCTATGTACCCCCAATACACATTCTTAAAGACCTATTGGCTATTCACTAGAGATTTAATTTTCCGGAATGCTACATCTACCAGCAAAAAGAGGGCAACAAAGGTAAGTTAGAGGTCGCTTTTTTTTGTTGAAGCGTGTGATTCTTTTAGTTCTGTCCCTTCTACTGTTAAAGAAATTAAAATGCACCAGGAAATGGATTTTATCACTATTAATCAATTGGCCAGATGTCTACTCACAAAATCTTGAGTATTTGCATGATAAGTTAAAGTGCTTTGGCTATTTCACAATTGAACAATATGGTGTCATCTACAAAGCTCAAATGGTTCACTTGAGGACCTCTTACTTCCATGATCAAACCATGGTAATCCGGATGGTTGTGCAGCCTATTAAAAGATATTTAAATTACCTCTGCACCTTAAATAAATAGGGCAGGGGATAGGGGGTCACGTTGCTTCAGACCTTGAATGGAATGGAAGAACTCATAATTTTATTCTAATTTGCATTTTAATGATTTGGTTATGACTATAGATCTCTTATTAACGTGCTAGAATGCTAAATAATTTGCGTGCATATTTTTGTACAAAATTAATCAATTGAATAAATAAAACTTATAGAACCTATGTAAATACTTTGAACACCCAGAAATGCCGCTCTAATGTATATTTTAATAACTTTTGCATATTTAAAATTTGATAAATCTGCTACTCTTCTAAAAAAATGATACTCTGCTTTAATAATAAATATGCTCCTATCTTTTAAAATATTTTCTGCATCTAATAAAAATGATAGTCTAAGAAATATTTCTGCATTAAATATTTTGTTTTCTAATGTCTGCATTGTAATTATATTCTTCCTTAATATATTTTTTCTTGCAATAATAATCAATCTGTAAATCAGTCAATGTTCTAAAAACCTACTTTCTGCATTAAAAACAAACTTGTCACTTATTTAGAATAATTTTGTGCATCAATAATAAATTTATTGGTGTTCTTAAAATAATTTTTCTGCCTAAGTAAACAAAAGTTGTTGTCCTAAATTATTTTTTTTTTGCATTAATAATTACATTCTCTATTGTTTTAAAATATATATGCATGTCGGATCACTCCTTTGGTATACTTGGAAATAAAATAAAATCTTTTATGTCATTAATTTCTGGTCACTTTAAATCAGTTAAATACTAAAATTTGCATCTATGTCATAATCTTTTCCTTCTCATGATTAATTTTTTGTTATTATAACTTTGTCTATTTGTATGTTCACTCACTCAGCATGAAGATCTTTCACAATTTTATGTTATTTGCAAGCATGTTTATTAAAATGTAGAGGTCAAATTGAAACTTATCATGATAAAATGATTGCCTTGTTTGTTCGACTTGGTGTCTAGGAGGGCCTTATATTTTATTTTGTTTTAACCCACCCTTATTAAGTCCAATTCATCTTGGACATTTAGTTGGGGCGATAAGGCACCCTCTAGATACGAAATTCATGTGGTGGTGGGGTAGGGGTAGTTGGCCTAACTCATACTTGAAAAGACAAACTTTGGTTTTGTCTGTCCCTATACGGTAGCCTATCAAAAAAATAAAAAGAAAAGTCGAGTGCTGATCAAAAAATTCTATTTTTAGTTTCCCTTCCCTTTTACCCCTTTATTTGTTTAATAATTTTTATTTATTTGTGGTATCTTAAAAAAAATAATAAATTTTTTTGCTTACTTATATGTATATTTTCTATCTTCTCGCTTATCTCATTATTAATTGCTTAGTAAATATATTTTATTGTTATCACTTAGACTGGCATACTTAAATATTTAATTAAAATAATAATATGAGCTATTTGTTAAACTTGATGTCATATCCCTTAGCCTTCAGATGTTTAATCAATTAACTAAAATAACTCTAATTATTTAATATTGGTTATTACCTAGCTAGCATGTTAAAACTAAATGATGAAGTGACCTTATTTTCTACTTGTAACCCCCACTTAAATTGTATGAGATACGTCTGGGGCTTACATTTGTGGACCTCGAGGGATGTCTAACACCTTCCCCTTGGGTAATTTAAACCCTTACCCTGATCTCTGGCTCGTTGACCTTAGTTAGACTTAGTTAGGTTAGATAGGTTCCCTAACGCGCCTTAATTCGTTTGGTGACGACTCTTCAAAACTCCAAATCTCAAAAGGGTTGTTAGGTCGTGAACAAAATCCATTTTCGCGAGAAAATGGGGCGCGTAAAGGTGTATTTATCAATGATGATCATAGGTTGATGAATTGGTAAGAATGGATCTTCCTCTCTAATTTTATATATTATTGTAGTGGATGAAGCCTTGTATGGCATTGTGTTGTATAGTCCACTTATGGTGACGGTGTTTACCTAATTCTCATTATGTATCTGTTGACCATAGCCTTGAAGGAAAATTGATGAATATACGAATGTGTTGTTATGATGATCACCTTATGTGTAACTTGTGCCTAGTATTCAACTCTAGTTTTGAATATAGGTTATGTTACTATTGTCATGAGCATGTGAATGGTAAGGTTAACATGTGCAGGGACTGCCATTAATGAAGTATTAAGTATTGATGACCCCTACCCATGTACTCCTATGTGAAGGTGTAAATAGCTAATCCTAGGAGACTTAAAGTGCAATATGTAGTAAGCTTGACTCCTATGCTAAATTATATTGTGTGGTCTTTGCTTGGTTGTGCATTGTGGTCCTAGGAAAGCGACTGCCTCAATGTGTTGTTGATAGCCATTATATGATCATATTTACCAATGTACACACACCCTCACTCTACATGCATTCTTACAAGTAGTATAGGATCATAGTGTCTAATGAAATCTTGTTCTCATATTCTCTAGTGTCTACTACTATGCATGTTAACGTATGTCTATGAAAGTATGATATGTGTTTTCTTATATAGGACGACTTGATAGGTGTACTAGTATGGACAAGGTTATGGGAACTTGTCTATGCATTGCACATGTGTACCTTGAAAGCATAGTTCCTAGGTTTGGTCTCTTATGTACATGGATATCAATGCATGAGTATGTTATGAACATGTCTTATATTCTATAATGTGTAGTATGTGGTATGATGAAGTATGATTATACCTAATGTCTAAATTTTTTTATATGAAAGCATGTATCATATAGTTACACTTGTACACTTATGCATAAATGAAGTGAAGTATGAACATGTGTGGTCTAAAGGTGTTATGTGAAAGGTTTGCTCACGAGTATCTACACACACACATGTATGAAGATCTAGTCAATATAGGGGCCCTTGAAAGGTGTTCTCAAGAGTATCCTAAACCAGATAGATGCTTACCTATGTTATGTCCATGTGAAAGGTTTTCTCACATGATATAGGTTGATGAAATGACTTTTATCTATGACCATTGAGCTAAGCATATGGAGAGTAAATATCTTAAAGCCCATTTTTTATAAAGTAATGTAATTAAGGCTTTTAATAAAGTAAGCTTAGCTTTTCACCAAGTGAACTTGAAGTGAGGGGTGTCCCTTCCCATTTGACAAAGTTAGGTAACCATAATCCTCATGAGGTGGATAGCCTCATGACCGAAAAAGGGTGTTAGAGTGATGTTTGCATGATGCCTCCAAGTTCCATAACTATATTGCCCCATAGGATCTATCAAGTGATATCACCTATTATGCTAGAATGATACTTATATCTTACCTTGGCAAGTAAGATACCCTCTTTTGGTGTGAGGGATGACACCAAATTCCATGTTTGGCTTACATGGTCTTATTGCCGGTTAAGGCTATAGTTTCTCTAAAGTAAAATGGACAACGGAAGTAAAGTAAGGACTCTATCTAAGATGACCTAAGGGTAGGTGCTTAGTGTAGGTAGGGGTATGGTGCTTCACATATGCATTGCACGAGTGAATCTTGAGAGAAGTCCTAGGAAGGTATTCTAATGCATGTGTCTATGTATGTGTTCCTTATGCATGACTTTGTAGTAATTGTCTACTTGTTGTGATGAAGTGCATGGTATGAGTTCTAATGGATCTATGTGATGTGTTCTTGTATTTATATGCACTATGTTAGTCTTAATGAATATATGATGAAAGTTTTGTTGACTTGAATAAAGTTATCTTCACTTACTTGTTGATGTATAAATTGGATGTTTAGGCTTGTGGTCTCATGATAGGTCTACTAAGTATTTTAGATGTTATGGGGCTTCATATGTACATTTCACTAGTAGATTTAGATTGGGATTATGAGTGTGGTATCATAAGGTTCTAAGTGAAGTAAAAGAAGTATATGTGCATGATGATTAAGAGTTTAATGTAAGGTTCTTCTGGTTTTGACTTAAATGTATCTATGTTGTACTATACTTCTATAATAGTAGGTGATGGATTATATATGATGTATGATTGATTCTTTGTGTCCTTAAGGTGATGCATTGCACCAAATATCACTAGAGGGATTACTTGGAAGGTTAAAGAGTTAAAGAAGAAGTTCACTGTAGACAGGAAATGTTCACTGTCAAGATAATCAGCTTACTATAAAGTGACCCTAAAAGTGGCTTAAATTCTATATATGATTTTATGTGATGTTTGGCTTTTGAATATGTCTATGTGAAATATGTGAATGATATAAATGCTATTGTATAAAGGTTTTATGAAGTTTACACAAAAAGGCATGAAATATGATTTCTAGAAAATGTCCCTTTTAAATGCATGTTTTCGCATGGTTGTCATACTTGGTGCATTCTTGCACTAACCCCATTCTTCTCTACTTTTTGCACAAAGTGTAGGTTATGGATGTTCAAAAGATGTATTTAATGGTGAAGAGCTTGTTATTTGTTTCCCAAGCTCAAGAAATAAGAAATCATTAAGATTCAAGGATGTCCTATGTCAAGTTATGTTTAAAGTCTTGTAATTCTAAATTTATGATTATGTTGTAAGAGTCGTGTCCTTAATTGTACTTGTATGATGTTGTGTCTAAGATGGCAAAGAGACTTAGGTCTAAATTTGTGCATATGATATTTCACATATATGAGGTAAAATTTCCAGCATTGTAGTGCTATGAAAAGTTCTAATTTTCTGCTAAATTTACATATGAAATGAGATGAATGATAACTATGGGCTTGTATAAGACCTCCGAGATATCAAGTACGTCATGTTACTTCTAGGGGGTGCTTTTTCGATGTGACAAACGTGGTATCAGAGTATCAGGTTTATGAAATTAGTTTTAGGTTCTAAAAGTCTCATATTGTCACGTCTAGTAGAGTCTCGATCATCGGTGAATTTTGATGCTTATCTTTGTTTTATGGTTTCATGAGTATGTGTGAAGTGAATTTTACAATGATATGTGGATATGATGTCCCTTGTGGCTATATATGAGACCTATGTGAAATAGCATGATATTTTAAAGAATGTATGTCATGATATACATAAAGCATGTTAGAAGTCATTATGGTTAAAATGAGTTTCTTTTTGAAATGATATGTTACTATATGACATTGCATGATGATAGTCTTATAATATGGTTTAACTTGAAATATTTTAGGAATATGTTAAATGGAAAAGATTGCATATTGCCTAAGTGCATAACTTAAATGGTACAAATGTTGCCTTTATTTATATGTGTGACCCTTCATGATTGTTTTACATAGATTGAAGTCTTTGTATAGGCTTGGTATTAGAAGCAGTGGTAGCATGTTGTCCTTGTAGGATGAGTTGATAAAGTTTTGTATATTATATTGTCATGGTTTTCCCATCAATTGCCTAAATGTTGCATTTTTGGAATTTTGAAGCATGTTCACTCTAATGTTTGGCAGCTTACTGTAAGATTTTTGGAAAATCAAATAAATCGTTCTTTGATTGGAAATTGTTGAAATGTGTATAAGATTGATGCATATAAGAATTATAATGAAAGTAAAAAGGAGATTTGCTATTTGGAATGAAGAATGAGAGTCTTATTGCATGATTAGTCGTAGAATTATTTCCAACTTCTTATTGTGTTGTGAGTCCCTTGATGTTGTGGAATTGACATTTCCCCTAGATTTTAGGGTAGAATTCTTATCTTTGTAGGGTGATGATGTGGTTTTGATTGACCTAGAAGTTACCTTACTGTAATGTTCAAAGAAAAGAAAGATTATCATGGCTAAGTCTCTTTGTTGTTTTCCCCTAATGTTGTATGACCTTGGTGTCTTGGCATTGTTGAAAGACCTTATGTGGTTGAATAGTATTGCCTAACTTGAAATTGGGGGATAATTTTCATAGATGATGAGGTTTAGAATGCCTTGGTTGACTTACTGTAATTCCTTTTGAAGTTGTAATCACTTTTAATTGATGAAAACGAAGGTTGTTAAGTTAAGATCCTCTTAAGGTTGGGTCAAGTTACTCTTAATTGGGTTTACCCTTAGTGGGGGATTGTGATGTGAGTAGTAAGGTTGTAGATACTTCTATCTTGTCCTTCTATCCATACCTGAGCTTGAATCTAATAATTGTTAGTAAGCTTGTTCATGATAGAAGTCTTGTCTAAGATATGAATTGCATGACCTTCACATGTTTTGTTTGTCTTGATTGACACTATCTTAATAGTATTTAGAAGATTCTAAAGTACTTGAAAGGAAATTTTTTATTAACTTCATGAATTTCTCATGTTGATTGTGCATCTTGACATGCTAGTTGTGCATTTAAATTCATGTGATAAAGTAAGAAACATGTTTGAAGTCACTTTTTATATGTAAGGTTTAGCCTTTTAATGAGAAATTGAGCCTCTTTAAAATGAAATATATTGAGTCTCTTGAAAACAGTTACTTGTATGGTTTGGAAAGCATGATTGTAGGTTCACTCTTGAAAAAGTGAAGGCATGTTAGATATTGTCCTTGTGAGTACCTATGATTTGTGTTATTCTTCCCAAATGATGCTTACTGTGAACGCTATTGGTATGTTAGAAATTGAAATTTTGTGAAAAGGCTTCCTAATTGTTGTGATGTGCTTGGTGTAACTTACCATTTAGACTTCACTAGGAAGAAAACATGAACATGCCTTGGTTTAAAAGTGGAGAGTTTCTCATTGTTACTGTAAAGTTGACTTTTGTGCATTTGTTTGAATGTAAACTCAAGAGACATGTAAGTGTGTGGAGGATAAGGACACTCCTCCATGGACACCACTAAGCATGGTATGGTTGAGTATGACCCTCATGGTACTAGGTCTAACTAATAAAGATCATTGTCAATCTAATTAACTCAAGTCTATGTGCATTGAAGTATGAGTGCTTAAATGGCTTTTGAGTATTGTTGGGATTTGCCTAAGTGTTACCTTTCATGATGATCTCGATGAATAGAAATGTAATGAACATGTTATGATTAGGATAAGGATGTTCCTCCTATGAACATGGGAAGTGCCTATTTGTTTGATGCATTAAAAAGTGAGTGGATAAAAGTTTTGGTTGCTTGTGTTGCATTGAGTGCTAAATTGTTGGAAGTTGTGTTCCTTGTAAGTATGGTGAATTAAATTCTATTTGACGATGTTATGACTGTTATAAGATTCTCTATGATTCATTGAAGTTCTTGTTGAGATTAAAGTGTTCTAAGTGTCATTCGAGGACGAATGTTCTCAAGTGGGGGATACTGTAATACCCCCAAAATTAGCTAGGGTGTATAGACCCTAACTTGTACCTATAAGCTTTTTAGCATGATAATTAAGTGTTTTAAATTATGCTTGTGTGATTTGAAGTCATTTGGACGTCAAACGTCAAGGGATGACCAAGACGTTCGACGACTAGTCACCTAAGGGGCCTTATGTGTTTTATGTCCTTATATGTGTGTAATGAGCTTATGAGGCCCTTAAATGATTAATAGTGATGTTTATAAGGAGTTTATGAAGTTTCATGAAGTTTGTAGGTTAAATGTCTAAGGCATTCAAAAGTTAGCCCTTGAGACGTTCATGTGTGTCTTGAGTGTGCCTTGCATGTTTGGATTGTTTTTAAGTGTTCATTTTGAGTGAAACTTGCATGGAAGGTAAAAAACATGTTAAGGTTCATATTTACGTTAGAAACGTCTGGGTACGACTTCCCCAAGGGCCCCGCAAAAGGGACCACAAGAAGGACCCAAGGGTTGTCGAGAAACTGCCTTGGCAGTGTAATCGATTGAACCAAACGACGCCCCGTTTGTTGACAAAATGCAAGTCAATGGGAGTTTTTTAAATGGGAACTTAGCCTACATTAGGCTCATCCAAAGAACAGGTCAAGGACCTAATCGAAGAAGCCACAGACGGTCCATCGATTGACCTACTGCGCGTCAATTGGGGTCATTGGTGTAGGCTATTGGAAGATGTCTGGCGACTTTTTCAATGAAGGGGTGAACAGGAAATTCACCCCTCGTCCTAACTGACCCTACTAGGTTTTTTTAGTTAGTTTTGGGTGTATTTAAGATCAAAAACGTGATAAACTGTCACGACCCAAAACCGAGCCGCGACTGGCACCCACACTTACCCTCCTATGTGAACGAACCAACCAATCTAAACCCTAACATTTCAATTTAATATCAACAGAAAGTAATGCGGAAGACTTAAACTCATTAATAAAAACCAATTCAATAACTTATAAAATTCAACATCTATTATTCCCCAAAATCTGGAAGTCATCACCACAAGAACATCTATGATCAAATTACTAAACTAAGAGTATTCTAAGAAGCTAAAATAAACAAAAGCTAGTCCATGCCGGAACTTCAAGGCATCAAGACATGAGGAAGAAGATCCAGTCCAAGCTAGAAGCATTAGCTCACCCTGAAATC
>NC_028640.1:38262487-38263905 GCF_001406875.1 Solanum pennellii
AAAATCACATCATGCATGCACACAATTAAGCATATAGAAGACTTTATAATACTACCCAACACATATCATTCGCTATTAAGAGTTTACTACGAATAGTATAAACCATAACCTACCTCCACCGAAGAATCAAAGTCAAGCAACTATTTCTCCAATGTCTTTCCTTTCCTTATTGCCTCCGAACCCTTCCAATCTATCAAGTATATATATACATAAGGTGTAAGTTACAAGCTCGTGAACACTCTTATTATATATCTAGCATAGACCCAAAACTCACCTAATTCCTATAATCAATTTACTAAAGTTTAAACCTATGGGTAGGTCCTGTTTTTCCTCGCATTAGCACAACTTTAATGTAATTAATATAATATACTACATCTTATAATTAATTACCTATCTTAATCAGTTAAACTTAAATTATAATGTGATATTTAATTACTATCCATGTATACAAACACACACAAAAAAAATGTTAAGAATTTCTCTGTACCTGAACGTCTTTGTTCCGTTTCTCTTCGCTCACAGATGCCTTCGTTATTTCTCAACCATCGTGCAACCCTTTTTTTTTATTTTCTCCTTTTCTAAAAATCAGTTATCACCCTAATTGTGTATATAACTAATTATAAAAAAAATAGAGAAAGTGACCCACTACCAATTTTAATATTATCTTCTTTAACCACCAACTCTATAAATTATAAAAATTACCCCACTAATTTCATAATTATAATTATGAATAGTCCAAAACACCCCTTTAAACCTATCGAAAAGTATTTTCTGACGTAAAAAGTTCTAGTGCTCAAAACGATCGAAAATGGCCGTTACAATAGGTACCAATTTACCCATCGTTCGTCCTCGAACGATCATAGGAAGAAAGGCGAGGGCGAGAAGAGTACCTGAATCTGTAAAAAGATGTGGATATCTTTCTTGCATATCAACCTCACTCTCCCAAGTGGACTCTTCAACTGCCCGATTCTTCCACTGAACCTTGATAGATGCAATCTCCTTTGATCTCAACTTGCGGACCTCCCTATCTAGAATAGCAACATGCTCCTCCTCATAAGACAGATTCTTATCAAGAAGAACTGAATCCCAACGAATAATGTAATTTCCATCATCGTGGTATTTTTTCAGCATAGACACGTGAAATACCGGGTGCACTCCTGACAGCCCTGGAGGCAAGGCCAATTCATAGGCCACCTCCCCCACGCGCTTAAGAGCTTCAAATGGTCCAATATACCTCGGAGTAAGCTTACCTCGCTTACCAAACCGCATCACACCTTTCATGGGTGAAACCTTCAGCAAGACTTGTTCGCTTCCATGAACTCCAAGTCCCTAACCTTTCGATCTGCATATTCCTTCTGCCTACTTTGAGCCACTAAAAGCTTTTCTTGAATAGATTTCACCTTCTCTAATGAATCCCT
>NC_028640.1:38265697-38266456 GCF_001406875.1 Solanum pennellii
TCCTTGAGATGTGCCAAGAAAGCTAAACACCCTTTACTAATCATTTTCTTAGCACGAAGAAAGGACATGATACGCACCGGATTGGAAGTGTAGTCACCCTCCCACACTAATGGATCTGCCCCAGGCTTGGCTAACGTCACTGTTTTAGCATTGCAATCCAAGATCGCAAATTGCGGCGAAAGTCAAGTCATACCCAGAATTACATCAAAATCAACCATTTCTAAGATAACCAAATCTACATAAGTGTTGCTCCCCACAAAGTTCACCAAACAAGACCTATATACCTTTTCAACTATCACAGACTCACCCACCGGAGCAGAAACACGAATAGGCATGTCAAGCATTTCACAATGTAAATTAAGACCAGTAGCAAATGAGGAAGATACATCTGAAAATGTAGAGCCAGGGTCAAATAATACAGAAGCCATGCAATCAGAAACCAAAAGATTACCTGTGATAACAGCATCTGATGTCTCCGCTTCAGACCGCCCAGGGAAAGCGTAACAATGGGCCCTATCACCTGTCTGCCCGTTGCCCCTACCATGTAGTGTTGTAGTAGCTCCAATTTGTCCATCACCCCGGCCGTATTGGTGACCACCATTACCTCGGCCACCACGCCCTCCAGAATAACGGCCTCTTCCATGACCATCTCTACCTCTAGCTATCGGGGGTCTATAACTCTGTTTTGGACAATTCCTCCTAATATGTCCAGTCTCCCCACATCCATAACATTCTCTGGAGTCTAGCATAGGTCTCTGT
>NC_028640.1:38268647-38275406 GCF_001406875.1 Solanum pennellii
TATAAACCATAACCTACCTCCACCGAAGAATCGAAGTCAAGCAACTATTTCTCCAATGTCTTTCCTTTCCTTATTGCCTCCGAACCCTTCCAATCTATCAAGTATATATATACATAAGGTGTAAGTTACAAGCTCGTGAACACTCCTATTATATATCTAGCCTAGACCCAAAACTCACCTAATTCCTATAATCAATTTACTAAAGTTTAAACCTATGGGTAGGTCCTATTTTTCCTCGCATTAGCACAACTTTAATGTAATTAATATAATATACTACATCTTATAATTAATTACCTATCTTAATCAGTTAAACTTAAATTATAATGTGATATTTAAATAACTATCCAATTCTAAAAATTTAAGGTATACCATAAACACGAAATCGGCTAACTATTTCTAATGTTCACTGTAATTGTTTTTTCCACTCACGTTTGTGCCAAAAATCACTGTCCAATGGTAGGGCAATCATTTACCCATGATGCACATGAGAATAATCCCTATTTTTCCATATTCCAGAACCCTTTCAACTAGAACATTATACCTTACAATTAGTATCTAACTATACAAGATTTAAATATGATATAAACCCATACATATTAATTAACCAACAGAAAACCCTTGAATATTTCATAAGTCACAAACAGTAACACGAAACGAAAAACTAAATTGATAACATCGTCATCTACCCACACCCAGAAACTATATCTTATAAACTACTAATGGATTTCCCTTAATCATTAATTACTATCCATGTATACAAACACACACAAAAAAAATGTTAAGAATTTCTCTTTACCTGAACGTCTTTGTTCCGTTTCTCTTCGCTCACAGATGCCTTCGTTATTTCTCAACCATCGTGCAACCCTTTTTTTTTATTTTCTCCTTTTCTAAAAATCAGTTATCACCCTAATTGTGTATATAACTAATTATAAAAAAAAATAGAGAAAGTGACCCACTACCAATTTTAATATTATCTTCTTTAACCACCAACTCTATAAATTATAAAAATTACCCCACTAATTTCATAATTATAATTATGAATAGTCCAAAACACCCCTTTAAACCTATCAAAAAGTATTTTGTGACGTAAAAAGTTCTAGTGCTCAAAACGATCGAAAATGGTCGTTACATAAACCCATTCCCAATCCAATTCACTCAAAATAGACCTTCCCTCCAAAACCAATTCTCTCTAGAAACCTCCATTGAAGGCAAAGCTCAAGAACAACTTGGATATTGGATTTACATGGATTCTTCATCAAGAATTAGAGGTTTTCTTCTAGATAAAGTTGTGGTGATCCTTCATCTCTAGTTATCCTTCCATCTAGAGAGTTAATCTCAAAGTTTTCCAAGAGAATTCCAGATCAAACTTCTTCTTCTTCAATCCAGCCATGGGTTCTTTCTAAAAATATTTTCAAAGGCTTAATCATTATAGTTCTATTAAAATGTATTGATTTTAACGTGGGTTTCAATCCAATTGCATGATGAACCCATGTTCCTTCCCGAACTCGATTTAGCCCTTGCATGGGCATTGTGATCGTGGCTTGTTGTTGATTGAATTGTGATTCTATTAGGTTGAATTTCTTATGTCTACTGTTTTTTACGTGTATTTGTTATTAATTGATGATGAAGGATCCATGTGGATCAATGTATGTATAATTGAACATGACTAGCCTTTGTCTCTATGTGTTACAGTGATTTCGATTATGCAAAGATCATTGTAGCTACTTCCTAAGTTAATAGTATGGATGAATTGTGGTTATAAATCCTTAATGATCAAATTAAAGAAGGCTTACATGAATTGATGTAGGATCTTTTAGTCTATGGATTGATAATGTTATGTACATTATGTAATCTAAGTTCTAGGTTAGATGAAGCATGATTTAGTCCTGACTATTTTGTCTTTAGATACTGCCCTAGGTTGGTATTATAGGTACATTATGAACGTCAATCATGGTGATCAAAATAAAAGAATATTAGTAAGTGATGTATGACTTTCTACCTTCTAGTATATATGTGATGCCTTGTATTATGTTATAGTATGATCTTGTAGCGACTTGTACATGGTTTATTTCATGACTAAATGTATATATAGCTACTACCATATAATGTATTGATGATAAAAAAGGTGTATTTATCAATGATGATCAGAGGTTAATGAATTGGTAAGAATGGATCTCCCTCTCTACTTTTCGATATTATTGTAGTTGATGAAGCCTTGTATGGCTCTGTGTGGTATGGTCGACTTATGGTAGCGGTGTTTACCTTATTGTCATTATTTATGTGTTTACCATGGTCTTCAAGGCAAATTAATGAATATACGAATGTGTGGTTATGATGATCACCTTATGTGTAACTTGTGTTTAGTCTTCTACTCTAGTTGTGAATCTAGGTTATGTTACTATTGTCATAAGCATGTAAATGGTTTGGTTAAGATCATGTGTAGGGACTGCCATTAATGAAGTATTTAGCATTGATTAACCCTACCCATGTACTCCTATGTGAAGGTGTAAATAGCTAATGTTAGGAGTCTTAAAGTGCAATATGAAGTTCGCTTGACTCCTATGCTAAATTGTGTTGTGTGGTCTATGCTTGGTTGTGCATTGTATTCCTAAGAGGGAGGCTACCTCAATGTGTTGTTTATAGCCATAATGTGATCATATTGACCAATGTACACACACGCTCACTCTACATGCATGCTTACAAGTAGTATAGGATCATAGTGTCTAATGAAAGGTTGTTCTCATATTGACAAGTGTCTACTACTGTGCATGTAAAGCTTATATCTATGAAAGTATGATATGTGTTTCTTTAACTAGGATGACTTGATAGGTGTACTATTATGGTCATGGGTATGGGAGTTTCTTAGGTTTGGTCTCTTATGTACATGGATATTAATGCATGAGTATGTTACGAACATGTCTTATATGCTATAATATGAAGTATGTGGTATGATGCAGTATGATTATACCTAATTTATAAATGAGTTTATATGAAAGCATGGCTCATATGGATACACTTGTACACTTATGCATAAATGTAGTGAAGTATGAACATGTGCGGTCTAAAGGTGTTGTGTGAAAGGTTTGCTCACGAGTATGTACACATAGACTTGTATGAAGATCTAGTCAATAGAAAGATTCTTGAAAGGTGTTCTCATGAGTATCCTAAACAGATAGATGCTAACCAATGTTATGTCCATGTGAAAGGTTTTTTAACATCAAATGGGTTGACCAAAGGACTTCTCATTTTATAACCTATGAGATAAGCATATGAAGAGTAAATCTCCTAAAAAACATGTTTTATAAAGTAATGTAATAAAGGTTTTTAATAAAGTAAAGTTAACTTAGAACAAAGTGAACTTGAAGTGAGGGGTGTCCTTTCCCATTTAAGGAAGTTAGATCACCATAATCCTCATGAAGTGGATAGCCTCATGACCAAAAAAGGGTGTTACAGTAATGTTTCCATGATGCCTCCAAGTTCCATAACTATTTTGCCCCTTAGGGTCTAGCAAGTTATATCACCTAATATGATAGCATGATACTCATATCTTACCTTGGCAATTAAGATACCCTCTTTTGTTGTGAGGGGATGACACCAAATTCCATGTTTGGCTTACGTGGTCTTATTGTCAGTTAAGGCTATAGTTTCTCTAAAGTAAAATGAACAATGGAAGTAAAGTAAGGACTCTAACTAGGATGACCTAAGTGAAGTTTCTTAATGTAGGTGGGGTGTGGAACTTTACCTATGCATTGCACATGTGACTCTTGAGGGAAGCCCTAGGAAGGTGTTCTAATGCATGTGGATATGTATGTGTTCCTTATCCATGACTTTGTAGTAATTGTCTACTTGTTGTGGTGAAGTGCATGGTATGAGTCCTAATGGATCTATGTGATGTGTTCTTGTCCTTATATGCACTGTTTTGGTCTTAAATGCTATATGATGAAGGTTTTGTTGACTTGAATGAAGTTTTCTTCACATACTTGTTGATGTATGAATTGGATGTTAAGACTTGTGGTCTCATGATAGGTTTACTAAGTATGTGGGATGTTATGGGGTTTCACACGTACATTTTACTAGTAGATATAGGGATTATGAGTGAGGTCTCATAAGGTTCTAAGTGAAGTCAAATAAGTATATGTGCATGACGACTAAGAGTTTACTGTAAGGTTCTTATGGTTTTGACTTAAATGCATCTATGTTGTACTATACTTCTATGATGGTACGTGATGGCCTATATATGATGTATGATTGATTCCTTGTGTACTTAAGGTGATGCATTGCACCAAGTATCACCTAGAGGGATTACTTGGAAGGTTAAAGAATTAAAAGAAGAAGTTCACTGTAGAAAGGAAAAATTCACTGTCAAGACAATTAGCTCACTGTAAAGTAACCCTAAAAGTGGCTTAAATTCTATATTTGATTTTATGTGATGTTTGGATTTTGAATATGTCTATATGAAATATTTGAATGATATAAACGCTATGGTATAAAGGTTTTATGATGTTTTCACAAAAAGGAATGAAGTATGATTTCAAGAAAATGTCCCTTTTAAATGCATCTTTTCACATGGTTGTCATACTTAGTGCATTCTTGTACTAACCCCATTCTTCTCTACTTTTTACACAAAGTGTAGGTTATGGATGCTTAAAGGATGTTTTTAATGGTGAAGAGCTCATTATGTGTTTCCCAGTCTCAAGCAAAAAGGAATCCTTAAGATTCAAGGATGTCCTATGTCAAGTTATGTTTAAAGTGTTGTAATTCTAAATTTATGATTATGTTGTAAGGGTCGTGTCCCTAATTGTACTCGTATGATGTTGTGTCTAGGATGGCAAAGAGACTTAGATCTAAATTTGTATTTGTGATATTTCACAAATATGAGGTAAAGTTTCTAGCATATGAAGTTCTATGAAAATTTTAAATTTTTTCCGCTAAATTTACCTATGAAAATGACATGAATGATAACTATGGGCTTTTATAAGACTTTCGAGAGGTCAAGTACGTCATGTTACTTCTAGGGTGTGCTCCTCGATGTGACAAATGTGGTATTAGAGCATCAGGTTTATGAAAGTTGTTTTAGATTATAAAAGTCTCATATTGCCACGTCTAGTAGAATCTCGATCATTAGTGTGAATTGTGACACATCTATGAGCGAGTGGCTATAGGTCGATAGAGTTTCCCTTCTTCATCATCCTCATGTAGTTCCATAAAACTTAACTCTGTAAGATCTCTTTCTTATGTTTTCTTAACCGGTAGTCTTTTAGATGTGATTGATTTGATGATATTGTATCTCTATGCTTGAGCGAGAAAAGGTGAGTTTTTTTGCTTATCTTGGTTTTATGATTTCATGAGTATGTATGAGGTGAATTTTACAATGATATGTGGATATGATGTCCCTTGTGGCTATATATGAGACCTATGTAAAATAGCATAATATTTTAAGGAATGTATGTCATGATATAGCTAAAGCATGTTAGAAGTCATTATGGTTAAATGAGTTTCTTTTTGAAATGGTATGTTACTATACGACTTTGCATGATGATAGTCCTATAATATTGTTAAAGTTGAAATACTTTAGGAATATGTTAAATGGTAAAGATTGCACGATGCCTAAGTGCATATGTTAAATGGTACAAATGTTGCCTTTGTTTATATGTGTGACCCTTCATGATTGTTTTACATGGATTGAAGTCTTTGTATATGCTTGGTCTTAGAATCAGTGGTAGCATGTTGTCCTTGTAGGATGAGTTGATAAAGTTTTGTATCTCATATTGTCATACTTTTCCCATCAATTGCCTAAATGTTGCATTTTTGGAATTTTAAAGCATGTTCACTGTAATATTTGGCAGCTTACTAAAGATTTTTGGAAAATTGACTAAATTGTTATTTGATTGGAAATTTTTGAAATGTGTATAAAACCGATGCATATGAGCACAATAATTAAAGTAAAAGGAGATTTGATATTTGGAATGAAAAATGAGTCTTATGGCACGATGAGTCATAGAATTGTTTCAAACTTCTTATTGTGTTGTGAGTCCCTTGATGTTGTGGAATTGATGTTTCTCCTGATATTGAGGGTAGCATTTGTATCTTTGTAGGGTGATGATGTGGGTTTGATTGACATAGAACTTACCTTACTGTAAGGTTAAAAGAAAAGAAATAGTCATTATGGATAAGTCTCCTTGTTGTTTTCCCCTAATGTTGTATGACCTTAGTGAATTGCATTGTTGAAAGACCTTATGTGGTTGAATAGGATGGATTAACTAGAAAATTGGTGGATAATTGTAATGACCTGTTTAGTCGTTTTGAGCAGCAGAGTTAATTTCTGGAAATCACTGTCTGGGTCGAAGGATCCCACGACGGACCGTCATGGGCACGACGGACCGTCGAGGGGGCCTTGTTCCAAAACACTTAGAATTTAGAAATTTGGGTACTGAGAACGACTCTCTGATCTTCGCGACGACATGGCAGGACGGAACGTCGTGGGCACGACGGGCCGTCATAGACCCTTTAGTGAAATTTAGTCTCTGAACTTTGAGACGGAAGCAGCAGGACGAACCGTCGCCGGCACGACGGGCCGTCACAGGCTGCGTAACCCTGACTGGGTCGAATTTCTGTTAAATGTTTTAAGGGGCGTTTTGGACTATTCCTGTTTACAATTATAAAGTTAGTGGATTAATGTTAATAATTCAATTACTTGGGGGTTAAAAGAGATAACCTTGAAACAAATAGTGGGGTATTTTATCATCTTTTATACTTAAT
>NC_028640.1:38278440-38279114 GCF_001406875.1 Solanum pennellii
GAGTGAAGCCAGATGACTTCACCATGGCATCGACATCTAAAAGGTTTCGTAAGGGAGGCGAGTTTAATGGTTCTTACTCCAGAGGGCAGGGTTCAGGAGGTTATCCAGCCCGACCTATTCAGTCTTCACTGCAGACTGTAGTTGGGGGTCCACCGCAGACCGGTCAACACTTATCTGAGTTTGTAGGCTATCCCCAGACTTCGTCATTCTCACAGATACCTATGCTTGAATCCAGAGAGTGTTATGGATGTGGGGAGACTGGACACATTAAGTGGTATTGTCCAAAACAGAGTTACAGACCTCAAATAGTCAGAGGTAGGGGTGGTCATGGAAGAGGACGTCATTCTGGAAGGCGTGGTGGCCGAGGTAATGGTGGTCACCAAAACGGCCGGGGTGACGGGCAAACTGGAGCTACTACAACAACACATGGTAGGGGCAATGGGCAGACAGGTGATAGGGCCCACTGTTACGCTTTCCCTGGGCGGTCGGAAGCGGAGACATCAGATGCTGTTATCACAGGTAATCTTTTGGTTTGTGATTGCATGGCTTCTATATTATTTGATCCTGGCTCCATATTTTCATATGTATCTTCCTCATTTGCTACCGGTCTTAAATTACATTGTGAATTGCTTGACATACCTATTCGTGTTTCTACTCTAGTGGGTGAGTCTATG
>NC_028640.1:38282529-38291808 GCF_001406875.1 Solanum pennellii
ATCGTTCGAGGACGAACGATGGGTAAATTGGTATCTATTGTAATGACCTGTTTAGTCGTTTGGAGCAGCAGAGTTAATTTCTGGCAATCACTGTCTGGGTCGAAGGATCCCACGACGGACCGTCATGGGCACAACGGTCCGTCGAGGGGGTCTCGTTCCAAAACACTTAGAATTTAGAAATTTGGGTACTGAGAACGACTCACTGAACTTCGCGACGACATGGCAGGATGGAACGTCGTGGGCACGACGGGCCGTCACAGACCCTTTAGTGAAATTTAGTCTCTGAACTTTGTGTCGGAAGCAGCAGGACGGACCGTCGCCGGCACAATGGGCCGTCACAGGCTGCGTAAACCTTACTGGGTCGGATTTCTGTTAATTGTTTTAAGGGGCGTTTTGGACTATTCCTGTTTATACTTATAAAGTTAGTGGATTAATGTTAATAATTCAATTACTTGGGGGTTAAAAGAGATAACCTTGAAACAAATAGTGGGGTATTTTATCATCTTTTATACTTAATTATATGCTAATTAGGGTAAAAGAAAGAGGGTTTTGAAATAAGAAAAATAGAAAGAACAGAGAGAGAAGGGAGAAACGATCGAGAGAAAGAGAAGAACGCAGAGGAAAGCAAAGGTTTTGGGAAGATAGCTTGTTTGATCGCGATTCTTCCGTGGAGGTAGGTTATGGTTTATGCTATTTCATAGTAAACTCTTAATAGCGAATGATATGTATTGGGTAGTATTGTAAAGTCTCCTATATGCTTAATTGTGTGCATGCATGATATGATTACATAATTGTGATGAATTAGCATGATGAGGCTGTTGAACCTTAAACCTTAGAATCTTTTGTTAATGATGATGCCTTGGTATAAAAGAAAGCTTGATGAACTAAAAGATTGAGAGTAGTGGATCGGGTGTCACGTTCCGACACCAGGATAGTATATGGATCGGAGTGTCACGTTCCGGCACCAGGATAGTATATGGATCGGGGTGTCACGTTCCGACACCAGGATAGTAATGGATCGGGTGTCACGTTCCGACACCAGGATAGTATATGGATCGGAGTGTCACGTTCCGACACCAGGATAGTATATGGATCGGAGTGTCACGTTCCGACACCAGGATAGTAATGGATCGGGTGTCACGTTCCGACACCAGGATAGTATATGGATCGGAGTGTCACGTTCCGACACCAGGATAGTAGATGGATCGGAGTGTCACGTTCCGACACCAGGATTAGTGAAGAGAATGAATCTTGAAATATGTTAATATACTCAATCTAAAGAACCTGTTTCCAATAAAAAGAGTGATGTGGAGGCTTGAGTCCTCATAGATGTGTTTGGTGATGTTGTAAATGATTCATATACTTGTTGCTATCACCTGTTAAGAATATTAGTTGATTTTATGTATTATCTGAAATATATTGCTTTCTATTTTGAGTTGGCCGATGATACCTACTCAGTACTCGTGTTTTGTACTGACCCCTACTTGTAATTGTTTTTCTTTGTTATTTGTGGAGTGCAGCAGACGTGCCGTCGTCTTCAACTCAACCGCAACTCTAGCCAGTCTTCATCANNNACGTGCCGTCGTCTTCAACTCAACCGCAACTCTAGCCATTCTTCATCACGTCGGATCTCAGGGTGAGCTAATGCTTCTAGCTTGGACTGGATCTTCTCCTTCATGTCTTGATGCCTTGAAGTTCCGGCATGGACTAGCTGTTAATTATTTTAGCTTCCTAGATATTCTTAGATTTATTATTTTGAGGATAGATGTTCTTGTGGTGATGACTTCCAGTTTTGGGAACAATAAGTATTGAGTTTTTAGAAGTTATTTAATTGATTTTCATTAATGAGTTTTAAGTCTTCCGCATTATATTTTGTTATTTATGGTTGAAATGTTGGGGTTTAGATTGGTTGGTTCGCTCACATAGTAGGATAAGTGTGGGTGCCACTCGCGGCCCGTTTTGGGTCGTGACAATAATTTGCATAAATGATTGATAAGGTTCAAATATACTTCTTAGAAAGAAATATAAACGATCGTATGCAATATATTTACCAAATTATGATTCGGGGTCGATCCCACAGAAAATATGGAAGAATATTATCAATAACAAATATTTAACTTGATAGTCGTTATATAAAAACGGGGGATTTTAAATTAAAATAAAGAAATAAAAATAGCTTTGAACTAAGTATTTATTTATATCCAAATTAATAAAATAACTAGGAATGTTTTCCCCATAAGCTCATAACGCAGTAATCCTAGTAATAGCAATTCTTCTCTAGTGTTATGCATGCAAAGTGATAAGTTATGTATATCTATATCCTTGGTCTGGCATCTAGAGAATTTCACCCTGTACCGTGCTCCGGCTACTGTGTATAATTTACTAACCCTTACCTTTACTTCATATTAAGCATCATAATCGATGTATGGCTTAGTTATTACTTCGCACCAATTGACACTAGCCTATTAGATTGTATCCCACTAAATCTATGTTGATAATTCATTTCTTATTAACTACCTCCTTGGTCTTGTAAGTAGCAACAAGGCGAGTTCTAACTCGTGCACTCGTTAAAAAGACTTCTAAGCGAAAGAATTATCAATACATGCAATAATCTATTTGAGAGTTGCTTAATTACTATTCATACTTTGTTATTCGCTCATGGTTCCACAAACCTAGTTGTGAAGCTTTATCTACTCATTGTCTCAAAAACACAATCAAAACTTATTAAAATAAAATGTTTGTGTTAATAATAAAAAGTTAAGAACAATAGCTAAACTATATTATTATTAATCACGAATACAAATAAATAATAAAGGAAAAGAAAGAAGAAACCACGATTCTCCGCCCTCCACGAGGGCTGTTACAAAGCTCCAAATCTAGAAGAAAATTTATATTTTATGTCTTGTAACTTGTTTCTTGACTTCCTCAAATAATAATCTCTATGTCCTATTTATAGATTTGAGAAATCCTAAATAAAATAATTGAGTTCAAAGAAATTAGAAAATTAAAGTCCAAAAGGAATTGAAATTCGTAAATTATTTGTTGTTACTGTTGCTGCTGCCGCCTTCAAAATTCAGTGACCTTTAAGAAACTGCCACGTGGTAAAGAGAACCTGGTTCCATCAATGTAGTGCAGAAAAACTAGAAACTAATGTGATAATTACATAATAGAACAAGAGAGTGAAGGAGTACTGAGTAGGATTGTACAATTTAAAACTTTAACGAATTCATTAAAAACTTAACTCACTACTATTTTGAAAATATTGAAAGACTCTTTTATTTTGGTATCAGAGCCAGAATCTGAAAGACCTTATATGAAAAAAGATTATTATTCTAATAAAACATTTGCTTACCATAGAACTTTATTTTACAATAGACAACATTTAAAAATAGTTAAAATATATTATAAAAAAATCCTTAGAAAGTCATCTATTTACTTTAAGATTAAGATTGTCTTTAACCTATACATATAACTATTCTGTAAAGACGCTTAGGGAAACTATTAGACAATCTCAAAAACAAATAAGTGAAAAATTAAATCAAGTAGATTTTGAAATAAAGGAAGTAAGAGAAAGAATTAAAATTATTAAAAACAATCCTTATTATTATAATTTTGTAGGATAATATATGAGAAGACCTTATAAAAATACAAGAGAATATAAAAAGGTTAAAAGAGAATTACTAGATTTATATGTAAAAGCAGATATATTATTAAAAGACCTAAAAACAACAAGCTCTAACAAAGAAATAAGTAATAAATTAGATTATATATTCTTCTTAGCTAAAATATTTTTAAAAAAATTAATAAGACATCTTATATCTAGAAATTTTCCAGTCAAAAATACATTATGAGAAATCTTCCATTTGCTATAAGCATAAGACTTGAATATTGTATATTATATAAAGATATAGAAGAAAAGAAAAGATTAAAAAGAGCAGAAAAAGCAATAGAAGCATATATATATATATATATATATATATATATATATACGAAAATGAATTTTTTAAAACACAAAGTTTTTATTTTGAAAAAGATATAAATAACGACGAATATATAAACGCTTTAAAATGGGAATTACAAGGAATTAGTGATACTATAAATATATATAATAAAAGAATAAAAAAAATTATAAATATTATTACCCAACTACTTTAGAATAAAATAACAATAGTAACAATAGCTTCATTAAAAACCATAGAATACCTAGACTTACAAATTAATATAGAAAAAAGATTTCAAAGAGTAAAAGTAGACAATATAATTAAGTGTAATTTTGACAACGGAAATCATTGCTTACATACAGAAGACGCTCAATATAATACTTTAATAGATTTAATAATAAACCTCAGTGAAAAAATAAAAGAATCAAACAACAAAATTATAAAAATATTAAGTGAACAAGAAGAAACACAAAATAAACAAAAACAACTCTTTAGTAAGATAGAAAATAATTTAGATTACCTTAAAGAACAAGGAGTAGAATTAAGTAAAAAATTAAACGAGTTGAAAAATAAATCTAAAGAAGAAGTTAGTAATACATTAATAATAAAAAACACAAGAAATAAAGACAGAATTAGCATCAATAAAAGAAATAGTTCTTTCATGATAAATTTAGTAGAATCAGAAACACATAGAGAAGCGATAAAGTTAATAGAAAAAAGAATAGCCCGTCCATTAGATTATAAAAAATTTAGTCCATCTTAAAAATCAGATCAAATTATTATACAACAGAACAATATAATAATATCACTTTTAGTACAACAATATAATAAGATAGATAAAAACTTTAAAGAAAAATTAGAAAGTAAAAATATAGACACAACTGGGGTAGAAGAATTAATAGAAAAGTTAAATAAAATAGAAATTACTCCTCAAAAAGAGAAAAAACTAAAATACAGAAAAAATGGATATTTTTCCAACTAGACCAAGAGATAAAGGACAAGAAAGATCAAGACCAAGTTACTCCCAGAATAGAATAAGTAATAATTTTTTATCAAAAATATTAAATAAAAAGACAAAGGAAGAAAATAATCAACAATTAGAAGAAATAATAGATACAGATAAAGATATACAAATCTTCCAACAAAATCAATTAAATTCATTGAATCCAAAAGTCTTATATAATACAAACTCAAAATCCCAACTATATAGACATTATAGAGAAGAACAATTATCAGTATTAGGAAAAATTTTTGTATCTTTACCACTTATAAACTCTGAATCTGTGAAAGAAATAAAACATGTTAAAAAAAATTTAACGCATATAGTATTAATAGTTATAGGAATTAAAGGATTAACTTGAAAAAACTTAGGAACAAAGACATTAATTACAATATATGATAACAGATGGTCAGACATAAAAAAGGCAATTATAGGATTAACAGAAGTAGATATGACAAATAATGGAGGAATTTTCTATATAAGTCCAGATTTTATGATGAATTTAAATGAACTTGGAACCCACATAAGAATAGGAATACAAACTAAAGGGTATGAAGAAATGCATAGTGGAAAGAATTTATTAATGTGTGTAGGATTTTTAGAAAAAATGACAGATAATAGCAACACTAGATTTAAATTACAAATAGAAGACGTAGTAGAAGTAATGGGAAACAAAGGGATAAAATTAATAAAACCTATAAAAATAAATCCTGAAGAATATGCAGGATTAGAATGGAAATTAGGAGAATTTAAAGAAAAAGAAGCTTTAATACGAGACGCTCATTTAATATATACAAATTCTGAAGGAGAACCTTCAATTAGATTTATAGATTACAATTACGAAGCTCAAAAAGACTTTGAAGAAGAAAGTATTATAGAAGAAATACCTTTAGAAGGGATGAATATAGAAATAATATTAGAAGAAGATTTTGTAGTAGATTTGGCTATTGAAAAAGCTAAAGAAATAAGCAAAAATAATAAGAATAGATTATTTACATGCAAAGGATGTAAATTAAAAGACTTAAATTTAGAACAGACAATATCTCATTTTAAAATATGTGAACAAAGAACCAATAATAAAGGCTATAGATTAGAAAAAAGTTTACAAGATAAATTAGAAAAAAGCTAATAATATAATGACAGAAATACAAGAAAATGATAGTGAAATATCTGATTTAGAATCCATACTAAGTCAAAAAGAATTAATGGAAACAGCAAGATCTAGTAGTCCATTCCAAAGAACAAATGAACAAGGTTATACTGCAGATAATAGTACAGGAAATATACCACGTAGAAGAGTATATAGACAAGGAGATACTCCAATAACAGAAGTTAAACCATGGGAAAAAGAATGCCTATAGAAGAACCAATAATACTCCAAGAAGGAGGAAGTAAAGGAAAAATTTTAAATATAGCGGCACGTGACCCACAAAGATGGAATTCAGTAATAGACTTATGGAAAGGAATAGTAGTAGCAGATTTTATAAAAAAATTATACAGAAACTGATGCTGAAACGATGTATAAATACTTAGAAACATTCCTAGGAGAATCAACCAAAGCTCTATGGGAAGTTTATAAAGTAAAATTCCCATCAGAATTTCAGTATTTAGTATCATGAGGACCAAACCCATATAATTTTACAAATAAAATACATACATTAATAACAGGAGAAGACCCAAATAGTGGATTAGTAGCCTTACAACGAAATGCAGTAATAAAACTAGAACAATTAAGTATAAGTAATTGGTATTATATAAAGAAATTCTTAAATGATTATTTCTATTATTGTACAATTAGCGGAAATGCTTTTGATCAAGATCTAGGTAAAAAGTTATTTAACAAACTACCAGGAGCCTTAGGAAGAGAAATAGAAGAAAGATGGACTAAAAGGGAGTAGCACAAAACCCTCTAGCAAAATGGTCAATAAGACATAGAATACAACATATAATGGAAATATTACAAGAAAAATGTACTAATTTACAAATACAAAAACAATTAAAGGAAAATGAAATGAATTTCTGTAAAAGATATAATATATACAACCCAAAATTATGATAAAAACCAATATAAAAATAAAAAGTATAAAAAATACAACCCACAGAACAATAAGAGATAATAAAAAAGGATATTTTCTTAGAAAATCTTCAGCAAAGAAACCATATTTAAATAGGGACAGACATGTTAGAAAATATAGAACAGATAGAAATTATAAAAATAAGTTAGAATGTTTTACATGTGGAAGTATAGAACATTTAGCAAATACTTGTCCTAAAAGATATAATGCAACGACTAGAAATGCTCAATTAGTAGAAGAATTTAATGAAGCATTATTAAATGTAGATGAATACATGTCAAATAATGAAAGCGTTTACTCTATAGTAAGCATTGATATAGATGAGAATAACAAAGAAGAAAGTTCTTCTAATTCAGAAGGAGAAGAATTAATTAATGAAATAGGAATAGAAAATTTAAATATAGATGACCTACAAATTAATTTTATGAATATAATAGAATGTGAACATAATTTTGAAAAAGATACAGGATTAGACAGCAATCCATGTAATTGGTGTAAATGGTATCCAAGTAATATAAAAGAGCTAAATGTAATAAATGTTTTATAGAAGGATGTATAAGTTGTATAGAAACACAATTAGGAATAATAACTCAGAAAAGGAAAGAGGTACATACAAATGAACCTCTAATAAATTTAAAAATATTAGTATTAGAAGCAAAAGTTAAAGAATTAGAAGAAAGAATAGTAAGATTAAAAAAAATGTTGAACAAGAACTACCACTAGATAATCAAGAATTAATGAATGAAGAATCAAATACTTTAATATGTAATGAAGATAAAATATAAATACTGTTAAAA
Source organism: Solanum pennellii (assembly GCF_001406875.1). NCBI lineage: Eukaryota > Viridiplantae > Streptophyta > Magnoliopsida > Solanales > Solanaceae > Solanum > Solanum pennellii. The sequence goes on from NC_028640.1 coordinate 38,290,343, forward strand.
TATTAGCAAAACTTCAAATCGGAAAATATAACATAGAGACTTTAGCATTAATAGATTCAGGATGCACCAAATGTATTTTAAATAAAAAAATTGTACCTCCAGAATTAATAAAAACTTTAGAAAAACCACTTGCAGCTATGCAAATGGATGGAACACATAATATATATAGATACTATATAGATAAAGCACAAATAAGTTTTTTAAATACTTGTTCAAAATTCTATAAACCTACCTATAAGATGGATAAGATATGGGTAAGAGATCTAGATATAAGAGTAGATTTTGTGTTAGGACTAGATTTCATACTATACAATAAAGGAGGAACTTTAATAACAAAGGACGGGATACTATTTATGAAAAACATTACGTATACTTCTGTCTTAACTGATAAAATTAATACTAAAGTAAGACATAAAGAAAAATATTGCGAAAATTGTGAAAATAACATACAATGTACTAAAACGGAATGTAATACATTATATGAGAATATACTAGAAATAGATAGAGAAGATGAGATAGTCAATAAAAACTATGTTTTAATAGAAATGGAAACATAGTTATATAATTTTAAGACAGGAATTCAAAAAATAGGACAAATAAAGAACCAACAAGATCTAGATAATATAGTAAAAATTTTAGACCAAATAGAAATAATAGGAGAAAAGCCTTTAAAGCATTGGGAAAATAATCATGTAGAATGTAAGTTAGATATAATAAACCCAGAATATACAATAAAAACAGCCTCAATAGAAGCTACAAATCAAGATCTAGAAGATTTTAGAATACAAATTAAAGAACTATTAGAATTAGGAGTAATAAGAAGATCTACTTCAAAACATAGATCCGCAGCATTTATGGTAAGAAATCATAGTGAAATAGTTAGAGGAAAAGCCAGAATGGTTATAAATTACAAAAGACTAAATGACAATACTAGAACGAACGGTTATAAATTACCAGACAAAACAAAATTAATAAATAGAATCCAAGGAAAAGCAATTTTTAGTAAATTTGATTGTAAGTCAGGATACTGGCAAATAAAAATGCATCCAGATAATATAGAATGGACAGCTTTTACCTGTCCTGAAGGACATTTTGAATGGTTAGTTATGCCATTTGGGTTAAAAACCGCACCTCCAATTTTCCAAAGAAAAATGGATAAAATATTTGGAGAATATAAAAAATTTGTTTTAGTATATATAGATGATATTTTAGTATTTAGTAAAGATATAAAAGAACACTTAGGACACTTACTGTCACGACCCAAAACCGAGCCGCGACTGGCACCCACACTTACCCTCCTATGTGAGCGAACCAACCAATCTAAACCTTAACATTTCAATTTAATATCAACAGAAAATAATGCGGAAGACTTAAAATCATTAATAAAAACCAATTCAATAACTTCTAAGATTCAACATCTATTATTCCCCAAAATCTGGAAGTCATCACCACAAGAACATCTATGA
>NC_028640.1:38296505-38298568 GCF_001406875.1 Solanum pennellii
GACGGTCCGTCCTGCCATTCCGTTACGAAGTTCAGAGAGTCGATTTCAGTACCCAAATTTCAGAATTCTAAAGTATTTTGGAACGAGACCCCCTCGACGGCCCGTCGTGCCTATGACGGTCCGTCGTGGGTTCCGTCGAGTCAGACAGTTTTTCCAGAATTAAAATATGCTGCTTAAAACGACTAAAAAGGTCGTTACACTTAAGCACTTTGAAATTTTTATACTTCATCACCTATATTTTCTTCTCTTTATTTTCAGCCCTCTCTTCAACAATTATTTCACAAGTAATTCTCATCATCACAAGAATGTTTCAGTTTTTTTTTTATTTTCCTTCATAATAGCCACCCTAGAATTGCGTATTTTACATAAGTTAAGGTGCACGATGTCCTTGGAAGGACCAGAGCCATCATTAAGGAAATTTCTTTTTTGCTTTTGTTTATGTCACATTCCAACTATATATTTTTTTCACATTCTTTCAAAGAGGGATTTTAAGAACTTTGTAGCTATCATTGATTACCTTTTCACTCATCCATCCTTTTTTCTCAGAATTGATAATTAAAATAAGTCTATGCTATGATGCTCAAGGAAGCAAGGTGCAAAAACTAAAGATTCAATAAAAATAGTCAAGGGAAAAATATGGGTACTAATAAAAGGCTACAAGCTCAAAAGGGGTAACTAGTGATAGAATATCTAAAAAGTATAAAATTTATAAGATAAATCAAAGGAAGCCTATTATCATATTCTAAACAAGCAACACTTTTTTTATTTCGCTTCAATAACACTAAGGGCAACTTCTAGACTATGATGCAAAACATGGAATAACAAAATCTCACCAAACATGGAACAAGTATCAATCAAGATGGATCAATTCTACTTCTAACAGAGACAGGATCATAACAAACTACAAAATAAATAAGCTACCGACAAAGTCACAACCGTGAGCCTAGATGTCAAAAGGTTTGCAATTTCACTAGTAATCAAGCATTCACAAGAAATTACTACTTAAAATTAGGCCCAAATAATAAGTATCATATAACGTAAAAGGTTTTTATTTTCTATCCAAAAATAATAATTAAAAAAAATTATTCCTAAAATAAAAAAAATAAAAGACACTCGATTTAAAAGGGACTATCCTCAGGGAAAAAACCGAAAACAAAAGCCAAGGAACTCATCCTAAAAAAAACTTAGTAAAAGAGTAAAAACTAGCAATTCACTCCTCCACCCCACACTTAAAAAGATGCTATGTCCCCAGAGCATTAAATAAAATATAAAACACGGATTAGGAAAGCTCCCTGAGGCCTTTAAGCCTAGCTATTAGCATTTTCTCTAAAATTTATATCAAGGGGCGTCACCCCACACCTATGCTCAAACATGCTAATTTTTTTGGGTTGGGTACTCAGACTTCCCCTAATCTACAAAAACACAATAAAAAAGTGATACTAAATGGGAGATTTTAATATTATCAATAGCAAATATTTAACTTGATAGTCGTTTTATAAAAATGGGAGATTTTAAATTTAAATAAAAGAAAAAAAAAGCTTTGAACTAAGTATTTATTTATATCCAGATTAATAAAAATAACTAGGAATGTGTTCCCCATAAGCTCATAATGCCGTAATCCTAGTAATAGCAATTCTTCTCTAGTGTTATGCATGCAAAGTGATAAGTTAAGAACAATATCTAAGCTATATTTATATTAATCACGAATACAAATAATTAATAAAGGAGAAGAAAGAATAAACAACAATTCTCCCGCCTCCACGGCGGGTCTTACAAAGCTCCAAAGCTAGAAGAAAATTTATATTATGTTTGTATCTTGCTTCTTATCTTCCTCAAATAATAATTTCTATGTCCTATTTATAGATTTAAAAAATCCTAAATAAAATAATTGAGTTCAAACAAATTAAGGGATCAAAACCCGAAAGGAATTGAATTCCGTAAATTATTTGTTGTTACCGTTGCTGCCGCCGCCTTCCAAACTAAGTGACCTTTAAGAAACTCACACGTGGCAAAAAGAAAACGGTTCCATCAATTTAGTGCAGCCGCTTTCCATATGTATATAT
>NC_028640.1:38298633-38335055 GCF_001406875.1 Solanum pennellii
TATATATATGTATATATATATATATATATATGTATATATATATATATATGTATATATATATATATGTATATGTATATATATATATATATATTCACTTTAATCCACTAAGCTGCCTGCTTGATTTCCTTCTTCACCCTTCCATCTTTAATTCGTTTTAGCTCCAAACTTCTTCATTTTTTTACCAAATTAATTGTATAAAATAAATACACATTTTAGCACAAACCATAAAATTTATGCTCAAAACAGATAAATATAAATAATAAATGTGAGATAAATAATGATAAAAAAATGTGTATTTTGGCCTCACATCAATGATGAAGTTTAGAACGCCTTGGTTGACTTACTGTAATTCCTTTAAAGAGGTAATCAATTTTAAGTGATGAAAATGAAGGTTGATAAGTTAAGATCCTCTTAAGGTTGGGTTAAGTTGTTGTTATTTGGGTTTACCGTAAGTGGGGGATTGTGATGTAAGTAGTAATGTTGTAGATATTTCTATCTTGTCCTTCTATTCTTACTTGAGCTTGAATCTAATAATTGTTAGTAAGCTTGTTCATGATAGAAATCTTGTCTTATATATGAATTGCATGACCTTCACATGTTTGGTATGTCTTGATTGACACTATCTTAATAGTATTTAGAGGATTCTAAATGTCACATCTGGGGAGCACCCCCTAGAAGTAGCATGGTGTACTTGAACTTTCGGAGGTCTTATACAAGCCCATAGTTATCATTCATCGCATTTTCATAGTAAATTTAGCGGAAAATTTAATACTTTTCATAGCACATCATATGCTAGAAACATCACTTCGTATATATATAAAATATAAGTCATAATACAGATTTAGACTCTAAGTCTCTTTGCCATCTTAGACTCAATAACATTAGAATACATTAGGGACACGGGTGTCAAAACATAAGACATAACTATATAATAGTTAATACACGTTACAATAAGTAAACATTAGGATATCCTTGGACTTAAGGATTCCTTTCCTTGAGCTTGGGAATCACCTATCGATCTCCTCAATCATAGATATCTTTTTTAACCATCCATAACCTACACTTTGTGTAAAAAGTAAAGAAGAATGAAATTAGTACAATAATGCACTAAGTATGAAAACCATGCAAAAACATGCATTTAAAAGGGACATTTTCTTGAAATCATACTTCATGCCTTTTTGAGTAAATCTTCATAAAATATTTATCCAACATTTATATCATTCACATATTCAAAGGCCAAACATCATACAAAATCACATATGTAATTTAATGCATTTTTTAGGTGCATTACAGTAAGCTATTTCAAGTTATTCATATTTTTACTTCTTTTCATATAAATCATTATAAGACCTTGTTCATGACCCAATCTTAATGTACTAGTGAAATGCACATGTGAAGCCCCATCACCCCACACATGCTTAGAAAACCCTTCATGAGACCACAAACCTTAACATTCAATTCATACATCAATAAGTAAGTGAAGGCAATTTCATTCTTGTCAATAGAAGACCTTCATCATATAGTCATTTAGACCAACATAGTGCATATAAGGATAAGATCACATCTCATAGATTCATACGATACACACCTTCATAACAAGTAGAAAAATACTACAAGTCAGGCATATGGACATAAGCATAAACATACACTTTAGGTCACCTTCATAGGACTTCTTAAGGAGATACTTGTGCAATGACTAGATGGGTTCATTACTTCCACCAATCCTAAGTAACCTCCTCTAAGTCCTCCTAGTTAGGATCCTATTCATTTACTTCCATTGTCCATTTTACTTTAGGGAAACTATAGCCTTAACCGACACAAAGACCATGGGTGCTAAACATGGAATTTGGTGTTGTCCCCTCACACCAAAAAGAGGGCATCTTACTTGCCAAGGTAAGACATGAGTATCATACTAGCACATTAGGTGATATCACTTGCTAGATCCTATGTGGCAAGCATAGTTTATGGAACTTGGGGGAATCATGGAAACATCAACTCTAGCACCCTTTTTGGGTCATGGCTTAAGAGATTCATCCCCTCATATGCTTAGCTCATATGTCATAGATGAAAGTTCATAAACCTAAATCATGTGAGAAGATCCTTTCACGTGGACATAGTATATATATTAGCACTATCTAGTTAAGGATACACTTGAGCACACATTTCAAGGCTCCTCTATTACTAGATCATCATTCATCTGTGTGTGTATACATATATGTGAGCAAACCTTTCTCATAACACATAATGTCACATGTGTTCATATATCAATGCATAAGTCTATATGTGTACCTATATGAGCAATCCTTTCATATCAACACTCCAAAACACTATGCACATCATATTTCATCATATCATATACTTAATATCATAGCATATAAGGCATATTCATGATATTCCCATTCATTCATTTTCATGTACATAGAAACCAAACCTAGGAACTACCCATCATGGTACACATGTGCAATGCATAGACAAGGTCCCATACCCTTGCCCATACTAGTACACCTATCAAGTCATCCTAGTTAAGGAAACACATATCATTACACCTATCAAGTCATCCTAGTTAAAGAAACACATATCAACTTTCATAGACATCATCTTAGCATGAGTAGTAGTAGACACTAGTGAATATGAGAATTACCTTTCATTTAGACACTATGACTTATATTACTTGTAACATGCATGTAAAGTGAGCTTGTGTCTACATTGGTAAACATGATCACATAATGGATATCAACAACACAATAAGGCAGCCACCCTCTTAGACCATAATACTCTATCAAGCATAAACCACACAACACACAATAGCATAGGAGACAAGTCAACTTCATATTACACGTAAGACTCTTAACTTGTGCTATTCATAGATTCACATATGGGTAAATAGGTAAGGGATTTTTAACCATTTTAACTCATCAATGGCAGCACCTATGCTCTACCATAACATAGATATACACGTGCTTATACAATAGCCATGCAACCTAAATCAAAACTACAATAGAAAAGTAGGCATAAGCTTCACATAGTGTGATCATCATAACCCCATATTCATATATTCATCAATTTCGCCTTCAAGGTCATAATCATCACATATATAGATTGACAATAAAGTAAACACCTCCACCATAAGTGGACCATATCACACAATGCCATACAAGGCTTCATCAACTATATTAATATAGAAAAGTACAAGAAATAAGCATTCTTACCAATTTTTCACCCTTTGATGATCATTGATCAATACACCTTTTTTATCAACAATTCATATATAGGGCAGTAGCTAGACGTACTTTAATCATAGAAGAAGCCATGTACAAATCGCTAAAAGATCATACTATAACATAATACAAGGCATCTCATATGTACTAGAAAGTAGAGAGTCTTAGATCATCAACTAACATGCTTTACTCTCATTACCATGGCTAACATTCATAATATACCAATAATAACAATCTAGAGCAGTAGTTTAAAGTCATATAATGCATCATCAAACCTAGAACTTAGATTTCATCATGTACATAACGTTGTTAATCCATAGACTAGAAGAACCTAGATCAGTTCATGTAAGTCTTTCTTTAATTTGATCATCAAGGATTTATATCCACAATTCATCCATAATATTAACTTAAGGCAGTATCTACAATGATGCTTTGCATAATTGAAATCTTACACAATTGTATGATCGAAATCACTGTAACACATAGAAACATAGGCTATTCATACTCAAATATTCATACATTGATCCTCATAGATCCTTAATCATCAATTCATAATCAATTCTCGTAAATAACAGTAGATATAACCACTTAAACGTAATAGAATCACAATTCAATCGATAACAACTCAAGATCACAAAGCCCATACAAGGACTAAATCGATTTAGGGAAGGAACATGGGTTCATCATGCAATTGGATTAAAATAACATTAAAACCAATAAATTAACATCGATTCTTCATGATTTAACCATTTATTACATTTTTAGAAATAACCCATGGATAGATTGAAGAAGAAGAACTTTGATCATGAAACTTCCTTTGAAAACATTGAGAAGAACTCTCCAAGTGAAAGGTTACTCAGAGATGAAGGATCACCATACCTTTATCTACTTTAAAACCTATAAAACTTGGTGAATAAACCATAGGAACCCATTCTCCAAGTTGTTCTTGAGCTTCAACAACAATGGAGGTTCTAGAGAGAATATTTTTTAGGGAAAGTTATATTTCGTGTAGAGGGGATTGGGAATGGGTTGTTCACGTGTTTTATCCCTTATATACACAAAAATATAGGTAAATTAATAAACTAGAGTCATTTTAGGACGTGGGGTGAATTTCCCGAACCCCTTAAAATAAAACAGTCGCAAGGTAGTGTTGCAGGCCACCATCGACGGATGACCATCAATTGGCCGTCCTTTGGCTTTTGTCAATAGGAACTTGGCCTGTTTTTGGGTTGAGACCTGCCCAGGATAAGTTTCCATCAACAAGACCTCACCAACGGGCCTTTGGTCAACCAATTGTCCGTCGTTTGGCTTGTCGATTGACATTGCCAAGGCAGTGTCTCGACCAGCCTTGGGTCCTTCTTGTGGGCCCTTTTGCGGGGCCCATTAGAAATCGTACCTGGAAATTTCCACCGTAAATACAAACCTTAACAAGTTTTAGACCTCCCACATTAGTTTCACACAAAACTAATACACATAACACGTCCAAACATGCTAGGCCCCCTCAAGACACACATTGAGCGCCTTAAGGGCTAACTTTCGAACATTTTGGACGTTCTTGGACATTTGACCTCCAAAATTTCATGAAAATACATATTATGCCTATAAAAATCATTATAACTCATTTTAATACTTCATAATCTCATGTCATACAATATATAAACACGCATGGACACATAAGGCATATAGTGACTAGTCATCGAACGTCTTGATCGTCCCTTGACGTTTGACTTCCAAATAACCTCAAACTTTACATACTGCATCTAAACCATATTATAAGTATTTTTAGGACATTATAATCTTAATACTATCATGTTAGGCTCTAGACACCCTAACTCATTTTGGGGGTCGTACACTAAAGTACTTGAAAGGAAATTTTTTATTAACTTCATGGTTTCTCATGTTGATTTTGCATCATGACATGCTAGTTGTGCATTTAAATTCATGAGATAAGGTAAGAATCATGTTTTAAGTCACTTTTGATATGTAAGGTTTAGCCTTATAATGATAAATTGAGCCTCTTTAAAATGAAATATGTTTAGTCTCTTGAAAATTATGTGACTTGTATGGTTTGGAAAGCATGATTGTAGGTTCACTCTTGAAAAAGTAGAGGCATGTTAGCTATTGTCCTTGTGAGTACCAATGATTTGTGTTATTCTTACCAAATGATGCTTAGTGTGAAGAATATTGTTATGTCAGAAATTGAAATTGTGAAAAGGCTTCCTAATTGTTATGAAGTGCTTGGTGTAACTTACTATTTAGACTTCACTAGGAAGAAAACATGAGCATGTCTTGGTTTAAAAGTGGAGAGTTTCTCATTATTACTGTAAAGTTGACTTTTGTGCATTTTTTTGGGTGAGAACTCATGAGACATGGAAATGTGTCGAGGATAAGGACATTCCTCCATGGACACCACTAAGCATGGTATGGTTGAGTATGACCCTCATGGCACTAGGTCTAACTAATATAGATCATTTTCGATCTAATTAACTCAAGTCTATGTGCATTTAAGCATGTGTGCTTAATTCTCTTTTCAGTATTATTGGATTTGCCTACGTGTGACCTTTCATGATGAGCTCAATGAATTGAAATGTAATGACCAATTTATGATTAGGATAAGGATGTTCCTCCTATTAACATGGGAAGTGCCTATGTGTTTGATGCATTAAAGAGTGAGTGGATAAAAGTTTTTGCTTGCTTGTGTTGCATTGAGTGCTAAATTGTTGGAAGTTGCGTTTATTGTAAATATGATGCATTAACTTCTATTTGATGATTTTATTACTGTTATAATCTTCTATGATTCATTGAAGTCTTTGTTGAGATTAAAGTGTTTAAAGTGTCATTCGAGGACGAATGTTCCCAAGTGGGGGATATTGTAAGACCCACAAAATGATTTAAGGTGTATAGAGACTCACTTGTACCAATAAGATTTTTAAAATTCTAATTAAGTGTTTTAAATTATGCTTTGGTGATTCGAAGTCATTTGGAAGTCAAATGTCAAGGGATGACCAATATGTTCGACGACTAGTCAGCTAGGGGCCTTATGTGTTTTTATGTGCTTATATGTGTTTAACTATCTTATGAGGTTCTTAATTGATTAATAGTGATGTTTATAATCAGTTTATGGAGTTTCATAAAGTTTGGAGGTTAAACGTCCAAGAACGTCTAAGACTTCAAAAGTTAGCCCTTGAGACGTTCATGTGTGTCTTGAGTTTGCCTTGCATGTTTGGATGGGTTTTACGTGTTCATTTTGGATAAAATTTACATGTAAGGTCTAAAATATATTAAGGTTAATATTTACATTGGAAACATCTGGTTAATACTTCCCAAGGGCCCCGTAAAAGGGCCCACAAGAAGGACCCAAGGGTTGTCTAGACACTGCCTTGGCAGTGCAATCGATTAAACCAAACGACACCCCGTTTGTTGCAAACTGCAGGTCAATGCGGGTTTCGTCAATGGACAGTTATCCTACATTAGGCTCAGCCAAATAACAGCTCACGGACCCAATTGACGAAGCCACAGACGGTCCGTTGATGTACCTACTAGGCGCCGATTGGGGTCGTTGGTGCAAGTTGCTGGAAGCTTCCTGGTGACTATTTTATTAAAGGGGTGAATGGAAAATTCGCCCCACGTCCTAACCTTGCCCTACTAGTTTTGTTTAGTTATTTTTAGGTGTATTTAAGGGATCAAAAACGTGATCAACCCATTTCCAATCCAATTCACTCAAAATAGACATTCCCTCCAAAACCAATTCTCTCTAGAAACCACCATTGAAGGTAAAGATCAAGAACAGCTTGGAGCTTGGATTTCCATGGATTATTCATCAAGTATTAGAGGTTTTATTCTAGATAAAGATATGGTGATCCTTCTTCTCTAGTTATCCTTCCATCTAGAGAGTTAATTTCAAAGTTTTCAAAGAGATTTCATGATCAAACTTCTTCTTCTTCAATCTAGCCATGAGTTCTTTCTCAAAATATTTTTAAAGGATTAGTCATGATAATTTGATCAAAATGTATTGATTTTAATGTGGGTTTCAATCCTATTGCATGATGAACCCATGTTCCTTCCCAAACTCAATTTAGCCCTTGCATAGGCATTGTGATCGTAGCTTGTTGTTGATTAAATTGTCATTCTATTACGTTGAATTTCTTACGTTAACTATTATTTATAAGTATTGATTATGAAATGATGATGAAGGATCCATGTGGATCAATATATGAAGAATTGAACATGACTAGCCTATGTCTCTATGTGTTATAGTAATTTCTATTATGCAAAGATCATTGTAGCTACTGCCTTAAGTTAATATTATGGATGAATTATTTTTATAAATCCTTTATGATCAAATTAAAAAAGGCTTACATGAATTGATCTAGGTTCTTCTAGTCTATGAATTGATAATGTTTTGTACATTATGTAATCTAAGTTCTAGGTTAGACAAAGCATGATTTAGTCTTGATTATTGTGTTTTAGATACTGCCCTACGTTGGCTTTATAAGTATATTATAAAAGTTAATCATGGTGATCAATGTAAAGAATATTAGTAAGTGATCTATGACTTTCTACCTTCTAATATATATGTGATGCCTTGCATTATGTATATTTAGCTACTGTCTTATAATGTATTGATGATGAAAATGGTGTATTGAGCAATGATGATCAAAGGTTGATGAATTGGTAAAATGACTCTCCCTCTCTACTTTTCTATATTTTTGTAGTTGATGAAGCCTTGTATGGCGTTGTGTGGTATGGTCCACTTATGGTGGGAGTGTTTACCTTATTATCATTATGTATGTGTTGACCATGGCCTTGAAAGCAAATTTATGAATATATGAATGTGTGGTTATGATGATCACCTTATGTGTAACTTGTGCCTAGGCTTGTACTCTAGTTGTGAATCTAGGTTATGTTACTATTATTATGAGCATGTAAATGGTTAGGTTAATATCATGTGTATGGACTGCCATAAATGAAGTATTAAGTATTAATGACCCCTACCCATGTACTCCTATGTGAAGGTGTAAATAGCTAGCGTTAGGAGTCTTAATGTACAATATGAAGTTAGCTTGTATCCTATGCTAATTTGTGTTGTGTGGTCTATGCTTGGTTGTGCATTGTGGTCCTAAGAGGGAGGCTGCCTCAGCGTGTTGTTGATAGCCATAATGTGATCATATTGGCCAATGTACACACACTCTAACTCTACATGCATTCTTACAAGTAGTATAGGATCATAGTGTCTAATGAAAGGTTGTTCTCATATTCCCTAGTGTCTACTACTATGCATGTTAAGCTTATATCTATGAAAGTATGATATGTGTTTCTTTAACTAGGATGACTTGATAGGTGTACTAGTATGGGCAAGGGTATGGGACCTTGTCGATGCATTGCACATGTGTACCTTTTAAGAATAGTTCCTAGGTTTGGTCTCTTATGTACATGGATATGAATGCATGAGTATGTTATGAAAATGTCTTATATGCTATAATCTGAAGTATGTGGTATGATGAAGTATGATTATACCTAATGTCTTAATGTGTTTATATGAAAGCATGACTCATATAGTTACACTTGTACACTTATGCATGAACAAAGTAAAGTATGAACATGTGTGGTCTAAAGGTGTTATGTGAAAGGTTGGTCACAAGTATGTACACACACATGTATGGAGATCTAGTCAATAAAGGGGTTCTTGAAAGGTGTTCTCAAGAGTATCCTAAACCAGATAGATGTTTACCTATGCTATGTCCATGTGAAAGGTTTTCTCACATGATATTGGTTGACGAAAGGACTTCTCATCTATAACCTATGAGCTAAGCATATGGGGAGTAAATCTCTTAAAACCCATGTTTTATAAAGTAATGTAATAAAGACTTTTAATAAAGGGAACTTAGTTCCCATTTGAGGAAGGTAGGTCACCATAAACCTCATGAGGTGGATAGACTCATGACCCAAAAAGGGTCTTAGAGTGATATTTCCATGATGCCTCCAAGGTCCATAACTATGTTGCCCCATAGTATCTATCAAGTGATATCACCTATTATGCTAGCATGATACTCATATCTTACCTTGGCAAGTAAGATACCCTCTTTTGGTGTGAAGGGATGACACCAAATTCCATGTTTGGCTTACTTGGTCTTATTGTCGGTTAAGGCTATAGTTTTATAAAGTAAAATGGACAATGAAAGTAAAGTAAGCACTCTAACTAGGATGACCTAAGGGTAGTTGCTTAGTGTAGGTGGGGGTATGAGACTTCACCTATGCATTGCACAAGTGACTCTTGAGGGAAGTCCTAGGAAGGTGTTCTAATGCATGTGTATATGTATGTGTTCCTTATGTATGAATTTGTAGTAATTGTCTACTTGTTGTGGTGAAGTGCATGGTATGAGTACTAATGGATCTATGTGATGTGTTCTTATCCTTATATGCACTATGTTGGTCTTAATGACTATATGATGAAGGTTTTGTTGACTTGAATGAAGTTGTCTTCACTTACTTGTTGATGTATGAATTGGATGTTAAGGCTTGTGGTCTCATGATAGGTCTACTAAGTATGTGGGAGGTTATGGGGCTTCACATGTACATTGCACTAGTAGATTTAGATTGAGATTATGTGTGAGGTCTCATAAGGTTCTAAGTGAAGTAAAATATGTATATGTGCATGATGACTAAGAGTTTACTGTAAGGTTCTTATGGTTTTGACTTCAATGTATCTATGTTGTACTATACTTCTATGATGGTAGGTGATGGCTTATATATGATGTATGATTAATTCCTTGTGTCCTTAAGGTGATGGATTGCACTAAGTATCACTAGAGGGATTACTTGGAAGGTTAAAGAGTTAAAAGAAGAATTTCACTGCAAAGAGAAAAAGTTCACTGTCAAGACAATTAGCTCATTGTAAAGTGACTCTAAGAGTGGCTTAAATTCTATATGTGATTGTATGTGATGTTTGGCTTTTGAATATGTCTATATGAAATATGTGAATGATATAAATGCTATTTTATAAAGGTTTTATGATGTTTTCACAAAAAGGCATGAAGTATAATTTCAAGAAATGTCCCTTTAAATGCATGTTTTCGCTTGGTTGCCATACTTAGTGCATTCCTGTACTAACCCCATTCTTCTCTACTTTTTACACAAGTGTAGGTTACGGATGCTTAAATGATGTATTTAATGGTGAAGAGCTTGTTATGTGTTTCCCAAGCTCAAACAAAAAGAAATCCTTAAGATTCAAGGATGTCCTATGTCAAGTTAAGTTTAAAGTCTTGTAATTCTAAATTTATGATTATGTTTTAAGGGTCGTGTCCCTAATTGTACTCGTATAATGTTGTGTCTAGGATGGCAAAGAGACTTAGGTCTAACTTTGTACTTACGATATTTCATATATATGAGGTAAAGTTTCTAATATATGAAATGCTATGAAAAGTTTAAATTTCCGCTAAATTTAACTATGATAATGAGATGAATGATAACTATGGGCTTGTATAAGACCTCCGAGAGGTCAAGTACGCCATTTTACTTCTAGGGGTGCTCCCCGGATGTGACAGTTTCGACCCTTTGCATGTCAGGATATGCGTAGGAACTATCCGTACTCAATTAATCCTCAAACCATCCCCCAAAACATCAGTGCAAAACACTACGACACACTAGTTCAACTTCGACTAGTTTCTGAATGTCTTGGACGTTCTTGGATGTATGACTTCCAAACAATTCTAAACTTCATATACTGCCTATAAAACCATTATTAAAAATTTTAGAACTTTAAAACATCATGATACACATGTTAGGATCTAGTTCAACATAGCTCATTTTTAGGGTGTGACAACTAGCTTCTACAAAATCAATTGGATTCCAATCTCATTGCTCTCGTATCAAGAGATAAATATTTCAGTAAAGTCATGCCAAGTTAAAATCTACAAAGATGGAAGGATCCTCCTTGTACATATATGTCAGAGTTCAAAAGATACACATTATGTACTTCTCTGGAAATAAATACACATACCATGTATCCTTCTGTCAAGCTGCGAAAAGCATTCTCAATAAATTGTTTTCCAAGTTTGAAGAAAGAGTTATTCCACACCTTAATAGAAAATAAGAATATGCTCCGAGTTGCCACCGCCAATACCGCAAAGAAGGTGTAATCTCAAGTGGTATCTCTCCAAAGTCGCAATGAAAATTAAAGCAACAAAATGTATCAACCAAAGTGTAACGACCGGTAAGCACCACCTAGAAGTTACACGACATACTTGAACTCATGGAGGTCATCTACAAGCCTCTTAGCTATTATTCATTACATAGGTATGAAAGTAGTGAGGAATTAAAAATTTTCACAACAACATTAATAAGAAACTTCTTTTATAAAAACTAAGGAACAAGTCTCATCATCACAAGTCAACTTATACACGTCTTAATAACATAGGGTTACGACCCCTTTATATTGAAAGAAAACATGCTAAGTCTTAAACAAAATATGTAAAAGAAGAAACTAAAAGAAACATAGACTATGTCCTCGAACATATGAGGACATACCAATCTTGAGAGAATCAACTTCCCAAGCTTTGCTTACTAAGAACATTTCACTTACCTTCAACCTATACTTTTAGAAAGATAGAAGAGTATGGCGTTAGTACAAACGTTGTATTAAGTATTTCATATGCAAAAACATGTTAAAGAGGGCATTTTAGTTAAAGCATACTTTTCATGCTATTTTAGTAAAATCTTCATGAATCAAGTCACAAAACATCATATAAATCATCATTAGCATATAAGGTAAAACTTCCATACTTCTTAACATAAAGTCATATTTAACAGTAAACCCATTTATCATATAGACTTTTCCCTATCCAAAGTTATCTTAAGACTCACCTAGGTAAGACAAGAAAAGATCGCTCATACAACCTCTTCAATACACACCTAAGTGATCCTTAAGACTACCAAAGAAAAGCATGATTAATTAAATTTAACAAGTCAACATTCATTACAAAAGATATTAGAAGAAAAGTACATGCATTTAGGAACTTCACATAAAGACCATCCTCCAAGACAACCCCAAAGCTACACTTAGTGCAATGTGAAAGTAACATCCCATATTTCTACTTCGACTTAGTGCTCCTTAGGAATCACCTTAGACTAGGCACATCACATTTATCATTTACATAGCTTTCATCATAAAAGATATAATATGAACATATTCCCTTAACATTTGACATAAAGTCACATTACTTCATTAACATCATATAATGATCTATTCAAACATTTCATATAAGGACACACCAAGACTCACTCTAAATGTCTACTTGTGCAATGGATAGATAGCGTCACATTCCACCACCTACCCTAAGTAGTACACCCTTAAGAAGACTTATTTCATAACATTCATTTGTGGGGGCAAGCTTTAACTGACATAGACCATGATAGTTAGACATGAAATCTCGGTATTAACCCCTACCGGATGAGGGATACCCCAATGCCTACGGTAGGGTCATGCTCTTAGCCTTTACATGGATCTCCAAGTTATACCTATGTCGGCGCATAGTTTAGGGATAACAAGATTGTTTCTAAGTAACTCATTAACTACTAACGAGGAGCACTCATCTCAAGAGGTACATTGGATACAACATCTCTACTCACGAAGTGTACCCACCCCTTCTTCAAATCCTCTCGGTGCTAAGCATAACTCCTCCAAGGAATCTTAAATATTCATTGCCTAGAGGTTAAGGGATAGCTATTTAGCACCCCATCTCAACTATCAAAGAGTATTTATCCCTAGAGGTTACTTTTGAATACGACATCTCAACTCATGGAGGGTATCCAACCTCCAACCTATCTTGAAAAGCTCTTGGGAATAATGAGGTTGCTACTAAACATTTCTTATCAACTCACGAAGAGTGTTCACCCCAAAATCCCCCTTTTCATTACTAGAGTTCATTAGAAATAGTAGGGATGGGTCTAGACACTTCACCTCTACTCACGAAAAGAGCCTACCCTACAATTCCCCATTTTCACTCATTAACTTTATTCATACATTCAAAGTGTGTGTGTGAGTACATGTGAGTACACCTTTCACATAATCACCATCGTTCATAACATGGACTTCTACACATGCTCATACCTACACTCATCATAATTCACACACTATCACTACAACAAATGTAATATTTAGCTATGAAATTATTAGAAACGACACAAAATTCTTCACTAATTAATCACCTTTTGTGATAAAAATTTCATTTCGTACACAAATGCAAAAGCAATATAATTATGGTGACGAAACATTTAATTTCGAAGCAAAATTTTGTCCACAAAAGTTTCCCAACAAAAAACTTTTTGGCGCAAATTATTAAGTATCATTAGAGATAAATTTTAAGTTATTAGTGACACATAATATTTATTGCTAATAGTGCATCTAATCTGTGACAAATTAGTATTTGTCTTAAAAATTAGTTACGTTTTTTTTTCGAAAAGGTTTCTTCACAAAAAATAAATTACTAATAAAGAAATATTAGAATTCGTAGTAAAAGTTTGTAAGTTTTTACCAGAGCTTTTTTCTTCTTATGGTGACTTTAGTTTTTGTCACTAATAATATAAAAAATTAGTGAGGACTTAGGTTATGTTACTAACAATATAAGCAAACAACGAAGATCAACTTGCTATTTAGTGACAACATTGTTTCGTCACAAAATATTCTATGTTTAAATTTTAATGATTTAAAATCTGTGGATGATATTAACTATTTGCTACAAAAAAAAAGTTATAGCTAAAAATAAATTTATATTTAATTAGGCTTGTTTATGATACAAGTAAGGTTTTCCAGTTCAGGTTGATCCAACCCATTAGACATTTTGGCAATCGAGTACTACCTTTGGGTCTGGATTACAAAAATGATTGTTACAAGGTTAGGTTTGGGGTATTTTTCAGATCATTCCACAACCCGTCTTAACTTCAGGAGTCAGGATACTTGAGTCAGGTCATGTTTGGATCACGAGATTTAAATGGGAGGGGTTGTCATTTGGGTGGGCCAATAATTTTTTTTAAAGTTAAATTCTCAACCTTGAATTAATTGAAATTTTGAAAATTTGAGTTGTAATCATGTAGTGCATTGTTCTCAATTTAATATAATGCGTCTATTGTGAATTTAAATTTTAAAAAGTTCAAATTTCATATTCACATAATTCTCTCTATTCTATATTTCTACGTATTTATTGCCTATCATTCTA
The DNA here is from genome assembly GCF_001406875.1 of Solanum pennellii. Classification (NCBI taxonomy): domain Eukaryota; kingdom Viridiplantae; phylum Streptophyta; class Magnoliopsida; order Solanales; family Solanaceae; genus Solanum; species Solanum pennellii. The sequence goes on from NC_028640.1 coordinate 38,313,065, forward strand.
TTTCCAACTTACATCTTTCATGATGTTAAATAAATTAAATGTTTAAATGAATTAGTTTAGTGTTATTAATTTGAATGTTGAGTTATAATCATGTATGTATAGTGTTATCAATCTAATTTTGAAACAATTTTAATGCTTTTCAATTTTTAAATTTTAAATTTGAAAATTTAAAGTTTAAATTTGACTTTTTGCACAAACTTCTCTATTTATCTACATTTTCACTTAGTTATTGCCTATTATTCTGTTTTCAACTTTGAAATTTCAAATTCCAACTTTCATCCTTCATGATATTAAATTAATTAAAATATTCTTAAAATATGTATTTCAATCTAGTATCACGATTTATCTATTTAATATTTGATATCAGAATAAAGTTATACAAAAAATATACAAATATTATTCATGATAAAAGCCAAAATTGTCCATATTTCAGAATCTCCTATATAATTAGAACACATGTAATTTTTCATTATTCTATTCACATTATAGGAGATATTTAATATAATTAAAATAATAATATAATAATTAAAAAATAATAGTTAAATGATGACTTCGTCTAAAGCAAAATCTTTTAATGAAGGGAAAACAATTCAAAAACATTTATAAGAGTCTTCATACATTTAATTTAATAGACATAGATAGTACATATGTATAATATGTATAGTATAATGCGGTTTATTATTTTATTTGAGAAGTTATTGTTTATCATTATTAAATGTTTATTATAATACTTTTTATCTATATTTTATTAATATGTGTATTTTTTTATTAAATAGATAGCAATCTATTTAATTCTTTCTTAATATAATAAGTATAGTATTTTTAAAAAATATATAGCAATATACTCAATAATCAATTCTATCTTGAATTTATTTTAAATTATAACATTTTATTACTTGTTTTATTTACGTTAAATTTAGCTAAAATTGGACCAAATTGATCAAACTTTAAATTTAAATCGACTCCAACACAGTTTTTCCCATAAACTTAACGTGTTATTAATTTTAATTGCAATCGTTCATCCGAATAGACGAACAACCATTATAAAATTTCCCTTTTATTTTCCTTTCTCAATACCCCAAAATTCCTAACCCATTTTCTTTCTGAAACATGACATTAAATAAGGGATTTTTTTAAAAAAAAAATGACAGTAAGGTTTCAAAATAAATGGGCGGTGATATAAGCCTTAAGTATTGGGTGTAGGTAATAATTATGTGATTAATGATTAAGGATTGTGGAGTTGCCCTCAAGTTTATAAGTTGAAAATTTGGTCCATTGAATTAAATGAAGGGTAAAAGGGTAAATTCACTAAAACCTAATTTAACCAATTTTTGTGGAAATTAAAATTGGGGGGCGGGGGGACACACCAGCAAGCTTTACCAAAAGGGGAAGTAAAATATCCCCCCCCCCTTCACCTCTCGTCGTATTCTTCTTCTCCCTCTTCTTCTTCTTATTCTTCTTTGCTTGCCTTTCTTCCCATTCTCTTTATCTTTTTCTTCTTATTTCGTACATTATTAGTCTTGACTGCTAGTCCTTCAGATTTCTTCTTTTATACTTCTTGAATTAGATTTAACTAATTTAATCAGTGGATCAGATTTCATTTTATATCAATTGGAATTATTTCATAAATGATTGAGATCACACACCATTGTTTTGATATGTAAAACTAATAGTTCTTTGAAATCACTATTCATCATCTGGGTAACTGCAATTTTTTCAATAATTTGCATTCGCGTTTCCGACAGATTGCTATAGGGTGCAACAATTGACTGTTGGAACAAATTATAGTCATATGTAGCAACATAAATGTATTCCAATAGCAACTAAATAAAATATGTTGCAACATATAAATTACACAAGCTGCAACAAATGACTTACATGTCGCAACTGGCATGATAGTTATATAACACCATTGTAAATCATTGTTTCAAGTGTAATAGAATATTTCTATTGCTTAATTATGGCTCAAAGTACTAAAATTTTGTCCAATTTGGCCTTTTTTCATTCCTAAATCGCTTAATCTGTCGATTAAACCATCCTTGAAGTGACATATGTTGCAACATATGCACGTTCTGTTGGAAAATTTGCAACAAAAATGTCATATGTGGCAACATATGTATATCATAAAATGATGTTTGAGGGGTTAATTCAATTAAATTGTCACTTAATTCAACATGTAACACTAAAATATTGTCCTACAACATCTGTAAGTACAAAATAATGGTCTAATACAAAAATCTTCATCAATTCTATCAATTATTGTTTCAAAGACTATCATACCACTTGTTCATCATACAATGACCAAGTAACTACATATGATAGTTATATAACACCCTTGTAAATCATTGTTTCAAGTGATTTTACATATTTTTATTGCATAATTATGGTCCAAAGTACTAAAAGTTGGTCCATGACATTCGAAAGGTTTGCCTTTAAACAACCTTGTCTGTCTTGGCATGTTTCGTCGAGTTTTACGTGTTCGTTTTGGATGAAATTGATATGGGAGATCCTAAACTCGTACGCAAACATATTTGGGTTGTAACGTCTGGGCAAACATCCCCAAGGACTAACCAATGGTCCTTGAGGGAGGACCCTTCACAAGAGCCAAAGTGTCAAAACCAGCCCAACCTACGGATGGCAATCGATGACCAGTAGGTCAGTCGACGCCCCGTAGGTGAGGGGCATAGGTTGACACTTAGGAGTGGGAGAGGTGCATCCAAGGACCAGTATCGGACCCAAACCACGGACCAGCAGGATGGTCCTTTGGTGGGGAGATGGTCTGTCGATAGACCAGTCGTTGATGGGCCTGCAATTTCGCAAGTTCACTGTTAAGTTGATGGGTGAATTGGTAAATTCATCCAAGTCCAAATAAGAGTTTCGGAGGTTACTTAGGGGTATTTTAGGTATTTTAAGTGGGTTTGTAAGTCCTAAATACCTAGATGAATTCATTATTCCAAATCAAAACCCCAAAATCTTTAAGAAATTCTCTAGAACTCCATTGAAGTCAAAACTCAAGGAAGAGCTTGGATTAAAGATTTGAGTGGTTATTATTCATCAATTTTGTGTATTAACATCATTTAGGTATGGTTTTTGATCCTTGAAACTCTATTAATCATGGATCCCAATTCAAAGTGATTTCTAAAGTTTTCTAAAGATGAACTTGTCCAATTTTATGATCTATCCATGGGTTCTTTCATTAAGGGTTTTGAATCATTATATATTGATTATATTGATGTTAATTAGATTATTTAACATAATTAACCTATGAACCCATGTAATTTATGAATCCTAGTTTTGACTACCTAATGGATGTTATGATATTGTCTTAATGCTTATGAATTCTAGTGTAGTTTTCTATGGGCTATTGAATGATGTAAGAATTGTATTCAATTGATGTATAGGATGTCTTATATTGATAAATCTATATTGAATTCACCTAGATTCATTGAGTATTATGGTTTTTGTATTGAATTGATGATCATGGCCTTGGCTAAGGGCTATTGGTATTCTGAGGGCAATGCTACTATCTAGCTTATGGACTTGTTATGAGCTTAAAGACTCTTTCATTTATTTCCTTTTCAATTGAGTACTATAAATTTGTATGACCTATATGTGGTCTTGTTGTATTGATGTAAGGGTTATGCCCATATTGTGATAATCGTTTAGATGGTATGAGATGAGACAATCTTGGAGACTATTTTTCTATCTTATATATGTGTGTGTGCAATAAAAGTAGAAGGATATGTGACCTTCCTATATGAAGGGTCTATTCATACTCGATACGACTATATTTTTCCGTATTTTTCAACCTATGAATGTAATGACATGAGACTAAGAGACTAGTCTTAGTCCTTGAAAAGGACGATGACGCCGGTTACGCCTGGGGGTAAACCCGAATGTGACACTAAATGATGAGAAGGCTTACTTGTTAAATATGGAGTTAAGTCCTATATGTTGGTGTTAGCTTAATGTCTTATATGTTATTGATGACTTGTATTGTGTCTCTTAAACTCTTATGATGAAGGTTTTTATCAAAATCTCATGAAAGCATGTTTCTATACGAAATGTCCTTTTTTGCATGGCTTTTGCATGACTTCCATACTTAGTGTGTAATGTGCTAACCCCTTCTTTTGCCTTTTTGACTAAAGCATAGGGATTGGAGATATGGTATGCTATGGAGGTTGACTAGGTTTCTAAGTGGTTAAAGATGCCCTACATGTTCCTTTATGTCGTTTAGTCTTTCTTTATGTCTTATATGGGCTTAGTGTACCGCCTCGCAAGGCGGTACATTAAAAACCGACAATTTTAATAACGCAGCAGCATCTCATCACAAAATCGGAAGGTCAAAAGCCTTGCCAAACTCCCTCCCAACCGATGGGGGTTTCTTGTAGGCAAGGATAAAATTGCCTTGCTCACCAGGCCAGCCAAGAGCTTGAAGACAAAAATCTGTGCAGCCAGTCTGCCACATGGCAGTAAAGCAGAAAAGCAAAACTGCCACCCTTTTCAGCCTTCTAGAGGCTGCCACTTGTAGCTTTTTATTTTGAATTGCTTCCCAAACGTTTTTGGCTCACTTTGGAGCCTTTGTATATTGTTTAAGTAGAAAATCACTTAGAATACTTAGCATCTCATATCTCATACTTTGTATATTCTCTCTTGTAAAGCCTTGGAAGATATATTGAAAATTGGCTTCTTGGCCTCCCAAAGTCTTGTCTTTCCTTCTTGCTTTCTTTGTTGTTTGTGGCTGTTTGTGGACTGTCTTGCTTATTGTTCCTTGGGTGTTTGGTTGGACTGAGTTTTGAAGAGCCGTGCAATCCTTCATTACTGTCCCACGAGGTGAGAAAAATTGACCCCGTGACAAGTGGTATCAGAGCAACGGTTGAAGCATGACGTCGAAGTCACACCGTAATGAAGATGCTGTCCAAGACAAGGAGCCAGAAGTTCGGAAAGAACCTTCCAAGAAACGTGACAAGAGCAAGGTAAGAGAACCTTCTTGTAACCCTTCTCTTGTTGGTAGAGCTGCTGGTGAAGAAGAAGAAGGTGTGGACAACAACCCACTCGGTGAGAGAATCGTCGGAGTTGAGGTGGGGTTGTCGGCCTTGAACAGGAGGATTGTTGTGGTTGAAAATAATTTTAGTTCCCTCGAATCCGTAGCCATTGAAGGGCTGGACGAGGTGAAGAACAACCTTGTTGAGCTTGAGGATGTTCAAAAAGAGGGTTTGTCCACCCTTGAACTCAAGCTCAACGAGGCCATCTCTTCCCTTCAAAGAGAGGTGGAGGCGCTAAGACGGCAGGTTGATGAGGCTGCCGAGGTGGGGGTTCCTACTCTCGTTACTGTCCGTGAAACCCGTATTGAGGATCCTAAGCCAAAGGAATTTCGTGGGGAAAGGAGTGCTCAAGACGTGGAGAACTTCTTATGGCAGATGGATGCCTATTTTGAACATGTAGACATGCACAGTGAAGCTGCCAAGATCAGAACAGCAGCAATGTATTTGACGGACACAGCCATGCTGTGGTGGCGACGGAAGAAGGCAGACATGGAGAGGGGAGTTTGCCAGATTGACGATTGGGAGCAGTTCAAAGTTGAGCTCAAACGTCAGTTCTACCCTCAAAATATCATTCACGAAGCTCGTCGGAGGTTGAGGGAGTTGAAGCAGACCTCCTCCATTCGGGACTATGTTAAGGAATTCACGAAGTTAACACTTCAAATTCCAAGCCTGACGAGTGAGGACTTACTGTTTTATTTTCTAGATGGCCTTCAAAACTGGGCCAAGCAAGAGCTTCAACGACGTCAAGTCAGCGACGTGGATGAGGCGATAGTGGTGGCGGAATCGCTAAACGATTTCCCAGCTGAAGCGGCAAAGGGGAGGGATAACCGGAGCAAAATTATTCCTCCCAAGGTTGACAACAACAACAGGGGCAGAAACAGATCAAATCCCAACAGAGGCAGCGACACGAGAAGCAACACTCGTGATCAACCTTCCAATTTCCGGAAAAATTATGAGGACCGCAAGAGGGGTACTCCTCATCGGGAAGGTTGTTACATTTGTGGGGAGACGATGCATGCAGCTCGTTATTGCCCGTCATTGAGAAAATTGAGCGCTATGGTGGCTGCCGAAAAGCAGCAAGAGAAGGCTGCAACGCAAACCGGAAGTTCTGCCGGGGAGCAACGTGGGCAGAGTAGCGGGTCAGACAAAGGCAAGAACGTGGTTGTTGGCATGTTCAATCACATGGCGTTGATCAACCATATTTCTATTGCTGCTTTGGCTGCCAAACCGGCTAGTGTCAAGCCGAGGGAATCACTGTTCGTCGATGATAAGTTAAATTGCAAAGATGTGCGGATCATGGTGGACACCGGGGCAACACACAATTTTGTGACTGAGCAGAAGGCCAAGGAGCTTGGCCTAAGTTATGTTGCCAGCAATACCAAATTGAAGACAGTCAACGCCACTCCTACTACCGTCCATGGCTTTGCGCCTAAAGTTCCAATTGAGTTAGGAGAGTGGACAGGGCAGACTGACTTCACCATTGGCCCCATGGATGTGTTTGATGTAATCTTGGGGCTTGATTTTTGGTATGAAGTCAACGCATTTATCTCCCCGCGTCACAATCAGCTGCACATCAGCGACACCGGAGATTCTTGCGTGGTACCCCTTATTCGGGTACCACAAAATGGGATGCAGCTATCAGCAATGCAGCTTATTAAGGGTTTCAAGAGAGGCGAACCAACCTTTCTTGCTACCCTGGTCGAAGGCGCCGAAAGCTGCCCCGAGGCAGTTCCATTGCCGCACTGTATCGAGAAGGTCCTTAGCAACAACAAGGACGTGATGCCAGAAGAGCTTCCCCAACGGTTGCCACCTCGAAGGGAAGTTGATCACCAGATTGAGTTGGTTCCCGGGGCGAAGCCGCCTGCCATGACGCCTTATCGCATGGCGCCCCCGGAACTAGAAGAACTAAAGAAGCAGCTAAAGGAGTTGCTGGATGCTGGACACATCAGGCCGTCCAAGGCGCCATTTGGTGCGCCGGTTTTGTTCCAAAGGAAGAAGGACGGGACGCTGCGGTTATGCATTGACTACCGGGCCCTCAACAAGGTCACGGTGAAGAACAAGTACCCCGTTCCTTTGATTGCGGATTTATTTGATAGATTGGGACAGGCAAAGGTGTTCACCAAGATGGACTTGAGAAAGGGTTATCACCAAGTTCGAATTGCCAAAGGTGATGAACCAAAGACTGCTTGTGTAACGCGCTATGGTGCATTCGATTGGCTGGTAATGCCATTTGGGTTGACGAACGCACCGGCGACATTCTGCACACTGATGAACAAACTGTTCCACTCCTACTTGGATCAGTTTGTTGTTATTTATTTGGATGATATTGTCGTCTACAGCAACAACATGGAGGACCATGTAGAGCACTTGTGCAAAGTGTTCAAAGTCTTGCGCGACAACGAATTGTATGTGAAGCGAGATAAATGCAGCTTCGTCCAATCGACTGTCCAATTCCTTGGCCATACAATCAGCCACGGTGAGATCAGAATGGACAGCAACAAGGTGGATGCTATCAAAAATTGGGAGGCTCCAACGAAGGTACCAGAATTGAGGTCCTTCCTTGTCCTTGCCAGTTACTATCGTCGCTTCATTTTCAAATACTCAGCAATTGCAGCTCCTCTCACGGATTTGTTGAAGAAGGATCGTGATTGGAATTGGTCGGAGGCTTGCCAAGCTGCCTTCGAGAGGCTGAAGGCTGCTGTGACGGAAGAGCCTGTTTTGGCCTTGCCGAATTTCTCTAAGGCATTCGAAGTCCACACTGATGCGTCGGACTTTGCTATCGGTGGCGTCCTAATGCAAGAGGGACACCCACTAGCCTTTGAGAGCAGAAAATTGAATGAAGCGGAGCGATGGTATTCGGCTCATGAGAAGGAGATGACAGTCGTGATTCACTGCCTTAGAACGTGGCGCCATTACTTGCTTGGTGCGCACTTTGTCGTCAAGACGGACAACATCGCGACGACATATTTCCAATCCCAAAAGAAGTTGTCCGCCAAGCAAGCCCGATGGCAAGACTTCTTAGCAGAATTCAACTTCACTCTGGAGTACAAACCGGGGAAAGCGAATGTGGTTGCCGACGCACTTAGCCGCAAGGCTTCTTTGGCTGCTGTTATGAGCTCGAGTTGCAGCTCATTGGTTGACGAGATTAAAGAGGGCTTACAACATGATCCAGTAGCCAAACAACTCTTTGCCTTGGCCCAACAAGTCAAGACAAAGAAGTTCTGGGAGGAAGGTGGCCTGCTCTACACAACGGGCAGGCGTGTGTACGTTCTGAAGTGGGCTAACCTTCGGCGTACGTTGATTAAGGAGGGCCATGATTCTGCTTGGGCTGGTCACCCGGGGCAGAAGAGAATGCTAGCATTGATAGAGGCTTCCTACTATTGGCCTCGGATGCAGAACGACATCGAGACCTATGTGCGAACTTGCCTCATTTGTCAACAAGACAAGGTTGAGACACAGTTGCCGGGAGGATTGCTGGAGCCGCTGCCCATTTCCGAAAAGCCTTGGGACAGCGTCACAATGGACTTTATCACTTGCTTGCCGAACTCGGAGGGGTTTGGGACGATAATGGTCATGGTGGATCGCTTCTCCAAATATGCTACATTCACTGCCACGACGGCCAACTGCAAGGCCAAAGAAGCTGCCCGGATCTTTTTGCGTGATGTCGTTAAATATTGGAGCATCCCCAAGCATATCATCAGCGATAGGGATCCTCGGTTTACTGGCTCATTCTGGAGGGAATTATTCAGCTTATTGGGGTCGAAGTTGCACTTCTCGACCAGCTTTCACCCTCAAACAGACGGGCAGACGGAGAGGATCAACGCACTGTTGGAGTGCTACTTGCGACACTATGTTAGTGCCAATCAGAAGGATTGGGCAACGCTGCTGGATACTGCCCAATTCTCATACAACTTGCAGCGAAGTGAGGCGACGGGGAGGAGTCCCTTTGAGTTAGCAACGGGGCAGCAGCCTAATACGCCTCAATCCTTGCCCGTCGATGCCGGTTTCAAAAGTCCGGGTGCTTATTAGATGGCGAAAGCTTGGGAGGAACAAGTCGACCTTGCACGGTCGTATCTTGACAAAGCAGCCCGGAAGATGAAGAAGTTTGCTGATCGCAAGCGACGTCTGGTGGATTATCAAATTGGGGATCGAGTTATGGTAAAACTCAATCCTAGGCAATTCAAGTCGTTGCGAAGTGTGAATCAAAATCTGATTCGCAAATATGAGGGGCCATTCGAGATTACTGCCAAGGCTGGCAAGATTTCGTATCGGGTTGACATGCCTCATCACTTGAAGATTCACCCCGTCTTCCACGCAAGCCAATTGAAACCTTATTTCGAAGACAAGGAAGACAAAGAGCGGGGGCAGTCCGAGAGGGCCAGAATCTTCATCACGCCGCCTACCGTGGACAAACAAATTGAGGCTATCATCGATCACCAGCTTGTTCGTGGAAAAGGCTGGAACAATTCTAGTTCACAGTTCCTAGTTCACTGGAAAGGAACAGCACCGGAGGAGGCGACTTGGGAAAAATACGAGGACTTGTGGCAGTTTCGCGACAAAGTCCATCAGTACTTACAGTTGTGTGGCGTCGGGGTCGTCGCCAATTCAGGCGGGGGAGCGTGTACTGCCCCGCAAGGCGGTACATTAAAAATCGACAATTTTAATATCGCAACAGCATCTCATCACAAAATCGGAGGGTCAAAAGCCTTGCCAAACTCCCTCCCAACCGATGGGGGTTTCTTGTAGGCAAGGATAAAATTGCCTTGCTCACCAGGCCAGCCAAGAGCTTGAAGACAAAAATCTGTGCAGCCAGTCTGCCATGTGGCAGTAAAGCAGAAAAGCAAAACTGCCACCCTTTTCAGCCTTCTAGAGGCTGCCACTTGTAGCTTTTTATTTTGAATTGCTTCCCAAACGTTTTTGGCTCACTTTGGAGCCTTTGTATATTGTTTAAGTAGAAAATCACTTAGAATACTTAGCATCTCATATCTCATACTTTGTATATTCTCTCTTGTAAAGCCTTGGAAGATATATTGAAAATTGGCTTCTTGGCCTCCCAAAGTCTTGTCTTTCCTTCTTGCTTTCTTTGTTGTTTGTGGCTGTTTGTGGACTGTCTTGCTTATTGTTCCTTGGGTGTTTGGTTGGACTGAGTTTTGAAGAGCCGTGCAAGCCTTCATTACTGTCCCACGAGGTGAGAAAAATTGACCCCATGACATTAGTCCCTATATTATACTCTAAAGTATTAGGTGGTTTATGATATATACATGTTGTAAATGATAACTAGTTAGTATAATAACCCAACTAAATGAGTTGGGGTTGATCCCACAAAGAGTAGCCTTTCCTTTGATTTCAACTATCAAAGAATGACAACAACCTCTTCGACTAATCACTTAATGCACTTTATTGATTTAACTTCAAATTTTCGGTTATCCTTATCAAAAAAATTCAACACTTAACACGACATAATCAAATGGTGAGGTAATACTTAGGGAATTGACCAACCAATTATTGAATTTAACTTAGTGAATGTACATTGTTGCTCACAATGGGATAAATTGTCGTAGGTAGGTAGGACTATATGTAAAGTAATTTTCTCTCAAACAATTACCTTTTTTTTATTGAATTCTCTCGAACTTCAGCACTAGACGAAGATGCACAACCCTCGTCCTCATCAAATCTATTTTCTCGAGCGATATACAAAGGATAGATTCCATATTTCACTCTCTCAAGATGAAATCATGGTGACCCACTACTAATAATACGAAATTACTGCTTTGGCTCTGAACATCTCTCTCGAGCAAGCATAAAACATTGAACTTGATACATTAATCATGCAAAAAGACCTCAAAATACAGCAACAATTAAGGCCCACTTCAAATTAAAACCATTATTTTCAAATCAACAACAACCACTTAGTAAAAACCCCAAGAAGGAGGTTTTAGCCAATCATAGTAAAAATTGTAAAACTAACATCTATCCTGTTTTTCAAATAAAAGTAAAAGAAATTCAATAGTCAAATTTAACTAAAATCTTCACTATTACAAAATCTTTTGCAAAACATTGTTCAAAGGCACTTGAAATACCCTGTTAATATATTTTCTCTCAATCTTTCGTTCCTTCGTTTTCTGAATACTCTCTCTCTAGCAAAAACCAATTTTAAAAAGTATAATGTGTGACTATTTAAGACCAATCGACGAGGTAAGTCCGCCTTTGCCGAACATTCGGCGAGTCTTTGATTGTCCTTTCTCTCGCCTTCATTTTTACTCCTTCTTGGTCTAGATACTGTAGTTTAGGTGATCCATATCGTGATTCGATTCCACATGTCACCTATTTACCTATTATTTCACCCATCAACACTTGTTTGAATCTCCATTAGCACTTTTGGCGACCCGTTCATCCCTCAAAGGGATCGACGACATGTTGAAATGGATTTGTTGCTCGCATAGTTACCCGTAGTTTAGCTCTAATATTCTGTAACTTTAGGTGGTAAAGTGGAAACTTGGCGTTTCGCCGAGTGACATGGGCGATCCCCAGGCCTTCTTTTTTTCGTTCTTTCTAATGCTTTGTTCCTTTTTGCTTGTTTGTGTCCATGCTTTGTTCCTCACTCCAAATACCTAGAAATCAAGATTTTTGCAGCAATTATTGGCACAAAATAAGCATTTAAGGGCACTAAATCTATCCAGATAAAGCTCTAAATGAGTCTAGATCATGGACTCATCAACACCCCCAACTTAAACTTTTGATTTTCCTCAAGTAAAACTCAAGTTCAATCGTTCAAAAGGGATGTCTCAAACAGTGCTACACAAGACTCAATCATGAATTCACACAAACAAAACTCAACTTAATCATGCAAGGATCAATTGTGTAGTCAAAAATTCAAGTTGTGACTCACCATTATAAGAGATTCTCAAGTTCAATATACTTCTTTCAAATGCATGTTACGCTCAACAAAAGTGTTCAAATGCCCTCACACAAAGAATGATTCCATAATCACACACAATGGTCAAACAATTTATAGCTCTAGAATCACAATAAAAACTGACATTCACAAAGATAAACACAATGCATGATTTCACCAAAAGGTTGCCCTTATTTTCCAATCAACACTTGTTTAAACTCACTCAAGATCAAAAAGGTTCTTTAAAGTCTTGTAACGGGGTTGAGAGTAAAGGTATAATCATTTAGGCTCAGTGACTTCTATCATCATGAAATATAGTGTGAACGACACTTTCTTTCCTCTTCTTCATCATTCACATTACACCTTAAAAAGTCAATCTATTATTGTTCTTCCATGGATTTGTTGGACACCCCATATTATTTGCACTTTCACAACTTTATTCCACAACTTATTCATTCTTTTTTTATTTTTCTCTTTTTTGGAGGGGTCCCATCTTTTTCAAAATCATGGGTCAGGGAGACTTCTTTGTATTTCTTGATTTACCTTCTCTTCTTACCATACCCCGACCTAGTATTTTTGCCTAAGTTGGCTATTAAAACAAACCACAAATCATGTTGATTATGGGTAATTGATAAAGAATGGTTGCAAGTTGCGTCAGGTTTCTTCCAAGAAAAGGATAAGGCTCAAAAGGTGTTCAAACAAGGATCACACAGTCACAAGGTTGTCCACAAAAGAGGTATAATGTCAAATTGTTTCACACTTTTCAAAGTTGTCTAAGATCATTTTAGGAGATTGCATCACTTAGTAAGATGGACCAACGGGGTAAACTCTAGGTGTCATCACACATGGTTCATGATAAGCTCATCACACAAGGCATTGACACCAATACTAAACAAGACTCCACACTTTCACTAGTGTGCACTATTCATCATAAGAGACTCAATTTGTTAATGGAAAGTCACAACGAAATGAAAAAAGTTCACATATTGCCTATGCAACTTCATTTGTCGTCAACGTAGCCACACATTCATTTTTATTTGATTGTAAGTACTATTCAAGCCATCCGTATTGATCAAGATCGATATTCAAATTTGCAAGAGAACAACTAAAATGAAACACACTCCATAGGGTCTAAGAGCACATAATAACTCACTCCCTACGTGCCACCCCCTACCAAAAACATTCAACATTGTCCCAAATGTGATTAGAGAATAGACATTACTGCAAAAAAAAAGAATAATAAAACAATAAAAGAAAACTAGAAAATAAAAATAAAATTCTAGTATGTAAACATGCAGAGCGAGGTAACCAGGAATCTTTTCTAAGTGCGAGATAATAGCCTAGTTGTGGAATGATTTGGTGAAGCGCCCAATAAGTGAGCACCTTGAGGAACTTGCTCAATATGCTCAATTTGAGGAGGAATCTCCTCTTGCACATCATGCTCTTGAACTCTCCTAGTCGGTGTCCTCCTCGTATTCATCTTCCTAGAAACACAAGGAAAACCATAAGAAAAGAGTACTCATAACTTTTACTGGATTCCATGTCTTGCTATCATGGTCTATGTCGATTATTGCATATGCTCATCAAATGGAATACTATTAGCATTAGAGAAGTTCTATGAAGTTTAGGTGGTGGTATGGGACGCTATCTAGACATTGCACAATAGGCTTTGGAAGTGTTAGTTGGAGTTCCTAGGTCTTGTCCAAAGACCATTACTTGAATGTCCTTTATGGGTTGAATATCTCATAAATGAACTAGTGAAAGTAATGACTTAAGTTAAGAAAGTATGTTAAATAATATAAGTACTTATCTAGAGTAGTTAAGGGTTGTCTAGTTAAGGTGTGAAGGGGCATAGGAATGGTCACTTCGTATCTTACCTAGATGAGTCTTAAGAATGACTCTAGTTAGGGAAGATGTTGATTGTGTGGACATGATCTAAACTTAGGTAGTCTTTAGGATTATATAGGCAGTCTTGAAGTGGTTAATTATGGACGTTATCTTCTTGATTTACTTAACTAAGTCTTTTGATAGCCTTTGGTATGAGAATGTCATATTATCTATATGTTGATGTGTTGATGTCTTGTAAGTGTGTATGTCTTATTAAATATTCTTGAGGATCATTTAGGTATGCTTAGGGAGGTTGTATGAGAGGTCTCTCTCTCTTTATGTTGCTTATGTGAGTCTTAGAATAGCTTTTAGTGAGATGATTACATGATATAAAGTGTCTAAGGAAGAAGTAGGCAACTTCACTGTACAATGAATTCCTTCCTTGTACAGTGAGTTGAGCTCACTATTAAGTTGGCTAAAAAATGTGTTAAATTGCTCAAATGTTATCTTATGTGTTTCTAAGTTGTTAAATATTGCTCTTATGATTATAATATTATTTTTAAATAAAAAGATTCTTAAATATATACACCATAATAACTCATTGAAGGAACTTATAGCCTCATGAATCACACATAAACACATAGAACCACATATGAGGCGCATAGGTGACTTCGTCGTCGCCTGACGTTTGACTTTCAATGCACCTAAACTCTTAGACAATGCCTCAATACCACATTATAAACCTACTTAGGACCTTAGACCATCATAACAACCATGTTAGGCTCTACTTCACCTAAGTCATTTTCGAGATCTTACAGTAGTTCTTTATCTAAGGCTTGTTATTACCTTAGAGACACTTTCAAAGTGATTTCAAAGTGTTCAAAGTTTATGAAAAAGTCCAATTTTCACTTTAACTCAAGGGTTCTTGGATGAAACGATTTGAAATCATTAGATATGATGTTATGTTAAATTGATATTTTCCAATGAAAAACTCTATGAACTCTTGATCTTCTCAAATCCCTAAATTTGGCTTATGAAGTGGGTTTATTGCTTATGATCTAATTTTGATACAATTGGGTTTAATTTATGTTGTATTGTTGATTTCTATGGTTATATATGCTATTGTATTGTGAATTGTTGGAGATGTTAAGGAATGGTGATCTTGGCTATAGGAAGAGGGTAAGTTGACGTAATTCCCTTACTAATGTAGAATTGGTACAGAATTGTTCTTGTGTGGTATGGTTAACTTATGGTTGCGGTGTTTATTTCTTGTTCTTATTGTGATCATGGCCTTGTCGGCATTATTATGTGAACTGTAGTAGGATCATGTTATGGTGTATGTGAAGGTATAATGTGAATTTGGTTATATGGGGTAATGTGATCTTGTATAAGGTGGTATGACTTATATGAATGCATAAAGTGAAGGATGATGTGATATATGTGTGAGATCTTGTATAATGTGGGCATGATGTGATGAATACTGTATTTCTTTAATGTTTACATGTAAGGATGATGGGCTATAAGGGTACTTATATGTTGATATGGTGTCTTGTTTAGGTAGACCTAGTTGTCCCTACTTGATACATGAAAGTTATATTGAATGAGTTAATAAATGAAAGTCTAGGATTGGTAGACATAAAGTGGTACCCTTCTATGAATAACTAATGTGAAACCTTGAATATGAAAAGAATGTTAAGAATGTGAAACCTTCAATATGAAAAGAAAGTTAATAATGAAGTCTTGAAGTGGTAAATTGTAATGGTACCCTTCCTGAGTGGAATAATGGACCTCCGAGAGGTCAAGTACGCCGGTTGCAATCCAAGATTGACCCTATCTTTTAGGGTGTGGTCTTGGGATGTGACACATACCTTATTCTTCAAGAACCCAAAGAAAATTGAGAAGAAACAGTAGAAACCATCCTTCCTAGCAACCTCCACGACTTTGACCTTTAATGGTGGCTTGAGAGAATTTTGGAAGAGAAGAACTTTTTGAGGGATTTGAAATTTTAGATTTCTAATTGAGGGTTTGGGGCTTTTGACTGGGGAATGGATGTATAATGACCTAAAATCAGTATATAATACACCTCCAAAATACTGAAAACACCCCTACATTAGTTGAACCTTTTTAATTAAGTCTAACTTGCCTTTTAGACGACCCAATCAAAAGTGGGCAGCCACTGCGCGAGGCGGAGGCACCTCCATATTTTAATTTTTGAAATCATTTTGAGGTAGTGAGTTGTGTGACAAGCCTGTGACGTGGAGCCAAGTTTTTTTATGTGAGTGTCAGGCGCGACGCGCCATTGACTCCAAAAAGTTGTTGCCCTGAGAGCTTCCTTGGCCCACATTTAGGTACTTCTCAAGGACCCTTACGGTGGTCATCGGGAGTCGTACTCGAACGTTTTAACACAAAACATGTTCATCTAGACAGTCTAGTCACCTCTACTGATTTTAGACCCCAAGCAACACATAAAAACATGAACAACATACAAAGGCACACTAATACGTAAAAGTCTAGTTTTCGAATGTCTTGGTCGTCCCTTGACGTTTGACTTCAAAACTCTTTAAAGATTACTTCAAAAGTTATTCTTAATTATTTTAACAAGCTATTAACTCAAGAAACTCACTAAACTCTAATTTATCCTAATTCATTTTGAGGACGTAACACTAGGGGTCCACTAGCCTTCTCTACTGCACATTCATTACAAAAAACACGAATATCTCTCTATTTTGAAGTCGCTTGGACAAACGGTTTGATGCATTGGAAACAGACTCATAAACCTTGATTTCATAGGGCGCGAGTCCCATAAATCTTTACATATAGGAAATTTTCCAAGACATTTGACCCAAATTTCACAGAAATCTTTAAAACAGAACTTGCGATAACTTTTATTTCACAACTCGCTTAACTACAAAACTTGAGATAAGTTTCTTGAACCCTTAAAATTTTGATATATCATATCATTCCTAATTTATTAATCACGCTAAGGCCTCATTCTTATTTCTTTGCATTTGACGAAAGTCTGAATCTTAATCATTCAGATTCAACATATTAGGTGTGTTTGTTTTTAAGGTCTGAATTAATCATACAAATTCAGCCCATTAAGTACATTTGTTTTATTTTCTTATGAAGCCTCCAAATGGGTCTTAATAAGTCTAAACGAATCAAATTTATATTAGAGTTTTAATACCATTTAGACTCTTTTAAAATAAAAAACGTTATTTCAGAAAAAAGAATCTCTTCTTCCCCGCTTTTCTTCTAGGGCAAAGTTTCAAGTTTCTTGCTCTCCTTTTTCAACCAAATATGATTTTTTCTTTTGAATAAGTAAGTTTTCATAATCTCTTACGAGTATTTATCTAGCATTTTAAATATATATAATATTTTTGAATGATATGAAGAACTCTTTTTGTCACCAATATTAAGTAAAATCATGAAAACAAAAAGAAAGGAAAAACTTTTTTGTATGCTTATTTTTGAAACAACCACTAAAACATTCTTTTGATGTCAAAACTTCTTGGGAGAAGTTGTCACATCTTTGTGAAAAAATTGTTTGAGAAGGCAAACACTTTTTTTTTTTGGGGGGGGGGGGTTATACTCGTATTCTTGAAAAAACTTTTTGGATGAAACTATATTGGTTAAGTTATAATTTTTTTAGTAATATATTGTTTAATTTCTAATTTTTCAAAAGATAATTTATATAAATGTGTATTCAGATTCTCACATTTTAATTTCAATCTAAATCTTAATTTTCATATATGCATTTAGATTCAAACGTTTTAATCTTATTAAAAACAAATAAGGCCTAACAATATTTGGAAAAATGTGTTAAAAAAGGAAAAATATACTGTAGTATGAGAAAAAAAATGTATTTTTGACCTAATTAATTAAGACGAGACATTTTGAAGCAAGTAATTACTAGTGCAAGATAGAATAAAAGAAATTATTAAGACATAGATGGTTTGACCAAAAATGAATTAGAAAAAAAAAAGTAAATATGCGAAAGTTATCTCCATTGTAATGTTATGTATATTTTGACACAACTCAAGAGTTTTTGAAAGATAGAAGAAACAAGGGGGGTGCGGAGTTGAGTGAGAGAGAAGAAGTAGAAGATGTTAGGAAAAGAAGAATCCAACATGCTGTTGACGATGCTCAAAGCCGGAGATCATCGTCCGTTTGATGAGATCGTCGCCGACTTCATATCCAGTTTCCCTCCCCATCGACAATTTTATACCTGCTTCTCCCTCGCCTTAATACTTGACGTAAATCTCTCTCTCTTTCTCCATCTATATCTTTCTGAAGAGCACTACCTTTGATATAAATTTAGGGTTTCAATTGCTTTGTGATGTGACATAAGGATTTTTCCTCTCCATTTAGGGTTTTCTATGTGGTGACTATTTTTCGACATTTTATAAACATAAGTTTGGCAGATGCATTTTAATTTAAGCAATTTCAGCAAAGAAAATGGATTTCCAACTATCAATTGTAACTTCTAAATCCAGCTGCTTTTTTCTGGAAACACAAGGAATATGAATAAAAGAAACAAAGAGAATGCTCCTTTATGATTTAAAAATATCTGCTATTTTAGCAGGAACTGAGTTTTCAAGCTAAAGATATTAGTGCATTTAGAAAGTTTTCACTTGCAGGATTTGCTAATAACTATAACTAAATTTATAAAATTTATTTGAGGAATTTTAATATCTAACTGTTAGACCTGACTAGGGTGCTGTGTATGCAATCTTAATATTAGAAGAAATTGCCATCAGGAACCCAAATGTGGCCTAGTGGTTGAGAGTTAAATAACAACACAACCTTCTAGTTACACCAGAAGCGACAGTACACGAATTCCTCCC
Source organism: Solanum pennellii (assembly GCF_001406875.1). NCBI lineage: Eukaryota > Viridiplantae > Streptophyta > Magnoliopsida > Solanales > Solanaceae > Solanum > Solanum pennellii. The sequence continues at coordinate 38,331,679 of NC_028640.1, forward strand.
TTCTGTTTAAGTGTTTGTGGATAGAGGTAGCTCAAGTCTTGGTGGGAAGAGTTAGCTGGTATTTGTGCCGCTCAGAGGTAACATGTATCTGGTGAATTAGTTGAGGTGCACACAAGCTGGTGTGCACTAGTGTTGTCACAAGAAAGGGAAAAAAAGAAATTGCAATCAGAGTTTTGCATGTTTGAGGGAACTGTCTTCTGTTCTTTTGAAATTGGAACCAGCACAGAGGTTTGGCTGGGCTATAGAATTTCCTATCGTCCTTATTTTCCACATTCAGGAAAAGCCACTACATACTTCCTCTTCTCCTTTTGTCTTTTAGTGGTATTTAAAAGTTGCTTGAGAAACTGTGTATTTCCTTTGTACTGTATTCTTTTTCATGATACCTAGAAGTTGTGCCTGTTCTTCGTGGATTTATATATTGTAGAATATTAGAGGGTTTCCAAATATTTGTTTAGTTGAATGATTAGGTGACCTTTACTCACATTGTATCTTGTAGAGAAGAAAAGTTTTGCAAGTTATAGCTATTAAACTGAATATATCATCTTCTCTGCAGGAAAAACTTCTTAAACCAGCACAGAGATTAGTTGCTTTTGCAATTCTTCTGCAGGTTTATTCCTCTCAAGAGCCTTCTTCAAATCCATTCATTTCGTTGCTGGTAAATGTAAGTGGTGTTTTAATGTTCATTATGATTCTATTTGCTATCATTTTATGCATAATATATTAATTCCAATATTAGCTGCATATGCTCTCTGAAAGATTTCTTCTGAAATTTCTCTTTTTTTGTGGATTCTTATAATGTTTAGGTTTGTGTTCATGCTAGATTTTGCAATGTTACCAACAATATAATGTCTCATTCAAATACCCTTCAGTATCCTTGGTTCCTGCTTGAGGTTCCTTTATTTTAAGCCAAGCATCTCTATTGGAAATTGTTTTCTTCTATTTTCCTTAGTTACCATGAACTGAGGTTTTTACAACACAATTGCAACAAGTATTGAGTTGAAAAAATGAGTAGTTGCAGGTCTTCCTAAATCTTAGTTATATCTTGAGGGAGGTGATGGGGCTATAAAGTTAGACCTGAATAAGAGATGGCAGAAAGGTAAAAGGTATTCAGAAAATGAATTGAAGGCCTTACGTTGCTCGGACCCTTTCAAAAATCTCTGCTGCACCCGTGTCGAATTTGTGTGTGTGTGTTGGATCTACACCAGATTTGGTCAAATTGTCTTGGGTGCTTTGACTACATCTATAAGGAGCCGTTTGGTAGGGAGTATTAATTGAAATAATCCTTGGATCAATACAATGTTTGGTTGCACAATTCAACTCAAGCACACCTAATACATGGATAACTTAATACATCATATGTGGTCTTATCTAATATCAAGGATATCAAGGGTTTACTAATCCAAGGTTTACTAATACTTGGATTAGGAAGCAAATGACTGAATTGCCCCTCAATATTTTTTATACATCCTTTAGAATTGACATATTCACGCGATTCTACTCTTTGGAATCATTTGTCCTGTTTTCATCAAGTGATACAATTTCGTTCATATTCAAAGTTTAATTGAAAAGGAATTTTCTCTTCAAAACTTTTGCTACTGTTTTCATAGCAGTAGTTGGAGCTGGAGTTCTTGGCCTTCCTTACAACTTCAAGAAAACAGGATGTGTAATGGGTTCTCATGCTTTTATCAATAACGTCTTCCTAATTATTATATGATGCTTCTGATCTATTCTAGGTGTAAGCTTGAATCCTGTTATGAAGTTTTCAAGATTTCATCTTTATGGTTCCATAGGTAGATGTACTGTGATGCTATGATTGTTCTTTCACAGCTTGTTTTTGCATCAGTTAATTGATTTTCATAGACAATACTTAAGCACACTTGTTCAATCTTCAAATCCCAAAATCTTGCTCCATGTAGTCTTTTTAGCATTTCTTGTTGTCTTTATGAACCTGGAAATTCTTTAATTTTGTTTTATTTTAATGTATTTAGGTAAGAAGATTATTACATTTGAAAGCAAAGTAGATCTCGTTGGCTACTGTTTTTTTTCTTGTTTTGTTAAGAGAGGAGGGAGGTAAGACTTGGTCATGGGTACTTAAAATAATTTCATCTCGTCTATGACGTGAGACTTCCTCTAGTGAATTAAATTTGTTAAGCACTTCGCATTCAAGTTTTAAACCATAATGAATATGGTAATTACATGAAATATATAACATAATAATTCAAGGGTAAAATTGTGAAAAAGTTTATTTTAGAAACAATGAACCAAACGCTTGATAAATAATAATTCCTGCTTTGTTAATTCCATCCCTGCATTGATGATCCATGCATTACTAATCCCTGCATTACTAATCTTTGTACCAAACAAACCCTAAGAGTATAGCAAATATGTATAGATCATTGGGTACTTAGTTTAATATTTAAGTTTCTATCTCAAATATAGAGAGTTGAGAAAAAGAGTTATATTAAGTGCGAGAGGGCTTTGCTATTACACAAGATGTCTTATGAATAAATACAAGGTGTTTATAAAGAATTAAATTTGATTGGCTTTAGTTTGACAATTTTAATTAATTGAAATGTATACTTATATAATATATATTTATTGGTTGCATCCTAGCACCCTACGTCACTCGGATTCACACCTCTGGATTCTAAAATTTATGTAATGAAAACCCCCGCCTATGGATCCGCACTCGTATCGGGTACCTGCACCGGAGTCCGAGCAACATGAAGTGCATCAATTGATTTGGTGAGGATGCAAATAGAGTGCAATTTGGAAGGAAAATCTGTTGCAACTCTGGACTCTAGTTTGCCTGATCTTGATCTAAATATAATAATTTTCCTTTTGCCTCTAGTTTTTTTTGGCTCCTATAACTGTCTTAATCTTATGGAAGTCAGCAATAGCATGATTTTCCAATAAAAGAAGGTAGCCGGCAGTATGTACTAAATTGTTGTTTCAAGGTTTAACTCAAGAAGGTGAGGGAGATAACCCAACATTTTCGAGAAGGTAATGTCATTTTATTTATAAACAAAACCCAAGAGTATGCATCCCAAGGGTGTTTGTCTAATGGTCAATGAAGGGGTTGAGAACCATGAGGTCCCACGTTTGAACCTTAGCGGATATATAGTTACTTATCTCTGCTGTTGGGAGGTAGAAACTAGCAGGTATCTAGTAAAATTAGTCAGTGTGCGAAAGATGTCTCGAACATCACATTTCCAGAAAAGGAAAAAAGAAACCCATGGATCATCTCAGCTGTGTAAAACATGTAACATATATTATGTATATGGGTAAAATGTTTCATTAAATTTTAGGGAGTATAAAGAATTTTGTGAGTATCATCTATATGTAGAATGTTCGGTAGGGGGGGGGGGGGGCTTTCA
>NC_028640.1:38335245-38385935 GCF_001406875.1 Solanum pennellii
GGGGGGGGGGGGGGGGGAGCTTTCAATGTTCTTTTAACACATAAATGCAGACTCTAAACGTCTGTGGCAGATTAAGACAGTTATGGTGCCATCACAGTGCAAGCAGGACCAGTTCATGACTATCTCTAAAAGAAAAGCAGGATCTATAACTTATATGTAATCAAGCTTAGTTGCTGATTAGATGGTGACAAGGACAGGTATATGGTATGAAGCTGAGCAGATTCCAGATTGTCCTTACCAGCTTTGGACTCTATAAAATTCTTATTATGACTTGGATATTTAGGTGCATGCAATTTGTCAATATTTTCAAGTGAAGGGGTAGTATTAGCTATATCTGGGGGTAAATTTAAATGTTAAGACTGAAAATTGTGAGGCTCCTGACTCAAAAAAGACAAAAAATGAAAAAAGAAAGCGGCACACTTTATTTTTCTATGAGCTGTAGATGAATAATGAGATAATTCAGAACTGTACTGCTTTGGTAGCTGATCGTTTACAAGTGATCACGAACTGTCCATCTCATTTACTCTCTCCTGAGCCACACTTAATTTTTTAATGAGCTTTCAAGAGCTATGAATTTAGTAAATCACTTTCTTCACCTGTAAGTGATAAGCTCTATATATGATTTGCATGATACATTCTTGGTTGAATTCCTTGATAGTTGTCATTAAGTGACCATTGATTTTTTCACTGTGGTTCTTTGTTTTGCTTATTTGCAGGCAGCCTGTGATGAAGGAGCTGAACAATGTGAAAGGGCTTTTATTCTTCAGTTGTTAAGCTCAGCCAGCTCAACCAGTAGCAGAGAGGTTTACTTATTGTTTCCCTGTTGTGTGTACAATTGGTCCTGTTTAGAGGGTAAAAAGCCCTGGTTTTAATTATTTGCTATATCTAATGTTTAAAGCTTATAGTAAAGTTATTTTTGTGTGAGATCATTTCTAACCTAAGGGCTCTAGTTGTCTGTATGTTGAATTTCCTCATTCATAAGAGAATATAATTGTTATTTCGATTTACTATGATTTGGTCATATACCTTTTCTTAAGAATCGGACCATTGCTGCAGAAAGAATAACTGTTCATCTACCCACAGGACTTCCTGGGTATGGTGGTTTTTGCCTGTATGATAGATTGCTAATTAGCGTTTATTTTGTTAGGGAAATAGAGCCATGGTCTTGTATGTAGTTCAGCAGCTGCACTGCTCTTATCTCCAGAAGGAAATTTTCTGTTGCTGAGCAAGTTCTACCTATATATTTCATTTGTTCTTGAAATGTTTCATAATCCTAAAGGGGGACAAGGACAGAATAACTAAACCTTAGTGTACTGTAGTATTGAAGTGAAGTTGGATTTTAATATGCCAAAGACACTTAGGATATGCTATGTGTATATAAATTTTCTTTCTTCATACCTTTTGTATTTTAAGCTTGTCAAAATTCAGGAATTTATTTATGCCCCGTCCCACTCACTTCTAGGCACAAAGAAAGGGAATTTTTTTTTACAAGTTTGGTTAGTGTTATTTGGTTTACAATGTATGTTTTAACATGTCTTGGTGTTTAACTTGAGTATCACGAGTGATTATTTTGAGATTATTCAATATTAGAACGGTTTCAGAATTAATGACTCATTGCAGGTTCTTAAACAATCGGCAACAGATTACATGAAAATGTTCGATACTTCACAACTTGTAAGTGACCAATTGTCTAAAATATTCATGTGCTTATAAGAAGTTTTGACTCCACAATATGGGTATATGTAGTGCAGTTAATTTAAAACTATCAACAGCAAATTGCCTTGATATCCTCATCTCTTCTTTTTTATTACTGGTGGTTACATATATATAACTTACCCTCTTTGGTCTCAATTTTCAACTTCGCAGTCTTTCCCACAGCGAGAGCAGTTGCAACAGCAGTATGGAAGTAAAGCTCTACCAGAAGAGTTTCAATGCTTGATTGGGAACAATTCTGTGAAAAATAGCATTCCAGACCCTGATGTACCTCGTGGCTGTGACAGCAATTCATTAGAGTAAGTTCCTCACTTTTATTTCTTGGTATTCTGTTTGGATTAACCCCCCCCCCCCATTTTTCTTAGTTTCCCCTTCACAGAACCACAGTTGGAGAAATTTGTCATCTGTCATCATATTAATCTTGCGTGGAGAACTCAGATCAGTCATTGCTTTCTTATTCTTGGACATTGTGTAATATTTAGCTTTGGGTAATTTCAGGTTTGATCTTCTCCCTGGATCTAAACCTAAAATTGGATCTGGGGATGTTGATGAGACTATAACTGGATTGTTATCAAATTTGTCATTCGAAGGATTAGGACCTCAATGGATAAGGCCTCATCCTCCCAGGCTTCCTGTATTGGATGGAGAGGTAAGGACTACATGTGCTTATGTCCAGGGAATAAGTTGATCAATTTCTGGAGTTCTGTTAGATATACCCTCATATTTGGTGCAGCTAGTCTGGCTAAACCCCGATTACAATTATGAGCTTCTATGGGATCATGGAATGTGTGCCGATACTAGCAGAGGAGCAGCAGTCAGGGATTTGATTGCAAAAGCTCTAAAAGGTCCACTTGTACCTGCTCAACAAGAGGTGCATATGCTTCCTATTGGATATTGTTAACTGCGGGCTTGTTTATGTTTTATATTATTTACATGAGGTGATTCACAAAATAAATGCTTTTTCCCTGATAAGTAAGTCAAGCATTGTCTTTTTTTCTTGGATTTCTGTGGCCATTCCTTGTGGATATTACCGTGCTTGACCTTTGTGAGAAAAACGTAGGGTTGCATACCAATGAGAAAAGTGACTAGGGGGAACTGGTTATCTGGAGAAGGTCAAGTTTTGCTTATTTGTACTTATTAGCCTCCTTGGTTTTATGGCTCTAAATTTCCACAAAAAAGAAGAAGAAAGATTTGGAGGTTCAACTACATACCTGGCTGAATGGCATTTAGACCATTTTTTTCCTTGAAGGATTTGGAGGTTCAACTACATACCTTGTTGAATGGTATCTAGACTTATTTTATTTTTGCAATTTGACCATGCCAACTATGAACATTGTCAACCCAGGGCAATATTAGATCAAAGCAGGATGGATGGTACTACTCTGTTTTTTTAATAACCAATGTAAATTTAATTTGATAAAAGCCTGGCACTATTTCTCTAAGGAAGTAGCGAAGTCTAATAGAGTTTACATACTCCATTCTACACCAGAGAGTAAAAAATGGAAGATAGCATTTATTTGCTGTAGGTCAAGGCCTATAATATCAAGAAAACATCTGGACAGGCAGGGGATGATACCACCTGATAGAAATCAGAAAGAAGCAGAAATTCCATTAAGAGAACAGTGTTTAATGCGAAAACTCTGGAATGGATTGCTCAGGTCTTGCGTGAAGCATCCCAGACAAAGGGGAATATGGTGAAGCGGTGGAAGAAGAAAATATGGTTTCTTAGAAGTGTTCTGCTTTAGGAACTATAGTTTATATTGTTGTCACATCAGTCTGAAAAATTTGAGAGGCAGAAGGAGGGTAGTTATTATTATTCCTGAGTTTCGTTTAACTCAGGGTGGATGAATATTGGGGAAAAAGGTTTGGGAGATGCATCAATAGTGCCCCAAAGGAATGTCGTAACTTTGGGGAACACTCCTTATGCTGAGATACTTGAGAGCAATGAATGGGCTAATAAAGAGTGTAAAGAATCTGCAGTAGAGAGGGTAATAAAGAAGGGGGATAGAATATGCATTAGTTGCAGCCCAAAGGAGTGTGGCGAAGTGTTAAAGAGGAGCTTGGTGGGTATCTTTGAGGCTAGAATTGGTGAGACACCAACTCTATCAGAAATCAGAAGATGACTCTTATAACACTTATAGATTGAGGAAGCAAACACATGGGTTGAACATGAGATGGGAAATGGATACTGTTCGAGTTTGAAAAGCCCAACTTGAAAAAGCCCCAAAATAATAAGATTTGCAGACTACAATACCTAGTTATGGTAGCAATTTTTTTAGTCTTTTTATGGTTCAAATAAATAGATCGGGCAAGTATAAGAATGCCAAACCATTCAAAGCTATGATACCACTTGATAATTACACTGTTAGACTTTAACTTAGATGTTAGAAAGGGAAGAATTGATTCTTGAATGATAAGAACACAAGCTCCAGTATTTGATATTTGAAACCTTGTTAAATATTAAAAGCAGCAGTGATTCAGTTAAGAAGATGAAGAATAAGAGGGAAGGAGCACAAACAAGGAATCTTACCATTAAAGAAATGCAAGCTATGGTTCAAGGTAGAACAAAAAGGGCAAAACCCTAAAGAGAATCTCAAAGGGTAAGCTACTATTATTAATATTAATATTAATTCAAAGTTGGATAATGAAGAAGAAAGCTCCCCTTTATATTATAGCTTAGAAGAGGCGGCTGCCATCCCCTTGAATTTATCAATGGGTATAGTCATACTAAATTTAATATGCTAGTAAATCGCTAGGTGCAGGAAAGATCCTATTTTGATTGACATATTTGAAGTGTTTTAAGCCAAAATAGCTTTTAAGCACTTTTTTAGTGTTTGGGTAAATTAAAAGTGCTTGAAGAAGCTGCACAAATTTTAGATTTTATAGGCTCTTTGTAATCTATTAGCCTTTTTGTTTTTTTCTCTTGTTGGAAACCAATTTTTGGAGGTCTCCAACATATCCTTAATGCTGATGAATACAATATTATCTATGTCAAAACAAAACAAAAAGTGCTTGAAACCACTTGATTTTAAGCTAAAATGATTAAAAAAAAAGGAGGCAAAAGCCGTAAGTTAGGATTTCTTACTTGTTACTTTTGCTTATAAGCGAAAAGCTAATCCAAACAGGCTATAAGACTGCCATCACTTTGCTGAATACGCTTTAAAGTGATCTAACTAAAGTAAATAAGGTGGTATTTTCGGGGTGGGGTGGGGTTTTGGGGGGGGGGGTATTTGGAATTTTAGTGGGCCCTATCTTACATCCTTTGGTTTTCAATATGGTCACCTAATAGTTGCAACAGTTGGAATCATTCAGGCTTTTATCTCTTCTTCCACCATAAGACACTATTTTTTGAGAATGGTAACTGCTAAACTATATAGCTGCAGGTATGCTGCATCAAAGAATGTAGTTTCCCTTCAAAAGTATTACAACTTACATCTAGATCTCCTATTTGTTACTTTGCTTACAAATAGTCTAAAACATCAAAAATATCTTCAGCTATCAAGTCCTATTTAATTCAATAATAGCAAGGAGCTAAACAATTCATCTTAAGTTTCTGAATTTTGCTCTGCTTATCCACAAATCATCTCTCATTTCTCTCTCCATATTGACCACTAGCTACATGCTGGGACAATCTTCCATCTTTCCTCCTTTTTTATTGCATCACCATCTCTGTTCCAACAATAAAGGATTTATTGTTGGAAGCTCTTTTTTTTCACGTGTCAATGCTATTTTTTTAGCTAGAAATAAAGAGAAGTAGTTCACCTTGTGAGACACTTCCACTCTTCATATCATCTTCCATGGTCACCCTTCCTCCTGATTGTTTGAGAAGTTTAGATCCTTATATGCAGAGTTGACACTGAATGCCCCTTTGTTGATAAGTAGTTGAATTGTGACTATTCTTTCTATTTCCAATTTAAACGTCCTCTAAGGTGTAGCTACTATTCTTTCCATTTCCCAATTCAAATGTCCTCTAAGGTGTAGGTTTAATCCTTGTCTTGTTCACATGTCAACCACAGTATCTTGTTTTTGTTGGCATAGGATGTAAAGATCTGGGTAGAGCTGTTTCAAGGGTTCATGTCCAATCCATGTATTATTCAAAAATGAATTCTTCAGGCCATTTCCAACATTAAACTAGATTGGGTTAAAACTAGTGGCTAAAAGTTCCTGGGATATCCAAACACTACAACCTTATCATGTGTTCACAACATTTGTTGTCCATTTATTCTCCATTCTATACTGGGTAATGATGACCTCCTTCCGTAGAAAATTGTCGGTTGTTGCCAGTTTCCATTACCATTTCATCATCATACTTTTGTTCTTCATCTTCACGTCTCTAATGCACACACCTTCTTCTTTCTTGCTCATTGTGAGCTCCTCCCCCTTGGCTTCACTTCTTCTTGTCTTCATTACCCTTTCAGTAGAAGTTCCTCATTAGAGCATCAGTCCTTTAATACTAGATCAAGTCTTATGATATTACTAGGTTAATTATGGTGCAGAAACTTGGTATGATTGGGTTGAGCGCAGTCGGAATTAATGAGGTCAGTTAAACTAGCTTTAAAAGTCCTAAAGTAGTTGGTTTCAGTATTTTGTTGAAGCTTCAAAGGAACATATGGAACTACTTAGGACAGTGTTATTAAAAGCGCAGGCTTCGTCGCTTAGATCAAGAAGCAAAGCAAAGCGAAGCTGTATCACTTTTTGGCAGTGAAGCAAAGCTATGGTAAAAAGCAAGCGCTTCAGTCCCAGAAGCGAGAACTGAGACTTCAGTAAAAGTGAGAGAAAGCTCGCTTTTCTGCTTAAGCTAGGTTGACAGTAGCTAGGTTATCTTTATTTCGTAAAAACACTTTGCGCCTTCTTTCCAAACATTTCCCTCTATTTCACTTCTCTTGTTGTGACACTCTTTCAAGCGATGACAAGTTCAATTGTTCATATCTTCTTCTTTTCTCTGGTTACAGTTTTTTTTTTTTTTTAAATTGCAGTCTCTAATTTGCCCTGTTTCGCAATATAATCTTCTGTATCTTTTTTCTCTCAGTTTTGCAATTCTTTTCTCTGCTTTGTATTGCTTTCTCTGTTATGCTTCGTTTTGGTCCATATTCTGCAATTTTCCCTCTACTTTTGTAATGTTTTTTACTGTCCAGTCTTTGTTTTCCCTGTTCCTTTTTTTTTTTATGTAAGAATTAAAAAATTTGCCAAATATGTTATTTCCATTGAGTTCTTGGTTATTTATATTACATATTTGATATTTTTTGTTTTGTACTAAATAGTGCTTTAGTTGAAAAAAGTGAGCGCTTCGCTTCCCACTTCCCACTTTGGTGAAGCGAACTCTTGTCGCTTTTTTCCCGCTTTTTCTCCACCACACTGAGTTAGGATAGTTAAAATAGCTTTATGCCTTCTTCTCCCAGTGCCATTCTTCCGACAGAACATCACCTCCTTCTCACATCTTGTCATTATTATCCAAGAAACGCCAAAACCATCTAACGATATCGCACCATAACCTGGATGCCTTTGGCCTCTTGGTTACACTTATTAATCTTATAATAAAGAATTTTGTGCTTTGTCCTCTATTTGGAAGAAGGATCTAGGCACAACTCAACCTCAAAAGTATAGCTCGTGAGGTGAGGGCACCAAGACTGAACACTACCCCATTTTGCAGACTGGTTCGACCGGCATTCTATCCCGGTGAACAATGTTCCACTGATTACGTGGGGATTTGCCTTTTCTGTTGATTCCTGCGGATTGTCACCCAATGCCATAAGAAAGGAAACAACAATTCATTCCTTCAACCAACGTGGGACATTGGCCATTACCAAAATGTGAGACACTAACCAATACCATCCTCAAAAGCCTTCAAAGTTAGCATTCAAATGCTGGCTTAATATATGATTTTCAAAGTCAACATGATGTCTCCATCTCCATTAGGCGTGTGTGTCTGAAACACGTGATTGACCTTGTCCTCTGACCATGCCAGTAATGGACCTTTTGCATATCTCAATGAGAATTTCCTCTAAGCAATTCTTCGTTTCATAGGCGTAGCTCTCCATTTAACGAGCAGTGGTCCCTTGAATTTGTTTTGCCCGTGATACCAAATCAATTTCACTATTTGTCTCTCCTCTCGTTTAAGTAGGTCAATTTAAGATTTTAGCCTCTTTGTAAGAGATGACAAAAACTAGAATTGCTACAAAGCTGAATAAGTTTATATTTTGTGAGTTGAGGTTCATTTTGTACAAGGTCCTATAACTGAAATTCTCCAACTTCACTTCATATTTAGTCACCTTCTTAGACCAGCCTTCATGTGTGGCTGCCTTAGGCCTATTATTCTTGTGGACCATGTCCCGGTGTGCTCATTACCTTTGCTGAGTCCTTGACATTTTCTTGTCTTCCATGTATATACTTGTCACTTAAATGGCTATTTGAATTTTAGGAACTTACCAAAGGCATGTGCTATCTCCTTGTCTGTAGCAATTGTATTACCATGTAATTCATCTCCAATGACTCTTTTATCCTCAATTCAAAGATGTATAACATTGGCTTGAGGAGGAATGCCAATTTTCTGGCTAGTCTATGTTTTTATGTTCATTGTTGTGTTGGTCTCTGTCTAGAGAGAAACTATATCCAGCTCGTCAATTTTTTTCCCGATGACCATCGTTTCTGGGCCAGATTTTGTGCACCTCGTCTTACTTCGAGCTAACAACTTACAGAAATCTCATATTTACTCAAACGAGTCCATCAAAGATGGTTACAACCTAGTTGCTTTGTCCATTTCCACTGTCAACTGTTCTCGCTGCTTGTCGCCTATAGTATTTTCTCTGGAATGCAACACAACATGAATAATTTTATCCATGCTCGTTCGGTTTAATTGTAAATTGAGAGGCACCTGACCATCAACAACATACACTGTTTCAATATCATATACTTGCGGGACCTCCTCTCTTAATGCTTAAATTAATATCTGCAATTGTCCCGATTTAAAACAGCTCCTAAGTTACATGTTTTCCTATTCAAGTACTTTTACCTGACGGAATGACTTAATACACCTCTCTGATGCTTAGCCATGCTTATGTGGTCGTGATGATTTTGATGTGGCCAAAGTTGGTGTTAATCACTCTTATGAAGTGCTCGCTATGATTGTTGCAACTAAAAAAAATATTATAATGGAGAATCTTTTTATAGTGTGCTAGACATCATATTAACCTATTAGTATTAAAGGTCACTATTTACCATTCTAAATTCAGTTTTTAAGTAGCTGGACATATATAGGAAAACAGTTTGTCGGGTAGGAAACATTAAGTCACAAATTTCATTTGGAAAAATGATCCGATGTTACAAATTTCACTTGGTAAATTGGTCCAAAGTCACTTGACTAAATTCTCAAGGTGGATTGGGTATTAGTAATTTGAAGTCCCACAATAATATCATGCTTATAAAATGGTTGTGGAGATACCAGCGGGAAAAGCCTGACTTTTGCAAGTCATCAATGCTAAATATGGAGTTCACAATCACTGGTGTCGAAAAAAATCACAATCCATTGTGATGTTCGTCCTTGGAAAATTATTAGCAAGCATTAGAAGTGAATCTTTTCAGAATTACTTATAATGTTTGGAATGGCTCCCTTGGTAAATTCTGGGAGGATTAATGGCTTGGGAAATCCTTACAGATGGATATATTTCCTGATCTATCTCAAATTTCCTGCAATCTAGACTTCACTATTGCTCAAAACTCCCTTCAGGGGGAATTTGCAAGATTGAGAAATCGGTGAATTACTAACCCTCCTTGCTTCTCTTGAAGGTTGCAACCTAGAAGAACTATATCTAGATAGGGAAAGATCACAATCAGAGTAGCCTAAAACCACATTCATGCATAGAATGGGTAGAGGATGGCCTCAGAAGCATGCGTGTGGGGACTAGATTACCTATCAAGATAATTACTTTACCTGGATAGCATGAGATTGTGCATGTTCGACACAAGATAACCTTGGTAGTAGAAACTTTCAGCTTGTTAACAGATGTTGCACTTGCCTGTTAAGCTCCGAGAGTATAGTAACCTTTTCCTTCACTGCACAGTTGCAACAAACCTTTGGAGCTCTTTTCCATTCAGTTTTTGGACCGAGTTGGATTACTCCAAAACTATCAAAGACGCTTCAGAGTGCTAGTGTTTCTGGAGAATTGATAAGGCCATCAAAAGGATATTATCCGACTGAGGAATCACAGATGTTTTAATGGAATCTCAACTTCTACATACTCCTTGAAAGCTAGGTGTTTAGTTAGCATCTTTTGTTGGAACATCATAACCCTTGTAAATAGTACTGGTGATCTTTTTGGACTTCATTAGCTCTTTGGTCTTAATATAGTTTTCTTACGTAGCGAAGCTAACTACTACAGATCGTTTATACTTATTGCATCTTCTTCATGCCTTTTTTAATGAAACCATCTTACTTCATAAAAATAACATGAAAATCAGAATAAAATAGAGATGATGAGGAAAAGACAAAGAATGAAAGAAAAAAGGCAAACTGTCTTTCCCAGCTTCTTCCCCCCTCCCTTCTGTTGGGTCATCACCAATTGGTTGATTGTTGCTCGCTGAACTCTCATTTCTTTGTGATGTCATTTTATTGCCTCAGTTCTCCACCAAAGCTAACTGTTTTTGTTCTCTAGTTGAACTTGACTAAAGGCAAAGTCACCGACTGAACGAACCAATTTACTGCCTTGTTTGGGTCAGATCTTGATGTTGTGAGTTAGGGATTTGGATCATGCCTAATGTCATGCAACTTCGTTTTGGGGACTGATGCTTGTCCGAATGGGTCATCATTGATTCCAATACAATATTTTGGATGCAATGCTTTCAATACATTTGCAAATTGGAAAAAGATAATTGTAGTGACTTTTTTGATGAGTGTACTAGAAGAGAGCAGTTTTAGCCACTCAATAGTTGTTACATAAACTGAAAATCTTTGTCATCTTTTTTTCTACATTGTGAAGTTGCCTCTGATATTTGGTGCATACTCATGTGCATTTTTGGCCTAAAAATAGGCCACTCAATCAGTTAGGAAAGCATATATGTGCTGGTATTTGTGGAGTTGATAAATCCATCAAGACTATCTGGAGAATGATACCGACTTGCATTTCCTTTGGAGTATTTGAACATTAAAGGAACAGGAGACGTTTTGATGGTGTGTCTACTCTTGTGGCTCTTAAAAGGCTAAATGTATTGCTAGTTTATTTTGATGGTCTAGATTGTACTCAGTTAATAGTCTTGATCAGTTTCTGGACTTATTAGCTCCCTAGCTTTGGGCATAGTCAAATTTTGTTGTATAAAAGCCAAGAACTTTTTTGAAACCGTCAAATGACATATCCTTTTTTTTTTAAATTAAGCCAAGAACTCTTTTTTAAGCTTCAATGACATATCTTGTGGCTCTTTAAAGGTTAAATGTAGTGCTAGTTTATTTTTACGGTCTAGATTGTACTCAGTTAATAGTCCAGATCAGTTTCTGGACTTATTAGCTCCCTAGCTTTTGGCATAGTCAAAATTTTGTCGTATAAAAGCCAAGAACTATTTTGAGAGCTTCAATGGCATATCCTTTTTTTTATTAACCAAGAACTTTTCTATAAGCTTCAATGACATCTTGTGGTTCTTTAAAGGATATATTGCTAGTTTACTTTGATGGTCTAGATTGTACTCAGTTAATAGTCCAGATCAGTTTCTGGACTTATTAGCTCCCTAGCTTTGGGCATAGTGAGCTTTTGTTGTATAAAAGCCAACAACTTTTTGTAAGCTTCAATGACATCCTTTTTTTTATTTTTTATTAAGGTAACATTCAATGACATATCTTGTCACAACTCAATCTTCTTGATGCTTTTTTCTGTTGAAGTCACTTCATCAAAAATACAAAAAGAACGAAAGCAGTGAATGACATTGCGATGAAGGGAAGATGAAGCAACTTGAGCTTTGAAGAAATCTATCCTTTAGATCTAAAAAAGGTTTGGATAAAGGGGAATATAGATGTTGGTGGGTGGTGCTGGCCATTGTAAAAGAAAGGAAAGGAGATGAAGGTGTGGGTGTAGTGTTTGTGACATTTTTAATATAGTTGTGAAAATAATAGAGGAAGTCTATTTTCTGGATAAGTTTTAAGTTCCTTCTAACGCTAGATAAAGTATGTTAGAATAGGATTAATAATCCTTTACGAATTGGCCCCTAGGTTAACTATGGTATATTAGTGGAGAAGTGTAGGGGGCACACTCATCATCCCCGAGTTTTGAAGGTTGTTTACTCAAAATGTCTGCTCCAGACGGATTTCTCGGTTAGCAAAAAAAGGGATCAATCTTCTACTGACTTTGTAGCTAATGAAGTTCACCTCCTTGCAACTTATTTGTACTTGTGAGCGGATTTAAGCATGCAACTAAAACTTTTAAGACAATTTGTGGAGTAAGCCTAGAACGTTTATTAACTCCTGGAAAATCCTATAAATTCCATGTGGAACAACCATATAGCTTAACATCCTTGGGGAGTGACATTGTCATTTATTTTTACTTTGTATGATATTAGCCTAAGATGAACTTAAATGGAGCAACATTGTTGGTGAGGATTCATGTAGCTGACCCCACTTTGTTTGCAATTGAGGTGTAATTGTTGACAGTACATGGTGAAGTTATGAGTGAGAATGAGCTTACAAATTGTCTTCTTTGATATCGTGCGGAAGAATTTGGGCCACCATCCAAAAACTTTTAAAGTACTTAGGAAGTCCTATATACCACACGG
This sequence comes from Solanum pennellii, assembly GCF_001406875.1. Lineage (NCBI taxonomy): Eukaryota > Viridiplantae > Streptophyta > Magnoliopsida > Solanales > Solanaceae > Solanum > Solanum pennellii. The sequence goes on from NC_028640.1 coordinate 38,347,708, forward strand.
GACAATGATATAACTCAATATTATCATATAACCGCCTGTGATATCTTCTCAGTGATATTGTTGAATTTGTGACCAACAATGAAAGGTTTTCCTTTATGCTCTCCGACTGAAATCTAGGCTCACTTTTCATGTTGCCTTATTCTAACCCTAGTTTACCATGTTTGGTTAGAAACGGATGTACTTTGCCGTGTATTTGCTGTTGTTGTTTGGCAGTCGTTCACTGCTTGAATCAATTTTCTTGATAGAATGAAGAAGCTCTGCACCCAGCTGGTCAGATAGTATTCTTTCAGATCTTTTCATTACATGGAAGCTGTTCATTCCTTGTTCAAAGTAATTCTTTATGGGAAGTTTTGGTTTAGCATAGGAAGTTCTTTGTTTTTGTTATGACTATCAAGAGAGTAATGATCGTGCAAAAGCTCATTAGGTGCAGAATTCTTTTTCATGCACATTTGTTGAGACTTGTATTGCATCCATTAGACATTTTTTGAAATTGTTTCTTGTTCTCTTGACCAGCAAGTACTATTGGAGTTGGCGAATGATCCAAAACTTGTCTACCATTGTGGGTTGACACCAAGGAAACTGCCAGTATGAACTCTGCAACCTTAAATGTATTGTGAGTAACTAATAACTAGGGCTTGTGCTTGATTCTGAAGAATTATGTATATTTTTCAGGAACTTGTGGAGAACAATCCTGTTATTGCAGTTGAAGTCCTGGTTAAACTGGTGAATTCACCAGAGATTGCAGAGTATGCCTTTGTTCCTTGTTCCCTTGTTCATTGATTTGCATACCTGATACCCTTTTGATCACGATTTCAGAGCCATATACTAGTTCATATATTATAAGTGTCAATTGGGTGGTTTATTCGAACTTTTTGTTGGAAGTTACAGAGCTAGCATTCTGTATTTTATTTGGATATGCGAGCACCAAACTTCACATGTTCTGAGATTCTGCAGTTTATTTGTGGTTGCAGATATTTTACAGTTCTTGTTAATATGGAGATGAGTCTTCATTCTATGGAAGTTGTTAACAGGCTCACTCAAGCAGTTGAATTGCCAACTGAATTCATACATATGTACATCACCAATTGTATATCTTCCTGCGAGAACATCAAGGTCCTCTATCTGCTTAACTTCTTCCTTATTAATTGAACCTTCACTTAATTTATTTGACTGGCAATCGTTAGGTCATTTAGAGTGTGATTCAATCAAACTCTACACTGACCATGAGTTGCTTGGGTCACCATGCTATTCTTGAGTTAGTTTCTCAACCATATTGTGCATATCAGTTTCAGATTGGTGTTTTAGTAGACAAAACTTGGTATTTATATAGGTTATTTTCAGACTTTCTTTATAATAAAACATGTTTAAGGGGTGAAATACTGCCAATGTGGGTAAACTGTGTAAGCTACTGCAACTATCCTGCTTCTGAAGATTGTAATGACCTTTGTGTCTCATTCTGTTTCGATCATGTAGTTATTTTTGTTATAGCTGGTGAAGAAGTGAAGTCAGTGAACTGATGTTTAATATCATAGCAAAAGGGATGTGAATCTGTTTTACTCTATTCTTCTCTGTCATATTAGTTGGTGGCAGTGGCTCTAGTGTATGCATGGGAGATGTAAGAGGGGAAGAGAGACATGATCTCATTGCCTCTGTTCAGATTTCAGTTTACCTACATATATTTCTTCTAATGTAGGAAGGAGAGGACCCATGACATACACACATTGATTTCCTTTTACTAGCATGATTAGCGTTCCTAGAATCTATGATGTTATTCTTATTGTTTGTGTTATTTCATATTTCTTTTCCAAAAATTTCAGGATAGATATATGCAAAACAGACTAGTAAGACTGGTCTGTGTTTTCCTACAGAGCTTGATCCGGAATAAGATCATCAATGGTAAGTGTCTATTATTATTACTTTAGTGATATAATAAATAGATAGAAAAACTGCATATTTGCATACAGTGTATGTTGAGTAGTTTGAGAACTCAACTCTGGGGCGTGAGCGCCAATCTATTGATGGGGTTGCAACAGAGGATGACTGGGATAATAATTGTGAGAGGCTAGTTGCATCAAACCAGCCTATAGGACACGTTTAGTGTGATGGATAAGAAAGATATACTGCTGGGATAAATTTTTAGTACCCCGTAATACTTTGGTTGGTTACAAAGCTTCGGATAACTTATCCCAGGATTAATAATTGGATAAGTTGTTTGTTTACAATTATATCCTCCGTAAGTGTAAAAGATATGAAAAGTGATGTACAGAAAGGGTTTCAAGGGGTAGTTTTGTCATTTTAACTCTTCTATCCCGGAGCAAGTTATTCCAGGATTAATAATTGGTACTTGGATAACTTATCCCAGGATTAAGGATTAATAGTTAGTCGTGGGATAAAATAGTTAAAATGACAAATACCCCCTCAAATCCTTTTTGTACGTTACTTTTCACATCTTTTACATTTTGGAGGATATTTTTGTAAACAAACAACTTATTCTTAGAAATTATACAATGCATATTATTTTTAATACAACAAACGAAACATTACTGTGAAATTAAACATTTACTGTGAAATTATTCCATCATAACTTGTGTTGAAACCAAACGATACCTTTTAATGTTTGCTTGTCTCACTGAATTGTGGTCCATGATACACGTTAATGCTTGGGTGAGCACTTAATTTGTGTTGTTTGTTGCAGTCCAAGATCTGTTCATTGAAGTACAAGCATTTTGCATTGAGTTCTCAAGGATTAGAGAGGCTGCTGGTCTGTTTAGGCTTCTGAAGACATTGGAGTAGATTGTGTGATTCACCCCATACCTTGGATAAAGAAAGTTTTCTTTGATGTGATGTAGCATGTGTACATGTGTTTTGATTTGTGATTCCAAGTAGTTAGCACCCAATTGTGGGTCATTGTATCCTTGGTTCAGCAAATTTATCGTTATAAAGTTTATTTTACAGTTAGCCATCCATTTATTTCTCCAAAGTCAAAAAATGGAAGGACGGTTTGATCATTGTCAAGTAGGAGAGATTTTGGTTGTGCACTCGGTTCCAATTCAATTAGAAAAAAAAAACTATAATAGAATGAAAGAGGCGATAGATGTTGGAAATCAAATTTAATGGCCAAAACTTGTGGAGCAAGTTGAGATTGCTGATATACCTCCAGGTCCAACAACATTTTATCAGTGTTATAGATTTTGGCCGGGTCCTTTTTGTGCTTACTCAACCTTGCTCTTCTTTTTTTTTTTTGGTTGTTTCGTTTATTTTTTTTGAATGACATTTTAAATATACAAAATAGGTCTATCCATCAATTTTAACTTCTACATAATTGGAGAAGACATATTAGCACCAGATTTTTACATCTAAATTTTGGGCAAAAATTTATTTTGTCCTTGGTCAATTCATTTTTAGTTATTTTGATTATTTCGTTTTCTTGAAACTTTTCTTATTGACTGAGTCTACACGTCATTTGTATCATACTTGTTATCTACTAAGTCTACACGTCTTGTTCGAAAATGAATAAAATTAATGAAAGTTTTATTAGTTGACCTATGGATAAGTTCATTAGCTTCATGTAATGTTTGTGTTTTCTGCAGGTTCATTATTTTCAAAATATATCACCTAATACTTCCTTGTAGACAATGTTTCTTGTGTATGTCGTTCCTGTCTTTTGATGTGATTGTTCCGTCATAAACCAATACTGTCGTCGTGACCATTCTTAGAAGTGCTATATAGTTGGTCCCAACATTTGGAATTGTTTGACCTTGCATTTATATTTAAAAAGAAATAGATGTTGCATTGAAGATTATAGTAGAAGAAGGTAGGTGTTCACTTTCATGGGTACAAAGGTGACAAACATTTTTTAGTTGTTTTTGCAGCTATCGACTATGCATAATAGTTAGGTAGTCCCATTATTTCAGTAGGGGACAAAACAAGTTATCACTCGAATAGACATTTACTTTAAATACGAAATTGTGCTTGTCATGTTACGAATCTTTACTTATTTGCTCCGGACGACTAAATTCTACTACTTTATATTACATAGCATGTAAATGTGTTGATTTCCGACTCAAAACGTGTCATTGTATAAAACTATATCACTGGTAGTTTATTCTTAGATATCTTCTTCTCCCTATTAGGCAAGTAATTATAAGTTTGTAGTACAACTTATAATTTGTTTGGTGTATGTAGTAATTTGGGTTTTATTTAAACGTGTTCAAGTTGCTCTTCATTGGCTAACATCTCCGTGAAAGTTGTGTATCATCAAGTCAGGTTGTCTGATATCTCGAGACACTAACGTCACATAAGCCATCAATCAATTGATCATCTTTAAGGCATTGTCATTTACTGCAAAAAATTCTCCCTTCAACAATTATATGGTCCGTGCTAGATTCAGTTACAAGAACATTGTAATTAAATATATCACTATATTAATATCTATAAACGATGAAAAATTCATAATTTCAATGAAGGGATTCAACACGATTAACACGCAAATCAAGTCTGAATAGTGAAAGGTATTATGTATTCGAGAATGTAAATAGTCAATTATTCATTTGGAGATTTAGCAAATATGGTGTCATTTTGCAATTTCTCTAGGAGTTTCAAAACCATCAATGAATTTGTGCGTTGAAATGTCATGGTCATTGTGTGGTCTGTAAAAGACAATTTAACTTCTTTGGACACCAAAGAGTAGTCGTGGTTAACCCGATCTAATTGACCATTAGCAATGTAATAACTCTTATTTGGCTTCAACAAGTCCTTCCATGTTCGGATATACTTGTTAAAGTGAGTGTTGGTTGAATCTTTGTCCAATGGGTGATGTCATCATTAAAGTAAATATGAACTATAAGTAAGCATGTTAATGATATTACGTTTCGTCAATTAATATTATCATGATTCTTGTATGATATTACATAACCCCTATGAATAACTATAGTTCTCATCATTCAATCAGCGGAGTGTTTTGGTATCTTGTTAATCGACACAATCTATTTTGATAGTCTCATTTCAATCGTCTGGATGCTTAGAGGAATAGAGGGGAATGTGATTATCAATGTTAATTTCAGGTGTTTTGTATTGGTACAAGTCATATGTTGTAACCTGCGAGAAGTGGAAAATTAAGGATAGTCGAACGATATACATAGGATAAAATGAGATGGAAATGGTTGTGGCTTCCTGAACTCCTTCAGACAAATTACATTTAATGTACATATTAGTTTTCCAGCAACAGTTTCAGGTAGGATTTGTTCCAAAAGGATTATGTAACCATCTACTTCAATTTTTTTAAAATTTTTTTAACTGGACTATGTATTAGCTTTAGATGCAAACTAAGTTAAACAGAGATGGATTGTAAGGTGCAATATTACAATCAGTTGGACTATTAAATCACAGAGTATCAAAACTTTGATGAGGTGTGTGTCCTTAGAGGTTGTAATGTAAGTGTGTGTATAGAAGTAAATTGTATATAAAGTTGAGCTGTTAGTAAACCTTGATCATAATAAAGCAAACTCACTTGTGTTGAGGTCACTCATTAGCATTCTTTGATTTTTCACTAAGACATCATAATTTTTTATTTAATCACAACAACTTTTGTTATTCTGAAGCTGATGTTAAGTTTTGATGATTTAACAAGTTTCAAAAAGGCTCAGCCTCCTGGATTTGGGACTGGTGACAGGGAAAATGAATGAATAAACTCGATGTGAGGAATATTTTTTTATCGTTATCAAAAAGGGGAAAATGTTGTTTTTAGGTATTTTGGTGATCCTCACAAATGTTGGAATCTGATCCCTGGCAAAGTGCTCTCGTCCAGGTTCAAAATGGTGTACATTTGTAAAACTGTTTTGTCAGGTTGATTGGTGAAAAATGCAGCGTACTTCACCAATAAGACGGACGGACGAGGTTGTTTGTTTCCCTGGCCAAAACTCTTGTTGGTGATTGACATATACAACAATAAACAAATAACATTATTCATTCAACAAGAGAGAGATCTAGGAAGCCTTTTCAAGAAATCACGCATCAAAGAACACACTTCAAGAGACTTGGTTCCGGAAAGACTACATACGTGGAAAAGATGAAACGGCAGCTCTCAAAAAGCTGCCAACTCTGATATGGTTGGTGTTACGACCCGAGGGTACACCCCGAATGCAACACGACGTACTTGACTCCGAAGGGGTCTTATAAAAGCCTCATAGAATTTCATTGCATTCGATAAGAGAAACAATACAAAATTAAAACTTTATTTAAAACCATACAATCAAAATACTCATATAAAAATTTTGAAAAACACATGAAAAACACAGGGGAAGTCTATTGTCTTTGATGGCTATCTAAAAACAACATCTGGAACATAAGTAGGAACACACCCTTTACAATCAAAAAGTCTAAGAATAGTCTTTTACATGAAAAAAAAGAAACATCCAAACACTTGTCCTCGATCTATGAGGACACACCACTAAGTCTCGGAGAATCTCAAATCTAAGTCCTTGATCTTAGAGGAAACAACTCATTTGACGAAACCTACACCTATCGTAAAACACGAAGAAGATTGGTTAACACAATTAAGTGCTAAGTATGATAATTATGAAAAAACATGCTTAAAATAGACATTTTATTTCAAAGTCATACTATATGCCATTTCGAAAACACTTCATGAGCATAAACGTAAGTAACATATTATCCAAACATAACCAACTTACAATTCATTTATCCACATTAGAGATAAAATCAACGTGTAAACCATTACCTTTGCATTAATCCTTCACCTCAAGTAAACTTCAATGTGTACGTTGTGAAATGTATGGATAATGTTCCATACCACCACCCATACTAAAGTACCACATTAAGAGTACCAAAAGTGAATTTACCATTCAACCTTTCCATCTTTACAGAATACTAACACATAAGACATAAACCTTTCATAAGTCATATCATCACATAAGTACCATCATCTAAGACAACTCTAAGTCATACTTGTTCAATGTGGAAGTAGAATCCTATACTAAACTCATACTAAGTACACCTTTGAAGTCGCATAAGCAAGACACATTCATATATCATAAGTCATAACAAGGAAGTAACTCATAGTATAACATGTATCATTACTTTTAATCATATAAGAGTCAACATTAGAGGACTTTTATAGAGGGTTTTCATACAGTAGTCTTTTAGACTTAGAGAACTCACTGTGATCCTCTCAAAGCCTATGCTCTGATACCCAGTTTGTCACATCCGGGTTTAGCCCCTAGACGTAACCGGCGTCATCATCCTCTTTGAGTACTAAGACAAGCTTCTTAGTCTTAAATCATTGCATTCATCGATTAAAAATACGGAAGAATTTAAAACTTTTCAACTACATATAATCGGAGGTTTACATAGACCTCTACATACACATAATCATAATAATATCGAGTATACATAGACTCGTTCATATAACAAGATTACATAGTCTTTTACTTTTATTTCACACACTTATATAGTAAACAAATAGAGTCATAAATCCGTCTCATCTCATAAACCATCTAAACAAGGACAATAACATTGGGAATAGCCCTACATCAATAGAAGTAAGCCGCATATAGGCTTTATACAAATTTGTCTCAAATAGGAAATAGAGTCAATACAAAAGTTGTAGTAACTAAGTAACTTCTCAAAGAGAATATTGGCATCGTCCTCGGGAAAAATGAGGACCTACCACTTGGATGATAGAATATCCAAGTCTTCCTTCAAATCACCTCAAATTAACTTCAATGACCGGAATCTAAAACATTTGAGAAAAAGGGAGAAAATGGGGTTAGTACGCCACATGTACTAAGTATGAGACCATATGCACAAATACCAACAAAGTATGCTAGAAAGGGACATGTAATGAAATCATGTTATTTAAGCCAATCCTTTGAACATACTAAACAAATTAATTATACCATATGCAAGTCATCAGACTTAAACCCATAATCTCATATAAATCTATCATCAAGTAATAATATCACAAACGTGAATAAGAGTATACCATGTAAATAGCAAAGCAAGACAACCAACTATAATCCTTAAGAAGCCACAAGTGCAATGACCAAGCAAAGCCCCATAACCCTACTTAATCAGGTAACCCACCAAAGATCATAATTAGCAATTCACTTCACATAGCATAGTCTTCCATTTCATATATTATTCATTCTTTAACAATGACAACCAATTTCATATTCATAAGCATCTTATTTAATATATAAAGTCATTTACATTATATCGTCATTTATATATATAATATTAACTTCTCAAAGCTTCTATCAATGCAAACTAGTGCAAGGAATAGGTAGAGTCCCATACCCTACCTATGCTAAAGTCAAACCCCTCAAGTCACATCAATTAGTCTATACTTAATTCATTCATTTTAGTTTAGGGAACTCTTGCTTTAACCGACATAGTCTACATGAGCTAATGTGGAATGTGGTGTCATAAAACCTTACACCGATGGAAGGTGGTCTACCGTCCAAGGTAGAACCTAACATAAACGTAGCTATCTAGGTGGATCACTAGCAAGTATCCTATGGTGGCAACATAGTTTATAGAGCTTGGGGAATAAATCATGGAAATATCAACTCTACACCCTACCTTGGGTCATGAGGCTATCCACCCCGTGAGGACCGTAGTGAACCCTACCTTTCTTATGTAAGAAGGTGTCACCCCCTCACATACCAGCTCACTCGGTGCAAACCTAGGTCCCTTAATTTAAATGCCTTTAGTCTTGTTGTAATCATAACATAGTTTAGGTCATAGGGACTAACCCTTGTATATTCATTATCATAGATCAATAAGAATTGAATGAGAAATAGTCCTTTCATTAACAATTCATATAAGTGAGGTCAACCCTTTGCATATCACCTCTTAATAGGGTACATAATTACATGTTTTCATTCTTATGGCATGTACACCCTAAGCAACCTCACAACCAAAGAATAAGACATTTCAATTTAATCCTCATACCATCCTATCACTTTAAACAAGGTATACTTCAATACAACATCATAACTTGATGACAATTAACCATAATTAAAGTGAGAATTGGGATAGTAAAGACTTACCAACACTCCTCCATAGTTCATCATAAAGAGCCTTAGCATCAACCCATAGATTAAGCCAATTTGGGTCATCACACTAATGTATTTTAACAACCAACATGATAGTGAACTTAGAAGAGTCACTATACCATGATTCAATACTAAACCAAAGCTTGAAAACATATTATCTAAGTCTATCTTGTTAACCTAGATCAATACTCAAGAACTAGCATAAAGGACTTCAATTTATCACTATAGATTCATGATCAAAGTAATAACAACCATTAAGGATGATTTAACCAATAATAAAACCAATTACATAAAATCCAACATAATTCATATCAAGATTATGCCTAGGGTTAAGGGTTAAGGGTCATAATCTACAATCTAGACCAAACCATATCAATTCATCCTAACGAAGTTACAATACATGATAATATTCTCATTATAACCCAAACAAGACATGAACAACTCAATTCATAACATAAAATTCGTAATTGAATGAAACCCACATGGAAATCAACTTTTTGGAAAACCTTTGAAGGATCCCTTTGAGGAAAGAAGTATCAAAGGTGAATTAGATCCCATACCTTAATATTGGATGACCTTTTGATGGTGAATTCGTCCTTAACCAGCCCCCAATTCACCTCCCAAGCTAATCTCCAATGGTGCCTTCCAATAAAGAGAGAAAGTAGAGAGAAGGAACAGAGTTTATTGTGAGTGTTGTCCTTAGACTAATGAGGGTTGGGGGTATTTATATGAGGTATTAATTACTTAATTAGTATTCCTTTAATCCCCAATTTACCCCTAAACTTCTTAATTAATTAAATGAATTTAACTTAAAACGTGTAGGAATTTGAAGACCCCATCGACGATACCTCGATCGATGGACCGTTGGACCATCAACGGTCCGTGCTGCACATCCGTAAGTTTGGTCAAAGACTGGTGCAGGCAGGGTTTTTCTTCATTTTTTCTAAGTGTGGGATGACGGTGGCATCGACGCCCCGTCAAGCCACTGACGTCAACCCCCTTCCGTCGTGTGTAACATTAAATAGGTAAGCAAGAGCCTTCAAGATTCTTTCTAAGTGTGGGATGACGGTGGCCTCGACACCCCGCCAACCCCTTCGTCAAGGCACACTTCCAGGCAGTGTTGCATTGCAAGCTACAAGGATCCTCCTCAAGGGTTCTTGCTTGGTCCTTGGAGAGTCGTACCCGGATGTTTCAATCATGAAACATACTTCACAGGTGTTAAACCTATTTCTACCAACCTTCGTTCGATTCCGACTCTTTAAACTAGTCAAACAACCTAAGACACACTAGCCCTCTTATGAACAAATTTTCCGAACGTCATGGACGTTCTTGAATATTTTGGTTCTTAAACACCTTAACTGTTCTATTTACACTTAATTCGACTAAGAATAGTGATTAGACCTCATGTATCCTAGTTTATGTTTTACGACATGCCTAGGGATTTCGAAATGTTACAATGGCCATTGGTAAGGGCCTTTGAGTATTGTATTGGGTGATTTGGCTATAGCTTGGAGTTGTGATATTAGGACGGGGGTATATTGTCCTAACCTTATCTATATTGTGTAGCATATGTCTTAGGTTATAATGATGTTTGGTATGGTCCACTTAGGATGGCGGTGCTTATGTGTTATACTTGTGAATTATGTGGCCTCGTTGGCATTACTTTATGAATGGTGAAACAATGTGGCCTCGTCGGAATTACTTTATTTATTATGATATTGTCATGTTATAACTTGAATATGTGAGTATTGTGAAGGTCTTGATGACTTATGTGTATATGAGAAGTCTAAGCATGAATTCTTCTAGTTGATGATATGTGTCTCTAGTAGGCTATAGTGAAGTCATTATGTGTATTACTTGATGTTGAAGTCTGATGATTCTTGATGGATTATATAAGACTTGTAATAACTTATATTGATGATACTATAGTAGTGAAGAGGGTGACCTATAGATGACATTGGTTATTCCTATGTGCTTCTTGAATGATATGCTATATGTGATTTGGTGAAGTATGTGTGTCTTATTTTGGTAGACTTGTGTCCCATACTTGATACATGTAAAATATGAGTATGGGTTCTTGACTAGTTATGCTAAAGCTTCTTAGTCTTGTATGTATGATTGACACGTGACCTTGAACATAGTTAAGAATGTCCTTTATGTAGAACCTTAATCCTAGATATAAAGTTATGATATCCTTGAAGTTGAAAGCCGTAATGGAATCCTTCTTGCATGAATTGTGGACTTAGGGTTGATTATCTGGAACGACATGAACTCATCCTTAGGAAAGTCATTGATCCATCCTCTTAGCCATTGTAGGTAGCCTTAGTGGACCCTCTTTGGTAAGGTGTAATGTGATTGGGTTGTGAACAACTTATGGTACCTTTTCATATGCTCCTTTATTGAAATATTCAAATGAGAACAAAGGCTAGAACTGAGCGAGTATGTTTGGGGAGTTTCTCTAAATAATATGACATTAGAGAACAAAGAAACCCTTCATAGTCCTTAACCATGTGCCTAAATGGGATGTGTCCTAGTTATACCATTGGCAAGTAGAACACCCTCCATCGGATTAGGCTTATGACTCCGGATTCCATGCATAGATAGTATGATCTATGTCAGTTATTGCCTATTCTCATCATATAGGATACTTACTAGTATTTGAGAAGTTCTATGAATTTTAGGTGGTAGTATGGGACGCTATCTAGACATTGCATAATAAGGCTTTGAAGATGTTAGTGTATGAGTCCCTAGGTCTTCTCCAAGACCATTATTTTAATGTCCTTAAGTGTTGAATATCTCTTAATGAACTAATGAAGATAATGATTTAATTTGGAAAATATGCAATGAATAAGTACTTACCTAGAGCAGTTTAAGGATTGTCTAGTTAAGGTGTGGAGGGGGCACATGAATGGTTTTTTCATGTCTTACCTAGGAAAGTCTTTAGAATAACTCTACATAGGAAAGCTAATTGATAAAATAGACATGATCTAAACTTAAGTAGTCTTAAGGATTTTTTAGGTAAGCTTGGAGAGGGTGTATGTGCGGTCTCTTCTTGAATTACTTAAGTAAGTCTTATGATAACCTTTAGGAGGAGAATGTCATATTATACTATAGTGTGTAATGAGAATAACCTTATCTTAGGTAGTCTAAAGGATCTCTTTGGTGTGTGTGGAGAGATTGTATGGGCGGTCGCTTCATAACTCACACAAGTGAGCCTTAGAATCACCTTTGGTAGGAGGATCTCATGTTTATGTGTTTTGATGTCTTCTTGATGCTATCTTTGTGATATGTGAGTTATATGTGAAATCACTGTGAAGTTAACGCAAGGTTACTGTAATGTTGCTATAAATTGGATATGACTTGGAATGTGTTATAAATGTATTGTTTGGTGTTCAAATGTGGTTCTTATGCTTATGTATAGAGTTCTAATATGAAAGAGCATATTCAGATACAAATGTACATTTATCACGATTTTATTCATTATGCCATACTTAGTACATGCATTGTACTGATTCTATACATTTTGTCTATTTCTAAAGGTGCAGGTGGAAGGTGTCTTGAAGCAAGACTTGGAAACTAGGGCTCTTTCAAGCAAAGTTGAAGTATGTCCTCACTTGACTCGAGGATATAACTATCATTAGACTTCTTTTATTCAAAGTATTGTAATAGACTAAGTATTTCTATATTTTGATTGTATGGGTCGTGTCCCAAGTATTCTTAAGTCTAAGATTGGTGTATGTTGAGACAGTATTTTCCCATGATTTTATGTGAAAGATATTATGAGATATTATTCATATGAAAAGTTTGATTCCTCACTACTTCTCCTACGTGTATGCAATGAATGATGTCTAAGGGACTCTACAAGACCTCTGAGAGGTCATGTACGCCGAGTCTCACTCTCAGACTGCCATATATCTTAGGTGTACTTCGGGGTGTGACAGCCTACTCGTGCAATGCATGGATGACATTCTATACTACCACCCACATTTCATAGAACCTCACAAGAAACCATAATGCACATCTCACATGATGGGAATAAGCGTCTAACCGACATAGACCATGAGAGCTAGATCATGGAATTCGATGTCATATTACTGATGAGTCCACGATTTGGCCTCATTTAGAGCTATATTTTGATAGATTTAGTATCCTCAAATGCATATTTTGTCTTAATAACTGATGAAAAACCATGAGTTTCAGGTATTTAGACTTGGAGACAAAGCATTGACACCTTTGAGCAAAAAGGAACAAGGTAGCTGAAAGAACAAAAAAATGAAGGCCTGAAGATCGCCTAATCCATTAGGCGAGTCACTGAATGGCCTTTATCTGGCCTAATGTTCCAGAGTGCTGAGCCCTGAAGGAAAGGATCAAATCAGTAGTGAAAAGAAGTAGTCAGCATGACGCCGAATAATTTCACAAAGTAGTACTGTATCACCCAATGTTAGAGAACGCAAAGATACTGAAGGCAAAAGCAAGATGACGATGAAATATGCCAAAGGGCGGATCACCGAGTTGACCGGTGATTCTGACTAAGTGCACTGAGTGATCCTTCTCAACACTAATTTTTGCAAACTATAAATACTCGTTGAGAATTGTTTCAAATAAGATTTAACATCAAATTTCATGATTTAAACTTTGATTTTCTAATTTTTAGTTCTTAGAACTTTTGGGAGACTTTGTTGTTGATCTTTGAAGATTTGAAGGTTTCTAACTCTAAGAAATTGGAAGTGGGTCTTGAAGAATCTTCATCTTTGATGTGTGTAAATATATTTTCTATCATACCCAAGTAATGGAAACATTTTTTGGTATCGATTTCTATCTCTTTATTATGTCTATCTAAAATCCCAATTATGGGGTATGATTATGTGAATATGAGTTGAATTTACTGTTTGATCTTATATTTATTGGTAAAGAAGGTATAGTGTTTGGTCATAAAGTTTTGCAAAAAGGGCCGGAGGTTGACAAAGAAAAAATCAAAGTGATTGAGAAATTGCCACCTCTAATTTTTGTGAAGGAGATCGAAGTTTCTTGGGGCCTGCTGGTTTCTACCAGAGGTTCATCAAATACTTTTCCATGATTTCACATCCGTTGTTCAAACCCGTAGAGAAGGAGGTGAAGTTCAACTTTGATGACGCTTGCATGATAACTTTCAAGTGCTTGAAAGATAAATTGGTGACTACCTCGATCATCATCAACCCTGATTGGTCTGGTTTTTTTGAAGTGATGTGTGAAGCAAGAAACACAACATTGGATGTTGTATTTGGGAAAAAAGTAACAAGCTCTTTCATCCCATACCTATGCAAGCAAAACTTTAAACATTGCACAACATAACCATACAATTATCGAACAAGAGTTACTTGAGGTAATGTATGTTTTTGAAATTTTTTTAGCTTACTTGCTTGGTACTAAGGTGATTATCCTCACTAATCATGCCGCCCTGCACTATCTAATAGAAAAGAAATATGAAAATCCATGATTGATAAGATGGGAGCTTCTATTCCAAGAATTCGACTTTGAGGTCATTGACAGAAGAGGTTGTGAAAATAAAGTAGCAGAACACCTATGAAGATTAGAAGGCAAGGAGAATGAATAACTATCAATTGACATCAATGACAATCTTCCCAACGTGCAAGTCTTCATGGTAACCCTCAAACAACCTCCTTGATAAGTTGATTTTGCAAATTATTTAGTGTGTGGGCTCATGCCAGTGGAGCTGAACTTGCACCAGCAAAAGAGGTTCTTATTTGATGTAAAAAAATACCTTAAGGATGAACCACACTTGTTTGGGGAAGGTTCTGACCACATTATTAGACGATTTGTTCAAGAAGAAGAGGTGATAGATATTCTCCACGCTTGTCATGCTTCGCCGGTGGGGGTTCATCATAGTAGTGTGTGCACTGCAGCTAAAGTTCTCCAAAGTGGCTATTACTAGACATCCCTTTACAAGGATGCACTGCACAATGTCAAATGCAAAGGGGTGTCCAAAAGACATGAATTTCCCCTCAATCCCATTTTAGAAGTTAAACTATTTGATGTTTAGGGTATAGATTTTATGTCAAACCGGGGAGCACCCCTTAGAAGTAACAAAAGTTATTGACCTCTCGGAGGTCTTGGAAAAGCCTCTAAGAATTCATTCATTGCATTTTCATTTAAATTTGAAGGAAACTTTGAAAATTTTCATAGCATAACGTAATGCTAGAACATCACTTTCATTTATAAAACCATAAGTACATAGTTATTACACTTAGTGTCTCGTCTTGCCATCTTAAGACACAACTCCAATAGAATAGGACAGGGACACGACCCTTAACAACGTAAAAGAATAATCTAAACTATTACATGAACTTAATTTGAATTCTTGATACACACTTTTAACTTGAGAATAAGAATCCTAGCTTCTCAATCTATGAAATATTATCTACCATCACCACCTGCACTTTTTCTAAAAAGATAAAGAAGAATTCTATTAGTACAAGAATGCACTAAGTATGATAACCATGCAAAAAAATGCTTCTAAAGAGGAAATTTATTTAGAGATCATGCATCATGTCTTTTAGTAAAACTTCATAAGCTTTTGATACAATAAGAACAATATAGTTTACATACATCATATAAAGATGAATACTATTCACACATCACATAAAATCATATATCACATTTAAGGAAAATACAATATCTACATAGTCTTACCTTTATTTTAATTTGATATCATACACCCAAAACAACCCTTAAGTAATACCTAGTGCAATGCACGAATAGTGGTCCCATTCCACAATTCACACCAAAGTACCACCTTGAGGTCACAAAGGTGAACGTTCATACAACCTTCATCATTTTAAGCATATACATTCATAAAGACATAACACATCATGAAATATATACTTCACGTAAGAACCAACATACTTTATAGACCTTATATAAGACTCATTCACTTGTCACATCATAGTCATAACCTATTTAGTCTTTGTGCATATTTCAATACAACATGCAAGTCAATACTATCAATATCCTCATAATGAAGTAATAGTCAACATTGAATATATAGAGAGTTCATTTCATCAACATAACAAGTATAGCCAATAACATGTATGTTAAGTAAGACCTTCATCATGCAGACAATGAGACAACTACTATGCATATCTTTAAAACAAGTATGTTAACATCATCATGTGATGCATAAGATACATGTACATATACATATGCATATGCATATACATATACATATGCATATAAATATAGAACTCCTTCCTATAATTCCGTTCAAGAGATACTTTTGCAATGTATAGGTAAAGTCCCATTCCCTCACCTACACTAAGAAACATCCCTTAATTAGTCCTTGTTAGGGTTTATCATCTTATTTCCATTGTTCATTTTACATTCAAGAAACTTATCCTTAACCTACATTATACCATGTGATCTAAACATGAAATCTGGTGCCATAAAACTCCACACCGAAAGAAGGTGCTCTACTTGCCAAGTTAGAACCATACGTAATAGCTATCTATGTTGAACCACTAGCAAGAACATACGGGTGCACATAGATAAGGAACTAAGAGGTTCTTATTAGAAACCATCCTTATGCTGACTAGCATAATAGTTTCCACCTCATGAGAGAATTTTGTGAAACTACCTTCCTTTTGGGAAGGGACACCTCCCATTTGTCAAGTTCACGCGGTGCTAAGCTAACTTTCCCTTTTTGAAAGCCTTTAAGTCTTTATTAAATATTACTTCATAATATAGGCTTTAGGAGATTAAATCCTTATATACATATACATAACTCATAGGTTAATGATGAGAATTTCCTTTCATCAAAACCTACTTCATGTGAGAATATCCTTTCACATAATCATAACATAGCTAGCATAGAGTACAATTAAGGAATCCATCCATGAGACTCTCATTTACTAGATTATCATTATCATGCTTCATTTATATATTTATTACTTATGTATATAAATAAACCAACCTAGGAGTTATTCCATGAAGGTACACATGTGCATTGAATAAGTAAAGTCCCATACCCTTACCTACACTAGTACATCTCTCAAATCATCCTAGTTAAGATGCATTATTTTTACTTTCATTCATTTAATTGACACCATGACCATATTATACTTGTATGTATGCATGAGATGTGTGTGTACATATTAGTTTTCATGATCACCTAAGATCAACAACATTGACATGGAGTAAACCACCCTTCCAGGATCACAACACTTACACTATATTCATCAAGTCATGAGTAACTCACATGTAGAGTATTAGGGACTATAGATAACACATCCTTATTATATTATAAGAGACAACAACATATTCAACATTTGAATAGAAGAATCCTAGCATTCATAATACCCCCACATTCATATAGGGTTACATAGGTAGGGGTCATTCTACAATAGTATTTATCATATCTGAATATGTAGACCGTACCTAACCCTAACAACATCGTTCACATATACATAACATCATTAATACACCTATATCATGATATTAGAATTGGAGACTACACACATCAACTTCATAAACATGATAATCTTAATATAAATCCACTTTACATCTAATCAAGATCACAAGATCCACATTATAGTATAAATTGAAATATTAGGGAGATCATTGGTTCTTGAATGAATTTTATTGAAATTAATCTTAAAACCATTGATCAATCATAAACCAATCATTAGAATGACTTTGAAAAGAATTTGACAATGAACCCATGTCTAGATTGAAAGATAGGAATTTGATCATAGAATCTCATTGGAAAAACCTTTGAAAGAACTCCTTAGATGAAAGGTTAACTAAGGATAAAGGGTGACAATACCTTAATACAAGAAAATCCCACGAAAATTTGGAGAAGAAACCACTTGGAATCCATCCTCTAGCTTGATTTTGAGCTTGGTCTTCAATGGAGGTTCTAGAGAGGGAATAAAATCTAAATCGAGTTTTTCTATTTTTAACTATCTTATACTACCCAAAATAGGTAAAATAACCATCCATACATTAATTATGACATAGGGTTAATTTCCCTATTTACCCCTTGGCTAGCCATGTCTAGGTAGTGAGTTGCAACTCCATACGATGACCTTAATGACAGAGCGTCGATGGAATGACGGGGTCGTCATGAACTCCGTAATTTGTGAATGAGACTCCCTAATTTGGGGGATAAGGTCCCACAACTAAGTTTGGAGCCACGCCCCCATTTGATGGGGAATCAATTAAGCTGTTGAGCGTCGTTTGTGTGTGTGCTTTGACACTGCCTTGGCAGAGATTTTTCCAATCTTGAGGTCCTCCTCAAGGACCCTTAGGGTGGTACTTAGGGAGTCGTGCCCAGACTTTTTGACCCTTTATAGTTTCATACAGATGTTTGGGTCCTCTCCTATTATTTTAGACAACAAACAACAAGTGAAACATGCAAAGGAACTTGGACACACAAACACGACTAGTTTCCTAATGTTTTTGTCGTTCTTTGACGTTTTGACTTCAAACACTTTAAAACTATTATAAAAAGTTGTGAAACACTTTATTAACATGTTAATAACTCTTAATATACATTTGAGGCTCTAGATTATCCTAGTTCATTTTGATGGTTGTTACAATATCCCCTAATTGGGAACATTCGTCCACGAATTACCCTAGGAACATTTTCAACTCTTTTAAGGACTCAATGACCCATTTAGAAGCTCACAACATTCAACATAATATAATATAAAAGTCAATGCATTATAGTTACAAGGAATAACTTCATACCATTATGCACTCAATGCAACACAAGTAAGTAGAAACTTGATTTACTCACTCCTAATGCATCAAACACATACATTTTCTCATGTTCATAAGAGGAACATCCTTCTCCTAATCATGACACGATCTTACTTTTCATATCATCAAAAGCTCAATATGAAATAACATTTAAATCACACATAGGCATGTAACATTATCATTCAAGGGGCAATTAAGTAATTTATGCTAAATACACATAGATCATGAATATTGTAGATAAACAAAACCCTTACCATTTAGATATAACACCATCAAGGACATACATAACATCACCATGTTTAGTTATTAAGGAGGAATTTCCTTCTCTTTAACATACTCACATGTCATGATAAATTTCATATACAGGCATTTGACAAAGGTCATTTCATTTTAAGGAGAATTAATCCACTGCTAACTAAAGTATGCTCATTCTCCATTCCTTATGAAGTCAAAACGGACGATCACACTAAACACATCACAATATTAGGAAGTTATTTCACAAAATTTCAATTTCTAACATAACACTAGTTTTCATAAACATGCATCATTTCGGAAAATTGTTACAATTCATAGGCACACATGCATAATATTAGCAAGTCACACCATCACTTCTCAAGAGTGAGCCTATGTTAACACTTCTCAAATCACAAAGTCACACATTTTTTTAAAGAGACTCATATTTTCTTGTGGAAAGAAAACTCAACACCTCCTTGTGGGGCCAAGATACCCTCAAATCAAAAGTGTTATCAGGCATGTTCATCAAACCATCTCATGAAGTGAAATGCACATTTTTATCAACTTAAGATGCACAACAACATGAGAAACATTCAATTTATCAAAATCCATTTTTCATGCAATATGAACCTTCAAAACATGAATAACATAGTGTCTTTTAAGATATGCATAACATATGGAGAACACGCAACTTGTACTTATATGTAAGACTCCATAACATGAACAATCTAATAGGAACTTTTTGGTTTCAAGCTTGAGTAAGAATAGAAGGAAAAGATAGGGATATCAACAACCTTTCTACTCAACTAGTCATCCACCACTTAGGGTAAACCCATCAAAGAGGAACTCATCTCATCCAAGAGAACTTGGACTTACCAATCTTTCTAGTCTAGCACAACCTCCCCCTCTTGGGATCAAGCTTATGCAAACCCTTCTTAACATCACCTCATCTCTAAATAAGGAACCATTTCTACTAACCCTTCACTCACATTCCATTAGGTGAGGATTTCAAGGGATCACAAATGAGTATCTAAGTCACTCCACTTCATACCCATTACTCAAAGTGATTCTTAACATAGAGAAGTCTTAGGAAATTCAAAGTAGGAATATTAAGGGTATTCAAAACCTTATTATCTGGGCATATTATCCACCACTTGGGGTGATCCTAATCAAATATTTATCACATCATGCCATAGAGGCCTCTTTCTTTTCTTCCAACACTAGGGCAAGGTACCATCTAGATCACTTCAACCTATATCATCACCTTTGGTGAAACCTTCCAACCAACAATGCCTACGTACAATCTACGAACTTTCCTCTAATGACCACACTTAAGATCAATCTTAAAAAATAACTAACCACTTTCAAAGTAGGTCAACATCAATTCTCTTCTTCTCCGTATGAGCTAAGGGTACATATCCTCTAAGTCAACCTTAGAGTAACACATGATTCCAACTTATGGAACAAAACCCCTTTTTCCTTTTTTCCCACTCTTAAGATAGGTTCATAAGGGAACTAATCAACTAGTCATATGGGTTCTCTCATTGACTAGTATACTTCACAATTATCTTGCTAGGTTCAAAACACCATATTCCCTTCTTACGAGTAAGTCTATACAAAAGACTCTAATCTATAGAAGGGAAACCTTGAAGCATTACTCATATAAAAAGGGCTACATTCATCTTTCACTATTTACCATATTCCTCCCAAAATGTTTCAAGCCTATGACATAACATTATACTATCATTGCACACAACCATAGAGTAGACTATCATTCCAAAAGGACTTCATGCAACAATAACCACTCTTAGCATACTTAGAATTACATCATCACATAACTTCTCAACATAACATCTCAAATCTCATAGGTCACATGTGGCCATAAATGGCATTACATCAAAATATTCCAAATTCACCTTCACATATACTCATCAAGTCACAAAACCATAATAAGAATCAAAACTCACCTTTTTCTCCCTTAAGCCATGAGACATTACACCTTTCAAGCAATCACATCGAGAATACCAATCGGAAAAGGAAACAAAAAGAAAGATCATATAGATTCAAGCTCTATGGCACGACACAAGAGTAAAGAATAAAGTGAAATTTCTATCGTCCTATATTATCTCGCTCATAGATGTGTCGCGACTCACACCGATCAATAAGACTCTACTAGACATGATATATGAGACTTTGAAACCTAAAGACCATTCCCAAAACCTTATGCTCTGATACCAAGTTTGTCACGACTGGGGAGAACCCCTGGAGGTAACCAGCGTCTTCGACCTCTCAAAGGTCTTGGACAAGCCTCTTAGCATTCATTCATCGCATTGCCATATAAATTTAGCGAAAAATTTAAAATTTTTCATAGCATAACATAATCCTAGAACATTACTTTATTTATATAATCATAAGTACATACTTAAGACATTAAGTCTCGTCTTGCCATTTTAAGACAGAACTCTAATAGAATAGGATTGAGACACGACCCTTACCAACATAAAATAATAATCTAAAATATTACATAAACTTAATTAAAACTCTTGAGATGAAGGTCCTTGAATCATAAGGACACACTTGAACTTATGAATAAGAATCCAAGCTCCTCATTCTATGAAAGATCCTCTAGCCATCACCATATACACTTTGTGTAAAAAGATGAAGAAGAACGATTTTAGTATAAGAATGCACTAAGTATGATAACCATGCAAAAAGATGTTTTTAAAGAGAACATTTAGTTATAAATCATACATAATGTCTTTTAGTAAAACTTCATAAGCTTTTGATATAATAAGCACAATATAGTTTGCATACATCATATAGACATGAATACTATTCACACATCACATAAAATTATATATCACATTTAAGGCACATTCAATATCTTTATAGTCTTACCTTTCTTTTTACTTTAACTCATCCACCCAAAGAAATCGTTAAGTAATACTTAGTGCAATGCATGAATAGTGTCCCATTCAACCATTCACACCAAAGTACCACCTTAAGATCACCAAGGTAGACGTTCATGCAACCTTCATCATTTTAAGCATATACATTCATAAAGACATAACACATCATGAAATATATACTTCACATAAGAACCAACATACTTTATTGACCTCATATAAGACTCATTCACTTATCACATCATAGTCCTAACCCATTTAGTTTTTGTGTATATTTCAAGACAACATGCAAGTCAATACTATCAATATCATCATAATGAAGTAATTGTCAACATTGAATATATAGAGAGATCATTTCATCAACACAACAAGTATAGACAACACAACATGCATGTTAAGTAATACCTTCATCATGTATACAATGAGACAACTACTATGCATATCTTTACAACGAACTATGTTAACATCATCATGTCATGCATAAGATACATATACATAGACATATAGAACTCCTTCCACGAATTCCCTTCAAGAGCTACTTATGGATTGTATAGGTAAAGTCCCAGTCCCTCACCTACACAAAGCAACATCAATTAGGTAGTCCTAATTAGGGTTCATCATCTTATTTCCATTGTTTATTTTATATTTAAGAAACTTCCCCTTAACCGATATCAGACCATGTGATCTAAACATGGAATCTGGTTTCATAAAACCCCACACCTAAAGAAGGTTCTCTACTTGCCAAGGTAGAAACATACATAGTATCTATGTATGTAGATTCAGTATCTAGAACCTAAAGGGGCAAGTTGTAAAGGAACTAGGAGGTTGTTAGTAGAAACAATCTTTAGTCTAAGTAGCATTGTTGTTTCTACCTCATGAGATAATTGGTGAAACTACCTTCCTTTTGGGAAGGGACACCTCCCATTTGTCAAGTTCACTCGGTGCTAAGCTAACTTTCCCTTTTTGAAAGCCTTTAAGTCTTTATTAAATATTAATTCATGAGATAGGATTTAGGAGATTAAATCCTTATATACATATACATAACTCATAGGTTAATGATGAGAATTTACTTTCATCAAAGCCTACTTCATGTGAGAATATCCTTTCACATAATCATAACATAGTCTAGTATAGAATACAATTAAGGAATCCATCCATGAGACTCTCATTTACTAGATTATCATTATCATGCTTCATTTATATATTCATTACTTATGTATATAAAGAAACCAGCCTAGGAGTTATTTCATCAAGGTACACATGTGCATTGTATAAGTAAAGTCCCATACCCATACCTACACTAGTACATCTCTCAAATCACCCTAGTTAAGATGCATCATTTTTACTTTCATTCATTTTATTGACACCATGAACATATTATACTAGTAGGTATGCATGAGATGTGTGTGTACATATTAGTTTTCATGATCACCTAAGAGCAACAACATTGACATGGAGTAAACCACCCTTCCAGGATTACAACACTTATACTATATCCATCAAGTCATGAGTAACTCACATGTAGAGTATTAGGGACTATAGATAACACATCCTTATTATATTATAAGAGACAACAACATATTCAACATTTGAATAGAAGACTCCTAGCATTCATAATACCCCCACATTCATATAGGGTTACATAGGTAGGGGTTATTCTACAATAGTATTTATAATACCTGAATATGTAGACCATACCTAAGCCTAACAACATAGTTCACATATAGATAACATCATTAATACACTCTCATTTATCAAGTTTACTTGGTGCTAAGGTAACTTTCCCTTTTTGAAAAGCCTTTAATTCTTTACATCACTTCATAAGATAGGATTTCGGAGATTAAATCCTCATATACATATACGTAGCTCATAGGTTAATGATGAGAGTTTCCTTTCACCAAAACCTACTTCATGTGAGAATATTCTTTCACATAATCATAACATAGTCTAGTACAGAGTACAATTAAAGAAAATCATACACGAGACTCATATTTTCTAGATTATCATTAACCTCTTCATTTATGACTTATGTATATAAAGAAACCGCCCTAGAAATTATTCCGTCAAAGTCCAAGAGTGTAATGTATAGATAAAGTCCCATGCCCTTACCTACACTAGTACACCTCTCAAATACCGTAGTTAAGATGCATCCTTTCTAGTTTCATTTGTTCAATTGACACCATGAACATATTATACTTGTAGGTATACATGAGATATTTGTGTACATATTAGTTTTCATGATCACCTAAGAGAAACGACGTTGATATAGAGTAAACCACCCTTCCAGGATCACAACACTTATACTATATCCATCAATGCATGAGTAACTCACATGTAGAGTATTAGGGACTATATATAACACATCCATATTATATCATAAGAGACAACAACATATTCAACATTTGAATAGAAGACTCATAGCATTCATAAGACCCCCACATTCATAAGGGTTACATAGATAGGGTTCATTCTACAATAGTATTCATCACACCTAAACATGTAGACCATACCTAACCTTAAAAGCATCATTCACATATAGATAACAACATCAATACACCTAGATCATGATACTAGAATTGGAGAGTATACATATCACATATTATGTTTACTTGAAGTGTATGAATATGTAATTATATGTGTACTGCGAGTATGGCCTTGAAGGCTTAACATGTGAAGTAAAGTGATAATGATGATATTCATGTTGATATGCTTTATGAAGCTTGAATCATACGTCTTGTAGAGATTATGTTTAAGTGAAGTATATGTATATGTGAAGCATGCAAGTGTGTGAAGTATGATTAATCCGGGTATGAGCATGTTTAGGAGTCAAGGTTATGAAAATGGTGATTATGTGAAAGGCGTGCTCACATGTACACACACACACACACACCTTTAATGAATGAATGAAGTTAATGAATGTGAATGGGGAATTTTAGGGTGGACACTCTTTGTGAGTATAGATGAAGTGTCTATACCATCCCTACTATACCTAAAGTAAGAAGAAGGGGATTTTTAGGGTGGACAATCTTTGTGATTTGAGATGAAATGTTTAGTAGGAACCTCACCATTCACAAGAGCTTTCTAAGATAGGTTGGTGGATGGACACTCTTCGTGAGTTGAGCTGTGGCATCCAATAGTTATCCCTTGACCTTTATTAATAAATGTTTAAGAATCCGCAGGGGAATTATGCTTAGCACCGAGAGGATTTGAAGAAGGTGCGGATACACTTCGTGAGTTGAGACTTTGTACCCAATGTACCCTTGAGATGAGTACTCCTCGTTAGTAGATAATGAGTTACTTAGAAGCAATCTTCTCATCCCTTAATTATACACCCACATTGGAGTAGGTAATGGAGAATCCATGTAAAGGCTCAAGAATGACCCCACCCTATGCAAGTTGGGATCCTTCATCAAGTAGGGGTCAATACCGAGATTCCATGTCGAGCTCTCATGGTCTATGTCAGTTAAAGCTAGCCTCCACAAAAGAATGTAATGAACTAAGTCTTCTAATAGGTGTACTACTTAGGGTAGGTATCTATCCATTGCACAAGTATGCATTTGGATGGAGTCATTGTGTGTGTTTACATGAAATGTATGAATGGATCATTATGTAATGTAAATGAAGTTATTTGACTTAGTTTCTAATGTCAAGAAAGCATGTTAAGTTTATGTCTTGTATGATGAAGTTCTTCAATGTTGAATGTGGTGTGCGTAATCTAAGGAAATCTTCAAGGAGAACTTGGTGGGAGTAGTAGTATGGGATGCTACTTTCACATTGCACTATGTGTAACTTGGGGTTGTCTTGGAGAAGGATACTTATGTGAAGTCCTTCAATGTAAGTATGTTTCTCTAGTATTTGGTGTAGAGTGTTGACTTATTACCCTTGCGAAGTAAGCTTATAATGGGTAGTCTTGAGGATCACTTAGGTGTGTGTTGAAGGGATTGTATGCGCGGTTTATTCATGTCTCACATTAGTGAGCCTTCGTATAATTTTTGGTAATGAAACTTCAAAGGAAATGAGTTAACGATGAGTTTGTAAGAAATGAGTTCACTATAAGGTTTCTTGAGTTCACAGTAAAGTGCACTTTTGTGCTAAAATTATGAAAGATTCATCCTATGTGCTAAATGATGATTTATGTGTTATTTTACTTTTATATTCATGAAGGATTTACTTAATTAGAATGAAAGCTTTATTTCTACTTAAATGTCCTCTTTTCCATGCTTTTGCATAATGCCATACTTAGTACAATGTTTGTACTAACCCAATACTTTTCTATACTCTATAAGTATATGTTGGAAGCAAATGGAAGTTTAGAAGGCAAACTTGGGAAGTTGACTCTCTCAAGACTCGGTATGTCCTCATATATTCGAGGATGTAGTCTATGTTTCTTTAGTTTCTTCTATTGAGACTTGTACAAGACTTATTATGTATTTCCTTCAATGTAAAGGTCCGTGTCCCTAAGATAATTAAGAGTTCCTTTAAGTTGGCTTGTGACGACGAGACTTACCCTTAATATTTATAAAATATATTTTCCTTATTATTATTAGTGTAGTGAAAAATTTTAAATTCCGCACTACTTTTCATATCTTGTGTAATTAATGATGGTTAAGAGGCTTGTACAAGACCCCGAAAGGTCAAGCACCTTGTTCCGACTCAAGAGTGAACCCTTCTTATCGGGTGTACTTGCTGGTCGTGACAAACATGGGGTAAATTTTACAATTCACCCCTTGGTTGGCCGTGTCTAGACATTGAGTTGCAGGTCCTAACGACGGCCCCAATGACAAAGGATCGATGGAATGACGGAGCCTTCCTGCACTCTGTCATTTGTAACTTAGACTCCCTAAACTCTTAATACGTCTATATATATGTTAGGGTCCTCTGCTATCATTTTAGACATGAAACAAAACGTAAAATATGCAAATACACTCTAGGACACATACACAACTAGTTTCCAAACGTCTTGGTCATTCTTTGATGTATTGAACTCAAACTCTTTAAAACGACTTTCACAAGCTGTGACACACTTTATTAACATTTTAATAACTCTTAAAACACATGTGAGGCTCTAGATCATCCTAGTTAATTTTGAGGGTTGTTACATTTTAATTGGTCTGTTTGTGAGTTTGTTTGGTAATATGTGCATCTTGGTGGCCGTAGATTATGCGTCTAAGTGGGTGGAAGCTATTGATCTTCCAAAAAATGAAGGGAAAAGGGTAGTTCAATTCCTAAAACACATTTTTGCTAGATTTTGTATGCCTCGGGTTATCATTAGTGATGGTGGATCCTATTTTTGTAATATATAGTTCTCAACTGCATTGAGTAAATATGGGGGAAAACACAAGGTGGAAACCCATATCACCCCAAACAAGTGTTCACATTGAACTGTCCAACCAAGAAATTAAGAGCATTTTAGCCAAGATAATGAACGCCAATAAAACTGATTGGTCTCGAATGTTTGAAGGTGATTTATGGGCCTATCATACTGCATACAAAACTCCAATCAGTATGTCTCCATATCAGCTAGTCTTTGGAAAGTCCCGCCATCTGCCAGCCGAATTGGAACACAAAGCCATATGGGAATTCAATGCCCTGAATTTGGACAGGACAAAAAACTCTAAACAGAGAATGGAGCAACTAAACGAGTTGGACGAATTCAGGATTAGAGATTATTAAAGCTCAGTGCTCTACAAGAAAAGGATGAAGAAATGACATGATACTTAAGTACTTAAGAGAGAGTTTAAAGTGGGAGATTGGGTGCTCTTATGTACACATCTTAGATTTTTTCCTGAAAAGCTCAAGTCCAAATGGTAATGACCATTTAGTGATGCTAGTATTCACTAATGGAGCCATCGAACTAGAACATTAATACAGACCTACTTCTAAGGTGAATGGGAAACCTTTGAAAGCATACTATGGTGAATGCCATGAGATATTCTTAATTGAAGTGGTGTACTTGGAATAATTATACACCCGCAAGCACGATTTAGTTTTTTGATGGAATAACTTTTTTTAGTTCGTAGGCCTTAGTAATTAGGAAAATCACAAATGTGTTTGAGCGACCCGACTTTCTCTGCTCCTTACTTTCACACACACACAATATTTTAGGGATTGATTCAGCGGTAATCCATATCTCATCGGCTAGTCGCCAAAGTGTTTGGAGACCTTCTACATCCTTGCTGATTGACCTCTCATTTAGAAGTCACACATTGGAAATACAGGCAAAAATCCCGCTCATTCGGCGCATCGCCGGAGCAGTCAGCGACTAGCTCGTGATCTCTTCAATGAGTGTTTAGTGAAGACTCCTTAACACCTTGCTATGCATATTTACTTACTGGATTTTAATCTAATGGTTTTATTTGATTATCTTAGTCTAATCATTACTTTTTCCTGAAAGGATGATAGTTGGCTGTGGTGTAGAAAGTGCTTGCCAAGGTAAGTTAGGCGAGACAAAAGTCCATTTGTCAAGCTGCCAAAGAAATCAGCGACTAAACTCAAACCGCCATTTGATACAACCCAATTTGGGTCTGAGTTTTGTAAAACTCGGTGAGAGACGGAAAATATTTGTGATTTGCCGACCTTATTCGCGATCGTAATTTGTCCGCCGTTTGGATCCCTACATCAATTGGAGGTGTTGTAAAACTCGGCGAGGTAGGTAATTCCTTGGCGTTTATCTAAATGAATCAATGAGGATTGGATGGTTTTAAGGTCAAAGGTTCAATGAGTATTGGACGGTTTTAAAGTCAAAAGTTTAATAGTTTCAACCTCCTTCACTTCCACTCACTTTTAGTATTCACAAACTCACACCCACAATTTAGTTTCTAGAGTTCTGCATTTCTCTGAGTATTTTATTCATCAAACTGTGTTTGTAACTTGGATTACATGGCCTTCTTGCATTTATATCTTGATATTTTCGGCATTAAAGGTTGGTACCCTAAATCCCGAGTTTTGCATTTGAGGACAAATCATCTTTATTTATCGTGAGGTAAGGTCCACCTTTTGTGTGAATATTAATGTTTGTGTTTTGTGTAAACATTTGGGTCATTATGCTTAAAATTGTGTTTTATACTGCTTTTTATGGTTGTTTGAGCTTGTGGCTCCTTATGTTTTAATTGTAAATGATTTTGACCCGTCCGAAATTTTTTTGCCACCTCTTGTATGTACTTGACAATGATTGTTTTTTGGAAAATTTGAGTCTCACTTTTGATCAATATCGATTACTTGAATAATGCTCGCAATTGAGTGAACATGAACGTGCGTCTACAATGAGGCCAAATGAAGTTCCATAAACAATATGTGAATTTTTTACATCTCATTGTGACTAGATAAGTATCAAATTGAGTTTCTTGCGATGATCATTGCACAGTAGCAAAAGTGTGGAGTCTTGTTTGAATTTGGTGTCGGTACCTTGTGTGATGAGCTTACCGTGAACCATTGTTGATTACACCTAGAACTTACCCTATTTGTCCATTTGTCTAAGTGATGTTATCTCATGATATTATCTTAGGCACCCTTGAAGAGTGTGAACCAATTTGACATATACATCTTTTCTGACCCACCTTGTGAGTGTGCGAATCTCTTTTAAACAACCCTAACATTTCTTAATCCACTACCTATAATCCTCTTGATTTGTGGTTGATTGAATATCAAACTTAGGACAAAAGCCTAAGATGGGGGTGTGGTAAAAAGAGAAGGCAAGTCAAGAAGTGCAAGAAAAGTCTCCTCAAACCCATGGTTTTGAGAAAAATGGAACCCCTCCATACCAAAAAAGGGAGAATAATAGAAAGAAGAGAAGAAAAGAAAGAAAAAGAAAAAAATACATGGAATAAAGGTATAAAAGTGAAGAAGAAATGTAATTTCCAAATAATCCATTGAAAATGAATAATGGGACGTCTTATGAGCAAGAAAAGATATGATGAAAGAAGAGAAAAGGAAATGTAGAGTGTACCATATTTCATGAAGATAAAAGTTCACAAAGTCTAAATAACCATACCTTTGCAGTCAACCCCATTACAAGCCTTGAAAAGACCTTTTTGATCTTGAGTGAACGGAAACGAAGGTTGATTGGAAAGTACGGGCAAACCTATCGGTAAAATGATTCATTATGTTCATTTTTGAGAGTTTAAGCGTTGCATTTGATTTCAGAACATAAAATGCTTGAACCATTGTCTGTGAAAATGAAACCATTCTTTGTGTGAGGGATTTTTATCACTTTTGTTGAGCCTAAACTTGCATTTGAAGCAAGAATCGTGAGCTTGAAAATCTTTGATAATGGTGTGTCACAACTTGAGTCTTTAAGTGCACAATTGATCCTTGAATGAGTAAGTTGAGTCTTGTTGTATATATTCATGCTTGAGTCTCGTGTAGCACTATTTGAGACATCCTTTTTGAACTATTGAACTTGAGTTTTACTTGAGGACAAACACAATTTTAAGTTGGGGTGTTGATGAGTCCACGATTCAGACTCATTTAGGGCTATATTTTGATAGACTGAGTGTCCTCAAATGCATATTTTTTCTAAAGAAGTGATGGAAAACCTTGAGTTTAAGGTATTTATACTTGGATACAAATCATGGACAACTTTGAGCAAAAAGGAACAAGGCAACCAAAAGAATAAAGAATCGAAGGCCTAAAGATTTCCAAATCCATTAGGTGAGTCGCCGAATCGCCTTAATCTCTCCTAATGTTGCAGAGTCCTGAGCCTTAAAGTAAAGGATCAAATTGGCGGTGAATAAAATAGTTCTAAGAAGTAGTAATGTATCACCCAATATTACAGAACGCAAAGATGGTGAAGGCAAAAGCAAGACGGCGATGAAATATATAAAAGAGCAAATTGCTGAGTTGACCGACGATCCAGACTAACTGCTTCAAGAGATCCTTCACAACACTAATTTTATAAATTTATAAATACTCATTGAGATTTCAAATAAGATTTAACATTAGATTTTAGGCTTTATGATTTAGACTTAAATTTTCTAGTTTCTAGTTCTTAGAGTTTTTGTGAGACTTTGTTTTTTAGCTTTGAAGGTTTCCAACTCCAGGAAATTTGAATAGGTCTTGAAGAATCTTCATCTCTGACATGTGTAAAGACATTTTCTATCATATGGTGTTCATGTAGATGTCTTCACTAACCACAAGAGTTTGTAATATGCGATTAAATATAAACATGTGAATCCTCGCCAAAGAAGGTGGCTTGAGTTACTTAACAATTATGACATGAGTGTTACCTGTCACCTAGAAAGGAAAATATGGTGTCAGATGCTCTTAGTTGGTTATCGATGGGTAGTGTTTCTCATATTAAGGATTACAAGAAGGGGTTGGTTTGGGATGTTCATAGATTGGCCCGATTGGGTGTTCGGTTAGTTGAATCTACCAAAGGTGGTGTTATAGTCCACAGTGGTTTAGAATATTCTTTTGTGGCAGATGTGAAATTAAAGCAAGGTCTTAATCCGAATTTTGTTGAATTGAAGGAAGTAGTGGTTAAAATGTCCGTAGAGAATTTATCCTAAGAGGAAGTTGGCGTGCTTCATTATTAAGGTTCTTTGTGTGTTCCTAATGTAGATGTCTTGAGAGAGCAGATATTATTAGAAGACCATGTATATCGATATTCCTTTAAGCTAGGAAACACCAAGATGTTTCATACATTTCGAGAGATCTATTAGTTTAATGGGATGAAGAAGGATATTGCTTAATTTGTGGCTAATTTATTTGCTGACAAGTTAAAGATGAACATTAATTGTCTGGAGGTTTATATCAAGATATTAGCATTTCTACATGGGAGTGGAAACATTTGAATTTGGACTTTATATTTTGTTTGCCTCGCATAAGGTAGCAACACGTTCGATTTGGGTTATTGTACATTTTATGAAAAAATTGGCTCATTTTATTCATGTCAAATTTTTTTTATTTGGCGAAAGAGTACGCTATGTTGATTTTTTTTTGGGGGGGGGGGGGAGGGGGAGAGAATGGTTAGGTTTCATGGAGATCCTCTATCAATTATCTCCAATCATGGTACCCTATTCAATTCTATGTTTTGGAGATCTTTCCATAAGGGTCTTGGTACTTGGGTTAAGCTGAGTATGGCCTTTCACCCAAAAACTGATGGTTAAGTAGAGCGTTCCATCAAAACATTGGAAGGCATGTTAAGAGCTTGTGTAATTAACTTCAACAGTAATTGGGATAATCATTTGCCTTTGATTGAACTTGCATATAATAATAGTTATCACTCAAGTATTGGTATGACTCTATTTGAGCATTTGTATGGTAGGAGATGTAGATCTCCTATAGGTTGTTTTGAAGTGGGTGAAGTCGCTTTGATAGGTCCTGAATTTGTACATGAGGCTATGGAGAAAGTTTGGCTTATTCTATAAAGGTTGAAAATGTGTCAAAGTAGACAAAAGTCCTATGCCGATGTTACAAGATGAAATCTTGAATTGATGTAAATGATTAGGTCAAACAAAAAGTTTAACCCATGAAGGGTGTTTTGAGATTTTGGAGGAAAGGGGAGATTAGTCCCCACTATATGGGTCCATATCATATTTTGAGGCGTATTGGCAAAATTGCTTATGAACTCGATTTTCCTGATGACCTAGCATCGGTGCATATGTGTTGGAGATCCTCCATCTATAATTCCCTTAGGAGGTTTGGACGTTGAGGGAAATATTTTTCATGATAAAGTTCTGATTGAGACTTTAGGCTGGCAAGTTAAGAAGTTGAAACAAAAAGATTGCTTTTGTAAAGGTTCAATGGAGGAATTAGTTAGTTAAGGATTTTATTTGGGAGGCTGAGACCAATATGATGTCCCATTATCTTCATCACTTTCCTTCGAACCCTACCCCATCTTGAGGTACTAAGTTCATCATGATTTACTCTTTTGGTGCCATTTGTCTTATATATTCCCATGATTTCCTCATTTATGTATATTTATGAAAATCTTAAATTTTGAGACAAAAAGTTAACTTAATTGATTTATCCATTTTAATGTGCATTTAAGTATGAGTTGCATATAAACTTAACGAAATGATGTTTTTAACATGCTTTATCTTGGAGTTGATGTTTCCTTTTTGGATATGTTCATTATATGATGGCATTCATGATGGATTGTTGGGTTAAGTTCCTACCCTCCTTAAGATTTCTTTGATATCATTTGACCACAAATGCTCCCAAGATGCAAATATTTAACATCTCGAATTCAAACCCCACATTCAATCATATGTATGTAATTTTATGAATATATGTATGTTCTTATGAAATGGATGAATATGTTTCTTTGAGAGTAAAGCATAATTGATGTTTTTGTAGTTAATTCTTATTAAAGGATTCAACATTTAGTTACCAAATACATGAATCTGAAAGAATTTCTCACATACACATGAAAGCATGAATGTGAAAGGTTTTTCTCACATAAAGGATTCTAAGGTTGAAAGGTTATCTAACCTTAAATGAGTCAAAGTTAAGAAGCTATCCTGATGATGAATCAAGAGGCAATTACCCATGTCCTCTAATGTTAAGAAAAAATGTGATTACTCATGTCCCCATAGTAATAGACAAGAGGAATTAACCATATCTCTTAAAATATAAGATGAATATTATTGATGACTATTCTGTGGGAATTAAACTCACAAATGAGTGGACAAGTGGAAATTACGCGTGTCCCATAAACTATGTACCAACACATGTTATCTAGATAGACATTATCTAGTTGATCCACCTAAATCTAGAAGTTCATAGTTCTGAGCATGGTAGGTGAGAAAAAACATCAGATTCCATGTTATAGCTTACATAGTCTTTAGATAGGTTAAGGCTAATTTCCCATAACAAGTATAATGTTGAACTAAGGACACTTCAAGAAGTATCTCACGAATGATATAAATATGTTAGCTTGAATTAACAATGTTTTTATTGCCTAATTTTCTAACTCTTTTATCTCATGTTTCAGCTTGGTAATTTCATATCACAACAAGGTCAATTTTAGAATGAGTTTCACACCTCTATGCATTTCTACCATACTTGGTACATATTTATACTAAATCATACTGTTACCTACATTATTAGAAAATATAGGGTCCAATGTTCCATATTCTCATCTCTGCGGCTAGGGATCACTTAGTAGATTAAGAGATTGGTAAGTCCTCATGTTTTGAGGACTGAGCCTTTATTTCATATTATCTTTACATTTCAGCTTTTTATGTGATGTACGGGTTAAGTTCCCATCACTCCTTATGTACTAGATTGCTTGATACCATGTTAGACTTTAGCTACTAAGGGTGGG
The DNA here is from genome assembly GCF_001406875.1 of Solanum pennellii. Taxonomy (NCBI): domain Eukaryota; kingdom Viridiplantae; phylum Streptophyta; class Magnoliopsida; order Solanales; family Solanaceae; genus Solanum; species Solanum pennellii. Next base: position 38,381,949 of record NC_028640.1, read on the forward strand.
CAAAATACAGGAAAACCAAAATACCGAACCGGACCGATTTTTTTAAAATTTCAATTTCAATTTTTTGGTTTAATATCGGTTCACATTTTTTGTTACTTCGGTTTTTTGGTTCGGTTTCCGTTAACACAAATTTTTTATTTCATTTTTTCGATTTAACTGAAATTTATGCATTATTATTTTAGATATTATTTAATTATTAATATTATATTGTATATTTTCTAATTTCTACTAATACATCCCCCAAGTTTTATTTTTTACTTTGCCTTTTTTGCTTTCATAATTTCATTCCAAATTTCAATCCAGCCGCCGCACCTCCTCTTCAAACTCCAAGTTGCAGGCGCAATGTTCGTTTCAATTTCTTTAGTTTTCGTTCCAATTTATTTATGTCTTTTTTACATATTCCTTCAAAATCTTAATCTTCAAGATTTTGCAGCGTTCGCCCATCGGTCATTGTTATATGTATGTCAGCAAATGGTGTGCACCTAAGCGATCTAACACTTATAGTACTTCATCATCTAAAACCGAATTTAATAAACCGAACCAAACCAAACTGTATTACAATTTCGGTTTGGTACAACAATCTCATAAACCATAAACCCAAAAACACCAAAAAAATGAACCAAATCGAACAATCGAATGCACACCCCTATTTGCTACTTTTTATACTCTTATGTTGAAATTGTCTTTTAAACTCTCTAAATTTTCTATTATGTTGCATGATATATGCTAAGTGGATTGTGTAGGGCCTTTTTGGGTTATATACACCAAGTTACTGATTACTCTCAACTACACTTCTTCTGACTCAAAGTGTAGGTGGTCGGTAACAAGTATAAGCCCAACAAGTAAAGAATTTAACTATGAGATAAAGAAACGTTCTAATATTTTGTTGAAGTAAAAGATTGTGCAACATAAAATGAATCCCAAAGTTTCATTAATAAATATAAAAGGGGGAAGGTTTTTTAATCAAATGCTCACAAAAACAATTAATACAAGATTTGAATAATTAGAAAGAGGACTTAGGAATGTGATCAATCACATATTGATTTCTCATAATGTGTAATTTATTAATTTTTTTAAGTTGTTGAATCTTAATGAGTAACGAAGGTTCTGAATATAATAGTTATCTCTCGATCAACTATCATATTTCGAGTGAGTTCTCTTGAATTTCAACAAGTTTAACAATACCTAGCATCCCAAATCCTTCATTATCCCACTTTCTCAAGCTGGGTGTTGAAGATGCAAACCAATACACCTATAAATCATTCATTCAAACCTATACCTCTTCATAAAGAAACCATAGAGAGTTAAGGTAGAATTGAATTTGCAACTTTAGATCATGAATTAAAATATGAACAAATAATTGAACCTTATTCAGAACAACATTAAATTCAGCAATTAAAAATACCCACAAGATTTGGTTACAAGATTACACCCCTAAGGTAATGGGTTTTAGCCAAACATAGCAAAATGTAAGAAATTGTAACCAAAAACATAATCCATCTGAATTGTTAACAATCTGCAACATCTTATGCAAAAATTAAAGCTAGAATCCTAAATCCTATAGTACGAGATCCAAATCTTCTTCAAAAATGTTTAACAACGTAAAATAAAAGTAAAAGCTCTAAAAAACTGGGAATACAGTCTATGGCAACTCTTTTCTCTTTTGAGAGAATGAATTTATACGTTCCAAAAAATTCAACATGGTGTCCACTTGACGAAGTTAGTCAAGATCATAAATCAACTCGGTGATCCAACGATTTTGCACTTCATCTCGCCTTTTTGGTGTAGCTCCTGCATCCAATTGTTCTAGAAGATTAGGCGAGCCGGTTCATGATCATCGATATATTTCGTGTATCGCCAAATCATATTTTACTTGGTACATAGGCTACTTCAGATGAACTTCTGTCGAGTAGGAAGCTCACGTCGCCGAGTGGCTTTTACGAGTTCTTCCTCCTTTTTTAAAAAAAGATTTTCCAAGTTTTTCTATCCTTTTCGCATTCTAATGTTCTTTCCTTGTTCTTAAACCTTTATTGTTGCATAATAACACATTAACATCAGCCTTTAGCATAAACTAGTCATTCATGACATTAATTCATTAAATAATAAGCCCTAAATGAGTTAAAATTCTCAAGTCATCAACTCCCTCAACTTACACTTTTGCTTGTTCTCAAGTAAAAAACAAGATCAAGGAGGTCAATGGGGATGTCTACAATTAGTGATCATTGAGTCTTAACATGAATGCACACTAGGTTTAATCTATACATGCAATGCTCAATTGTGCATCAGAAGTTTCAAAATATGACTAGCCATCATCAAATAGAGTTCAAGATCACAATGACCACTTCAAATGAAATTTAATACCCAACAAGAGTATTTGAATTCCCTCACATGAAGAATAATTTCATGTTCTCATAAATTCAATTAAGGAAAATAATTAAATAATTGAAATCAACTCTAAAAATCCAATGAGAATAACATGCATGATTTTACCTATAGGCTTGCCCATGTTTTCCAACCAACACATCACTCGACTCATGCAAGATCAAAAATGTCTTTCAAGGCTTGTAATTGGGTTGAGGGTACGTGTATAATCATTTTGGCGTAGTGACTTCTACCTTCATAAAGTATGACTCAAATTTCACTTTTTCTCCCTTTTTAGTTCTTTCCGTCTTAAGAACTCATCCTTGGCATGTTCAAAGCACACAAATTTTTTGTATAGCACATTGGACACCCATTTTATTGCCACAACATTGCTCACTTCAATGTATCATTTATTTGTTTTCTTTTTCTCTTTTTTCCATTTTCTCTTTTTTTTATATGGAGGTTTTATTGTTTTTCCACACATGCCTTGAAGGATGAATTTTCACAAACTTCTTGCTCAATTTCTTCCTCATTCTTACCACACCTCTAACATAGGATTTTGTCCTAAGTTGGTTATTCAAACAAAGCAATGCTTCACGAAGGTTTCACATGGAGCGGAGAAGGTCTGTTATGTTCATGTTTCATACAAATAAAATGTTAGGCTTAAACGATACTAAGTTATGTTCATGCACTCACAATGTGGTCAAACAAAGGTATATCAATTAGGTTAACTCTAAAAAATTTATCCCTAAGATCATTTCTTTCATTCACCCAAATTAATCAATTGGATCAACTGGGTAGGTTCTAGGAAACATAATGCACATATTTCAAGAAAATCTCCCCACAATGGCATTCAACACAGTTATCTATCACAAATATCCATGTTATGTTCGCGTGCTACGATCATCACAAGACTCACCTTGACAATCCAACTAGTCACAATAAGATGCTAAGACTTCACACAAAACTTATGCAACTCAAATTGACTCTCTGGACTTGTGTAAACATATTGTTCATCAATAACACTATTCAATCCATTGGTATTGACAACAACTAACACTCAAATGTACAAGAGAACATAAATCACAATCACGCAATCATAAGAGATTTTCACCCACCAAAAAAACATAAGTAGTGTTCTCAATGCAAAATTAAATTGGAAAGTATCAACAAGGAAATGGAGGGATAGTAAGGGTCAGTGAATGAGAGGATGAAGTTGGCATGAGAAGGATCATATGATAAATGAATTTTTGATTCGTAATCCAATCAACAAGAAGAACCTATGTCGTCGATCCACTTGGTGAGTCATTGAATAAACTTCAGCTGACAAAAATTTATAGTGAGCCAGTTATTTAGTTGATGCAAATGGAGAGATCTATCGGGTTCACCAATCCAACTCGGTGAATCTCTAAGTTTGTTGGGGCCTCACCAAATACTCTATACTTGTCCTAAATCTAAGAATTTAAAAGTCGATGCATTTGGGCGATCTTTGACTGTAACGACCTGTTTAGTCGTTTTGAGCAGCAGATTTATTTCTGGAAAAACTGGCTAAGATTACGGACATCACGACGGACCGTCATAGGCACGACGGCCCGTCACAGATGTCTCGTTTCAGCATACTTAGAA
>NC_028640.1:38394077-38451094 GCF_001406875.1 Solanum pennellii
AATTTGAGATAGATGTTCTTGTGATGATGACTTCCAGATTTTGGGGAATTAATAGATGTTGATTTGTTTTATTTAATGAGTTTAAGTCTTCCGCATTATTTTCTGTTGATATATGTTAAAATGATAAGGGTTAGATTGGTTGGTTCGCTCACATAGGAGGGAAATTGTGGGTGCCAGTCGCGGCCCCGATTTGGGTCGTGACATTGACACTATTCAGCGACTCACAGAGTCAGTCTATCCCTCGCCCATTATCTTGTCTTTCAAACTAGGCACTCCAGCCTACACATTCAACAAACGTTATTAAAACACAACACACTAAAACATGGGTTGACTCCCAAGAAGTGTCTTAGTTAAATTCATGGCATGATATGCACATGTTATTTAAGCATCTTCCAAATATACGACCTCAACCATTGTCACATTGGGGCACTCCCCAAAGTACAACTTTAGCCTTTTCCCATCACCTTGAATACCAACCTTTTCTTGTTTTCAACTTTTATTGCTCCATTAGTGACACCTGAATAAGTTGATCGCCAGCACCCTTGTCAACTATGTCAAGACTCCAATAAAAATTATCAATAACATATTGTCCGATAATCCATGAGTTATGCAGCAACTTTTGAAATCTCAACCACGTTTCATGAGTAAGGGTTCACCATCACTCTTCTTGAAGTTTTGAATGTTATCCTTCAACTTTCGTATCTTTGAGGGAGGGAATAATCTTCCATACAACACTTACTTGAGCTCCAACGAAGAGCTAATAGAGTCTCTCTCTAGTTAGGCAACCACTTTCGTTGTTTCCCGTACTAGAGAGAAGGGAAAAAAACAAAGTCGAATTGACTCTTGAGAAATATTATTGAAGGAGAATAGTCCACACACATATACAAAATTTTGGATGTGTTTGTGAGGTTCTTCATGATCAAGTCCCCCCAAAGAATCCTTTCATTTGGAGCAGCTAAAGCATAGTTCCTATTGCATGAAAAGTGGCATTGCCCACAGTTGGGGGCAAACGAATAGCACCGACACTTACCAACTTATCTATATTGACATCATGCAATTTTATGTTGTCATTATTATTCCCGAATTTCATTTCATTTCTCCTATTCATACTCATCTCTTCACATGTTTTAGAACAATCAACAAGAACACTAATGAGAAAATTAAACTACAGTAAAATTAGTTCACAAAAAGAGTTCAATAAAAGAATTTTAAACGCCACTCCCCGACAGTGGTTACATTTTTATAATGATAAACTACAATTCTTCCGATTCAATGTGTAGTAGGTAGCTAACAAGTATGAACCTCGATGAGTTCGGGTCAATCCCATAGGAATTTATACGATAAGGAATTCAATTATGAGGCAAAGAGATGTTATAATCTTTTGTAGAAGTAAAAGATTATACAACATAAATAAATCACAAAGTTTCAATTATTAATATCAAAGGGGGAAGTTTCAGTAACCAAATGCTTAAAAAACAACTAACACGAGATTCGAAGGATTAGAGAAAGGACCATAGGTATGTTATCAATCAAATACTAATTTTTTTAATGTGTAATTATCAATTGCTTTAAGTTTTTGAATACCAATGGGTGGGAAAGGTTTTGAATATAATACTCATCTCTAGATCAACTGTCATGTTTCGACTGACTTCTCTCAAACATCAACAAACTCAACAATACCAAACAACCCAATTCCTTAATAATCCACTTTCTAAAGCTGGGATGTAAAGATCCAAATCAATAAAAATATCAATCATTCATTCTACCCTATACCTATTTCTCAAGAAAGCATTGAGATCTAAGCAAAAACAAAATTTTCAAATTCAGTTCATCAATTAAAACATGAACAAACAATTGAACTCATTTTAAGACAACTTTAAATTCTACAATTAACAATACCCACAAGCTAATTTATGGATTTGATCACATGATCACACCCTTAAGGTAAGGGGGCCTTATCAAACATAGCAAAAAGTAAGAATTCGTTATTAAAAATATTATCCATCTGAATTGTTAACGATTTAAAACACCTAATGCCAAAATTAACGTTAGAATCCTAAGTCCTCAAACTCGAGATCCAAATTTTATCCAAGAATGTTCAAAAATGTTTTTAAAATGTAATAAGAACTTAGGGAATACACTCTCTGGGAACTGCTTTTCCTTTTGCCAATTTATACATTCCCAACAATATAAAAAATCAACATAGAGTCCACTTGATGAAATTAGTTCGGAACACTCATCAACTCGGCGATCTGCCAAGTTGCACTTAATCTAGCCTTTTAGGTGTGTCTCTTGAATTCAATTGTTCTGGAAGATTAAGCGAGTGGGGTCCTTATCATTGGTCCATTCCACGTTTCACCAAATTATTTTTTTCTCACCAAGTTGGAATGGTGCATGGGCTACTTTGCTGGAATTATTGGTGACCTGGAAGCTCACTAGGTGAGTCACCGAGTTGCTTTTGCTAGCTCCAACTTCTCTTTTCTTTAGCTTTTCCAACTTTTTTTTCTCATTTTGTCATCGTTATGTCCTTTCCTTGTTTTTAAGCCTTCATTGTTGCATATGAATATATAGCATCAGTTATGAGCACAATGTATGCCTTTTGTACACTAATTCATTGAATAATAAAGCCTCAAATGAGTAAATATTCTCGTGTAATTAGTTACACCGAGGGTGTACGTTGCGTATTGGAAGGTTCTTACACAATTAGTCACTTTAATATAATCATTGGTTTTTACTACATTTACCAGTGATATATGATTCTCATGTGATACGTTTAGCTACATAGTATATCTTACGGTTTAGAGTCTTTCATAGATGCAGTTTCCAAATGTAAAGGATAATGTAAGTTTCATTATTCATTATACCCTTGTGCGAGTTTATTGTGTATTTGATTGTTTAAGTATTGTAATTTGTAACACTCAGTGAAGCGTATGTGAATATATTTTGGTTAGCTGACATGTTTCAAATAGGATATTTATAATGGAAACTCTGTCAAATTTTTTTGAAATTTAGAGACTTGACGAAATTTAAGAGCCTTTATGGATAAGGTGGGTATGGAAGTGACTCAGGGTTTTTATGATATCTTGGACAACTATAGAACGGAAATTAAGTAACAAGCATTATGTGGGGGAGGATGTAGCGTCTCGACCAAAAAAGAGAGAATGAAGGAAAGTATGGGACTTAAGTTTATGAGAGTTATATGTAAAGTGTTCACCTTTCCTATAAAGACATATTTAAATGGTCTTGTATTGGATATAAATAAAATTATACACTACTTAGTTACTAGTTAGGGGGAAAGGAAATAAATTAAAGTGTTCGTCCCCATTTAAGAAATTAATAATTTGGTCAAGTGGGGTTTCATTTATTCTTCTTATAGAAAATACTAAATCAAGAGATAAGGAAGCTTGGGGGTTTGAAATATATTCCAAGAAATAGTAAGTAATTTTCATTGCCTTCAGTGGTGTTGACAACTTGTGATTCAGACAAGCAAACAAAGTTAATTTGAATGAGAAGCACAGAGTGGTTATATGTTGTTCGATAGCTAGTACTCTTTGTTAAAGAATTGTGGAAATTCATCAAGACCTCAAGTTGACATTTGAATTAAAATAAGTTATTCATTTACCATACATGAATATAGTCGTGGAATTCATATTTTGGATATAGTATAAGGGAGTATTCACAATTTCATTTGATTTTTACTCTAACGTTTGAAATGAATTTTGCTAATTGGAGTCACTAGAAATGGGAAAAGTAAAGAAATATTGATAAACGTGAAATTTTTTGGGCCTTTTTATTTATGAGAAAAATCAATATTGAACTCTTTTAGTTTGAAATATAAGAAAATCACTCCAAACGATCTTTAAGAATCGCCTTATTTTTTTCCCCATAGGTGGAAAATGTTGGAATGAGTAGTTGAATAACCATTTCAATTGTTGATGAACATATGTGCTGCTTAGTAGTTGATAGTGTCAGATAAATTAAGGTGTCTAAGGGATATTTAAAGTAAGTTGTTGGATATGAAAGAGTTTCATGTACATGGGTCGAATTATCGGAGATTTGTGGTACTATCATTAGCTCGAAAAGTATTCAAGGTATGTGAGGACAAAACTCCCTTCATCATTAAGGCATCATCCCATGTGTTTATCATATAAAATCAAATAAGATCCCCCTAAAGTATGAAAGTAGATCTTTCATATTCCACGTGTTTTATTGGCTTACCTAATCATTTAAATTTAAAAGTGTTCATGCAACTCCCTTTCTTAACATTTTGTGTTATCGTATGTATCTTTCATGAAGTGTCTTACGAGTCATATGGTATATATGTTATTGTGATAAGAGAAAGATAACAATTATTATTTTAAAAAGATGAGGATATACAATACATATTCATAAGCTAAAAAAGAGGTAATGTTTGGATAGTGATATCATATTTGGGAAGTTAGGGACCATATAGATATATTATTTAATTAGTCCAACGATCTTTCTCATAACTCAACATCATTATCCTTCTAAGTCATTACATGATAAAATTAAATGACAGAAGGGTTCATAGGTTCTATTTGACAAACTCCGTGCTACAGAATTACATGCACAAAATTGAGACCAAACCAATATAGTGAGCCTTAATGTTTTCGCGTACCCGCCCTTGTGGAGCCAGTTGCATATGTTGTCAGCTAAGATGTTTATACTAGTTTCCCCTGACTTAAGCGGAAACATGGAAGATATGGCCTATGAAAAGACTCTCATCTTGAGCCCACGGGGGCGTACCTCGTACTAGACAATGATTACAACACATGCATAAAGGCATAAAGATAATCTTAAAGTTGTTTTTTACCACTCACTTGTATTGGTGTGATAGGTCTCCATGTGATCATTTGTATTAGAAATAGTTGAACTTATGCAACTTTAAGTATAATAATATGTTGAATACTACTTTTGGATATTATATGATAAAATAATTAAGTTGGTTCACAGTTACCATTATATATTCTATATTTACTTCTTGTATGCACATAAATTTGTTGGGTTAACATTTAGTTCACATGCATTCCTGTGTATTTTTATTATATCTTCTTGACATACCAGTACATATTCTATATATACTATTTGCTTATATCTCGGGTGCTGCATTTGTTGTAAATGCAGGATCAAATTCCCATGGGAGCAGACATCCATATTAAGTTCTTTTAGCAACTTCAGTTGGTATCTTCGTGAGCTCCATCACTATCTAGAGCCAACTTAATTCTAGTATTTATTATTATATGTATAGGTTGCTAGTTGCATATGTTGAGGTCTGTATTGATGAGTTATTAGAAATATGATGTTGTAAATCTTTTAGAGCCTTCCTAGACACTTTAAGATGTCTTGTTGTAAAGTTTCTCTGATATAGCTTTATAGCTATTGTAAATAGCATGTGATCTTTATTCCTCACTTATTTGCTTATAACTTATGCCATGTCATAGTGTATTAGTAGAGAAGGTATTTATATGGCTCTTGTACACCCTTCATTTTATCAAATGATACAAACCTCTTATAATAGTGAAGTCTCCATTCCGAATTTGTCTCGATGCTAAGTAAATTCCAATGGAACAGACATAATCATATGATATAGTTGGGAATTCAATAATCAGATACTATGAATCCAATCAAATGTGTAACACTACAGAAGTTGGTAGGTTAAACTAGAGCCTAAACGTGAGGGTTAACATCATAAGTGAAGTTCAAGGGCCAAGGGAATTGGGTGAGAGCAATTTCAAGGGAGCCAAGGATTCCAAAATATGCCTATCCACTGTCCACCATGACTACGACGGTCTTCATGACCCGCGGTGGCCACTACAGGTCATCATGGTGCCACCCGTGGTGGGTGAGAAAATGAGCTCACAAAGATTCCCCAAGAAAAGCTCCCATTTACGAGGTACTTCATAGCTCATGGTGAAGACCATGGCCTGTAGGAAGGCTCTTAAGGTTTCCTTCACTATTTGGGGGATTTCCAAGTTAAGGGGGCTACTGTTCAAGGGACCACGAGCACCACCACGAGTCGTGGTGCCCTTGATAGGTCATGAGCCTAGCCGTGGTGCCGGGAGTTGGCTTCCTAGTGAGGGGTGCTTTGGTAAATTCCAGTTTAGGTAGATATTAACCAACCCATTCACCTGATACAAATCAAATAAACTTTATCTTTTCCAAAAATTCTCTCTATAAAACTCAAAGGAAGAAGAAAAAAGTTCAAGCTATGGCTTGAAGAATCAAGATTTTCTCCTCAAATTTGTGTTAAATTTTTAATAAGGTATGGTAGATTTTCATCCATAGGTAGCATCACCCATGGAATCCTTCCATACTCAATTTTAAAGCTACAAAACCCAAAAGCTAGGGTTTGACTTAAATCTCATGAATTCCTTTCAAATTCTTTTCTAATTATTGAATTATGTTTGTTTATGGATTCATTAATTATTTGATATGAAATTAAGTTGAATTCCTCAAGAATCCATGAATTGCCATATTTTCCCATATTGGATCTTAAAGTGTGGGTATTGATTGATGCAAGTAGAATGTTAGGAATTGATTACTTGAATCATGTTATTATCTATGCGAAATGTAGTAATTCTGGGAGTGTCGATTAAATGTGATCTATGTTCATTAAATGGTAAATTATGAGAATTATGTATGATCATGTTATTTATGTACATGGTACGAATACTTTGAGAATGAAGTGATTATGACTATGATGTAATTGTGTTGTTGCTGAAAGGATATTCTCTCACACACATTTATGAATGAAGTATGAATACAGATGCCATGATTAGGATAATGATGATTTGTTAATTGAAAGACTATTCTCAAATATACACTTATGAATGATGATGACATATTGTGAAAGGTTTTCTCACAATATGAGGATTCTTACATTGAAAGGATATTCTCACCTATTGAATCTATGAGCTATCTTATGAATGATGTCGGGTTTAGATGGAAACCCTCACGTGAGTTGAGGAGGGATATCTAGTAGCAATAATTTTATCCCATTTCTTCCATAATAATGCACTCAAGTAATAAAATGATAAGTACCCATTGGGTAATTAATCTGGCATAGGTAGCGGTCAGCGCGAAAAAGGTTGTATGCTCTTCAGGCTCACGAGGATCAGAAAGATTCTCCTGATGTAGTAACTGGTACATTACGAGTCTTTAAGTTAGATGTTTAAGCTTTATTTTACCTAGGGGATAATCTTTTCTTCGTAACTTCTTATACAACATTCAACTTCAATGTTAGTCCACAAATACTCAGAAACCTTTTTCGCCTCTACTCCAGTTGGTGATCCAGTTATAGCTAGATGGGTATACATAAATTGATTTGTCACAATTTCTATAAAGTAACCTCAGCAAATTTTATAGAGTTAGAAATAGCAGATTTCAATATCATTCTAGATGCGGATTGGTTAAATTCTTCATATGCCTCAACTGATGGAAGAACTAGGATCATTCGTTTTCAGTTTCCAGACGAACTAATCTTAGAATAGAAGGGTAGTAGCTTAAAGGCTATGGGTCAATTCATTTCTTAACTCAAGGCTAGAAATATGATTGGTAAAGGTTATCTGTATTATCTAGTATGGGTTAAGGATTAATGCTTTGAAACCCCAACTATTGAGTCAGTTCCTGTAGTTAATGAGTTCCCAAAAGTATTTCCAAAAGATCTTCTTAGAGTCCCTCCTGAAAGAGAAATTGACTTTGAAACTGATCTCCTTCGAGACACCCAACCAATTTCTATTCCTCCTTACATAATGGCTCCATCTGAGCTTGAGGAATTGAAGGAACAGTTGAAATACCTTTTAGATAAGGGTTTCATCAGACCTAGTATTTCCCCATGGGGTGCACTAGCGATGTTCGTGAAGATGAAAGATATTTCACTTAGGATGAGAATTGACTATCTATAGTTGAACAAACTCACAATCAAGAATAAGTACCCTATCCCAAGGATTGATGGCTTGTTTGATCAACATTAGGGTGCTAGTTATTTTTCGAATATAGACCTCATATCCGGTTATGATCTGCTTAGAGTCAGAGATAATGACATTCTGAAAACAACCTTCAGAACTTGGTATGATCATTATGAATTTATAGTTATGTCATTTGGAATAACCAATGCTCCTATAAAATTCATGAATTTGATGAACAGGGTGTTAAAGAAGTATTTGGACTTATTCGTTATCGTCATTATTGATGATATCCTCATTTATTCTATAAAAAGAAAGAACATGCGATTCATTTAAGGGTTGTCCTACGAACTCTCAAAGATCGCCAGTTATTCCCTAAGTTTAGCAAATATATGTCTTGAATGAAATCATTTTCTTTTCTTGGGCATATTATGTCTAGTGAAGGGATCCAAGTAGATACGTAGAAAATAAAGGCAGTGAAGCAATTGCCAAAACCTACCTCTCCTACATATATTAGAAGTTTCTTGGGTTTGGCAGGTTATTATAGAAGGTTCGGGAAAGGATTATCATCCATGGATTCTTCATTGACTAAGGTGACTCAGAAAAGGTTAAGTTCAAGTGGTCTGAAGATTGTGAGAAGAGCTTCGCATAACTGAAAAATAGGTTGACTGTAGCCCAATTTTGACTCTACAAGAGCGCTCAGACAATTATGTGATCTACGTGATGCATCTAAAGTTGGCCTAAGTTGTGTGTTAATGTAGCGATGAAAGGTTATATCTTACGCTTTTCGGCAACTTAAGGTGCATGAGAAGAACAATCCAACTCATGACCTCAAGCTTTGAAGTAGTGGTATTTGTGCTTAATATTTGAAGACATTACTTGTACGGTGTTCACATAGATCTGTTCACAGAGCATAAGAGTTTTCAGTATGTGTTCACCTATAAAGATTTGAATCTTCACTACCATCCTGTTAAGGAAAATGTAGTAGTAGATGACTTTAGAAGACAATAATGGGTCATGTAACACATGGTGAGGAAGAAAGAAAAAACTAGCAAAAGATGTTCAAAGTCTTGCTCGCTCAGTATTTCTCCTCATTAAAAAATCATATGGTGGTGTAATAGTTCAGAATGGGTCAATATCTTCATTAGTAGGGGAGTTAACAAAAAATAAGAAAGTTATCCCATATTACTTCAACTAAAGGGTGCAGTCCATTAGCAAAGAGTTGAGGTTTTCTTCTAGGAGGAGATGGTGTGCTTCATCATCAAAGTCACTGTGTTCCTAAGGTTGGAGAATTGAGACAGTAGATTCTTGAAGAAGCCAAAAATTCAATATATTATGTTCATCGACACGCTACTAAGATGTACCGTGATTTGCAGAAAGTCTTTTTATGGAATGGTATGAACAAATATATAGTTGATTTTGTTGCTAAGTGTCCTAATTTCCAGCAAATGAAGATAGAAAAGCATGTGAAGATAGAACATCATTGTAACAACCCAATTTTTTTTGGATATGCTAAGTAATGCTTAATGTGTCTAGAATGCCTACGATTAGACCGGGTTCACACAGATTGATGCGCATCGAACCAGACCTCTAAACCCTTGTGACAGCCAATCCAACTAACTTGGGGAGTTAGTTGAGCTAGGAAAGGTTGGGTCCAACCGTGTAGGGCTCTCGAATATGAAGATTTAATCGAATGAGTCTTTAGCAAATTTAAAAAGGGAAAATCTTATGCTTGGAGGGTCTAGGGGTAAAATGGTCTTTTTCCAGGCTTAGGGTAGTATCGCAGTTACCCTAAATATGTTATTAATTATTTAATTAACAAGGTGGAGGGGCATTTTGGGGAGAGAGTGCCAAAACTTGGCCTTTGAGTGAAATCTTGCTCCACCCGTGTTCGAACCTTGGTGGAAGCAATGATTTAAATTGTTTTCATTTAGATTGGTAAATTAATTTAATAAATTAATATTTATCAGCTGATAAAATAAAAAGAAAATCAGATTTTATTTAAAGGTTTGAAAGAGTCCTAGTTTGACTAAGTCATTACCGAAACCTAAACTACCTATTCACGATCATCTCTCTCTCTCTCACGTCTCTCTCATTCTCTCTTATTTTTCATGTTTCTATGCCAAGCAAAAGTACTAAAGCATAAAAATTAATAAAGTTCTTCACATTTGAAGAACTTACCTGAAAATATAAGAAAAACAAGCTAATAAAAAATGTTAGGCAAATGGGAGGATTATTCCATCGATTTGGTGTTGAAGGTGACAGGATTTGGAGCATCTAAATGTTCGAACTCGGGTGGATCATCTAAAGTTGGCCTAAGGTGTGTGTTGATGTAGCGATAAAAGGTTATATCTTACGATTTTCGACAACTTAAGGTGCATGAGAAGAATAACCCAACTCATGACCTCAAGCTTTGAAGTAGTGGTATTTGTGCTTACGATTTTGAGACATTACTTGTATGGTGTTCACATAGATCTATTCACAGACCATAAGAGTTTTCAGTATGTGTTCACCTATAAAGATTTGAATCTTCACTACCATCCAGTTAAAGAAAAATGTAGTAGCAGATGACTTTGGAAGACAATAATGGGTCATGTAACACATGGTGAGGAAGAAAGAAAAAACTAGCAAAAGATGTTCAAAGTCTTGCTCGCTCAGTATTTCTCCTCATTAGAATATCATATGGTGGTGTAATAGTTCATCATGGGTCAATATCTTCATTCGTAGCGGAGTTAAGAAAAAATAAGAAAGTTATCCCATATTACTTCAACTAAAGGGTGCAGTCCATCAGCAAAGAGTTGAGGTTTTCTTCTAGGGGGAGATGGTGTGGTTCATTATCAAAGTCAATTATGTGTTCCTAAGGTGGGAGAATTGAGACAGTAGATTCTTGAAGAAGCCAATAATTCAACATATTATGTTCATCCACGCGCTACTACGATGTACCGTGATTTGCAGAAGGTATGAAAAATATATAGCTGATTTTGTGCTAAGTGTCCTAATTTCTAGCAAATGAAGATAGAACAACAAGTGAAGATAGAACATCAGTATAACAACCCAAAAAAAATTTGGATATGCTAAGTAATGCTTAATGTGTCTAGAATGCCTACGATTAGACCGGGTTCACACAGATTGATGCGCGTAGAACCAGACCTCTGAACCCTTGTGACAGCCAACCAACTAACTTGGGGAGTTAGTATATCTAGGAAAGGTTGGGTCCAGCCGTGTGGGGCTCCCTAATATGAAGATTTAACCGAATGAGTCTTTACCGAATTTACAAAGGGGAAATATTATGTTTGGAGGGTTTAGGGGTAAAATGGTCTTTTTCCAGGCTTAGGGTAGTATCGTAATTACCCTAAATATGTTATTAATTATTTAATTAACAAGGTGGAGGGGCATTTTGGGGAGAGAGGGCCAAAAATTGGCCTTTGAGTGAAATCTTGCTCCACCAGGGTTCGAACCTTGTTGGAAGCAATGATTTAAATTGTTTTCATTTAGATTGGTAAATAAATTTAATTACTTAATTTATTAGCTGATAAAATAAAAAGAAAATAAGATTTTATTTAAAGGTTTGAAAGAGTCCTAGTTTGACTAAGTCATTACCTTAGCCTAAACTACCTATTCACGATTGTCTCTCTCTCTCACGTCTCTCTCATTCTCTCTTCTTTTTCACGTTTCTCTGCCAAGCAAAAGCACTAAAGCATAAAAATTACCAAAGTTCTTCACATTTGAATAACTTACATGAAAATATAAGAAAAACAAGCTAATAAAAAACGTTAGGCAAAAGGGAGGATTATTCTGTCGATTTGGTGTTGAAGATGAGGAAATTTGGAGCATCTAAAGGTTCGAACCCGGGTGGAGCATCTAAAGTTGGACTAAGTTGTGTGTTGATTTAGCAATGAAAAGTTATATCTTACGCTTTTCGACAACTTAAGGTGCATGAGAAGAACAATCCAACTCATGACCTCAAGCTTTGAAGTAGTGGTATTTGTGCTTAAGATTTGGAGACATTGCCTGTATGGTGTTCACATAGATCTGTTCATAGACCATAAGAGTTTTAAGTATGTGTTCAACTATAAAGATTTGAATCTTCATTACCATCCCGTTAAGGATAATGTAGTAGCTGATGACTTTAGAAGACAATAATGGGTCATGTAACACATGGTGAGGAAGAAAGAATAAACTAGCAAAAGATGTTCAAAGTCTTGCTCGTTCAGTACTTCTCCTCATTAGAATATCATATGGTGGTGTAATAGTTCATAATGGGTCAATATCTTCATTATTAGGGGAGTTAAGAAAAAATAAGAAAGTTATCTCATATTACTTCAACTAAAGGGTGCAGTCCATCAACAAAGAGTTGAGGTTTTCTTCTAGGGGGAGATGGTGTGCTTCATTATCAAAGTCAATTATGTGTTCCTAAAGTGGGAGAATTGAGACAGTAGATTCTTGAAGAAGCCAATGATATAATATATTATGTTCATCCACGCGCTACTAAGATTTACCGTGATTTGCAGAAAGTCTTTTTGTGGAATGGTATGAAAATATATATAACTGATTTTGTTTCTAAGTGTCCTAATTTCCTGCAAATGAAGATAGAACAGCAAGTGAAGATAGAACATCAGTGTAACAACCCAAATATTTTTTGGATATGCTAAGTAATGCTTAATGTGTCTAGAATGCCTACGATTAGACCGGGTTCACACAGATTTATGCGCGTAGAACCAGACCTATGAACCCTTGTGAAAGCCAAGCCAACTAACTTGGGGAGTGAGTAGAGCTAGTAAAGGTTGGGTCCAGCCTTGTAGGGCTCCCGAATATGAAGATTTAACCGAATGAGTCTCTATCGAATTTAAAAAGGGAAAATCTTATGTTTGGAGGGTCTAGGGGTAAAATGGTCTTTTTCCAGGCTTAGGGTAGTATTGTAATTACCCTAATTATTTTATTAATTATTTAATTAACAAGGTGGAGGGGAATTTTTGGGAGAGAGGGCCAAAAATTGACCTTTGAGTGAAATCTTGCTCCACCCGGGTTCGAACCTTTGTAGAAGCAATGATTTAAATTGTTTTCATTTAGATTGGTTAATTAATTTAATTAATTCATATTATTAGCTGATAAAATAAAAAGAAAATCAGATTTTCTTTAAAGGTTTGAAAGATCTCTAGTTTGACTAAGTCATTACCTAAGCCTAAACTACCTATTCACGATCATCTCTCTCTCTCACGTCTCCCTCATTCTCTCTTCTTTTTCACGTTTCTCTGCCAAGCAAAAGTACTAAAGCATAAAAATTACTAAAGTTCTTCACATTTGAAGAACTTACATGAAAATATAAGAAAAACAAGCTAATCAAAAACATTAGGCAAAAAGGAGGATTATTCCGTCGATTTGGTGTTGAAGTTGAGGGGATTTGGATGTGATTTTTGGAGAAGGTTTTGGGCAGAAAGTCAAGGTTTGAACTACATAAAATGTATGGGTCTTATTACTCTTGGTCCCTTTTCCAAGTGACCCTTAGGACTTAGATGAATCTACTTCGAAAACTAGGGTTGTTCCCCTTTACATGTTCCTTGCCACTAGCTCCCGTCGATTTGTAGGTTAGGTATGTTTGCTTGTAGAAATTAGGGATGTAGTGTGTTTTCGTGTTGATTATGTTCATGCATGTATGTTTGGAGTTATGTGAATGTTAAGCATGCTGTCCGAAATTATGTGTTTATGTGTGTGCAATGTGTAGTCGTGACATATGCACTAGGTTTGAAGTTCGAAAATGACATGTTATGGTTGTATCCTTACATGCACAAACTTGTATAAGTCGTGATGTTCATATGAAGTATAATGTGGCTGATTTGAATGGAAATTATTAGCTAAATTATTCCATGAAAATGCACCTAAGGATGTACTAAATGATCCATGAATTACCCTAAAAACGTTAACGAAAATTAGCTGAAAAATATACAAAATTTCTAGCATCTTGTTGATGAGTTTTGGCCAAGATAAGTGATGTAAAAATGCTGACTTGAGTGCAAACTGTTTATAGAATGTGATCTTGAAAATGCACCCAAACAACTCATTAAAAAAACTACTCCAAACGTATACACATTTAACATTAAATGGGTGAGAAAATAGGCTGCAAAAAATGTGATCAAATTCCAGCACTTTGATGTTAGTTTCGGTCAAGTTAAGTCAATTAATATGTTATGAAAAAATGAAGAAAAATAAGTGAGGTCACTGAGGATAGAACCCGTGACCTCACCATATTAAAATTCTAAATAATAATGTACGTTAAAGGAATGTTGTAAGGGGGGTTCGAACCCGTGACCTTGACCGAATATGTAATTCTAAAAATAAGAAATGAGAGGAGTGGGACTCGAAACCACAACCTCTCGGCCAGACTTAAGGAATTAAAAGGAAAATAAAGGTTGAGGCGTGTGGGAATCGAACCGACGACCTCTAGGCTGATTAAGGGAATTAAAGAGAAAAATAATTTGAGGTCGTGGTGATTCGACCCCACACCCTCGCGGTCTATTTGGAAAAATTATGGAAATAGAAAATAAAAGAAATAAGGCAGTGGGGGATCGATCCCACAACCTCCGTTCCCAAATGAACCAAAAGGAAAAGAAAGAAATAATAAGGGAAAGTAAATGTTGGTGCTGGGGCTCGATCTCAGGTCCCTAAGCTGAAGTGAGGTTAATTCAAAATAATTTAAAAGACAAGTGTTAACGAAGGGATTTGAAACCGAGTTCCCTTGACCAATCTCCGTATTGATCCATAAGTCATACGTGAATAAATGTTCAAAGTGATGCTGCCCACATATATCAAAATCGAGATCTTGGCATACATACAAGATGCATAAGTCTTGTACCACATAATCTTAGGAAGATATAAATCACTTAAGCGAACTATGAATGAAGCCTCATGGCTTGTATGTATAGACCCATAAGTCTAGCATACGTTTAAAACTAGGTGAGCCTAAAATGTAAGTAATGAAATGATGAAAGAGTAAATGATGAAATGAACATTCACGTAATAAGGGGTGAGTAATTATGAAGACCAAATATGTTAAAGTTAATGAATGTGGTGAGAACATGATAAGAGGCTATTGTAAAATATAAGAGCAATCTCAAATGAGCCTAAGTAAACGTTACCAAAATGTACTCACCTATGAGAGTGTAAAGTTAATGAAGAGACCAATCTCTATGAAAACTCTAATGAAAGTATTGGGATTAATATACACTTAATACTAATGCTGAGATGACAAATAATCTGTTGAGCTATGTGTCCTCATACTAGAAACCTGCTTCCATGACGTATGAGTTGAATGTAATGGAACGTTATACTGAGTACCGATAGACTAGCTATAAGCAGTGATGCCTTTTTTCGGGAAGGGTGGAGGTTAAGGTAACTCTCATGAGATGAGACTGTCTGTCATGCCGGGTATGGATCTCCTTATATCTCCTAGTCTTCGAACCTATATAGACGATATAGGGATATCACAGGGTTCAATTCCCATGTACGCTAGCATGTTTTGGGTCACTTTGGTCGGGGATTCCACCTTTTTTCGGTGTGGGGAAGACACTAGATTTCATGATGCTCACATGATCTATGTCGGTTAAAGTTAAAGTTCCCCATGAATGAATACGGCCAACCTCAAATGATGCACATAATGAAATGAATGATACAAATGGTGTTAGGATAGGATAATAAAGAGGTGAGCTAGACTTAAGTAATGACACTAGGTCATTCTTGATCATTGCACATCAAACCCAATGAACATCTTAAACTACATCCTAGGTATAGCTGGTGTTTACACTAGCTTATGAATGTATGAAGTGAAATACGTATGAATGAATGAAGTAGATTCTGCGTTTGCTAAAGAAGTCTCCCTAGTTGAGGTCCCATATGTTGAGGCCTAATTTTTAGGAAGTCTTGATGTCAAGTCCATGATTCCAAAGTTTCATGGCATATGTTATGATATGATTGGCAATGTTCTAAATTATAAGAAGTGTCATTCCCATACGAATGTTCCTAAGTGGGGGATAATGTAACAACTAAAAAAATTTGGATATGCTAAGTAATGCTTAATGAGTCTAGAATGCCTATGATTAGACCGGGTTTACACAAATTGATGCGCGTAGAACCAGACCTCTGAATCCTTGTGACAGCCAAGCCAACTAACTTGGGGAGTTAGCTGATCTAGGAATGTTTGGGTCCAGCCATGTAGGGCTCCAGAATATGAAGATTTAACCGAATGAGACTTTACCTGATTTAAAAAGGGGAAATCTTAAGTTTGGAGGGTCTAGGGGTAAAATGGTCTTTTTCCAGGCTAAGGGTAGTATCATAATTAGCCTAAATATGTAATTATTTATTTACTTACTAAGGTGGAGGGGAATTTTGGGGATAGAGGGCCAAAAATTAGCCTTTGAGTGAAGTCTTACTCCACCCCGGTGTGAACCTAGGTGGAAGCAATGATTTAAATTGTTTTCATTTAAATTGGTAAATTAATTTAATTAATTCATATTTATTAGCTGATAAAATAAAAATAAAAACAGATTTTCTTTAAACGTTTGGAAGAGCCCAAGTTTGACGAAGTCATTACCTAAGCCTAAACTACCTATTCACGATCATCTCTCTCTCTCTCACGTCTCTCTCATTCTCTCTTCTTTTTCGCGTTTCTCTGCCAAGAAAAAGTAATAAATCATAAATATTGCTAAAGTTCTTCACATTTGAAGAACTTACACGAAAATATAAGAAAAACAAGCTAATCAAAAACATTAGGCAAAAGGGAGGATTATTCCGTCGATTTGGTGTTGAAGTTGAGGGGATTTGGACGTGATTTTTGGAGAAGGTTTTGGGAAGAAATTCAATGTTTGAAATACATAAAAGGTATGGGTTTTCTTACTCTTTGTCCCTTTCCCAAGTTACCCTTAGGACTCAGATGAATGTACTCCGAAAACTAGGGTTGTTCCCCTTTACATGTTCCCTGTCACTAGCTCCCATAGATTTGTAGGTTGGGTATGTTTGCTTGTATGAATTAGGGATGTAATATGTTTTCGCGTTGATTATGTTCATGCATGTATGTTTGGAGTTATGTGAATGTTTAGCACGTTGTCCGAAATTATGTGTTTATATGTGTGCAATGTTTAGTCGTGACATATACTCTTGGTTTGAAGTTCAAAAATGACATGTTATTGTTGTATTCTTACATGTACAAACTTGTATAAATCGTGATGTTCATATGAAGTGTAATGTGGCTGATTTGATTTGAAATTATTAGCTAAATGAATCCATGAAAATGCACCTAAAGATGTACTAAATGATCCATGAATTACCCTAAAAACTGACATGTAAACGTTAATGAAAATGAGCTGAAAAACGTACAAAATTTCCAGCATCTTGTTGATGAGTTTCGGATAAGATAAGTGATGTAAAAATTCTGATTTGAGTGCAAACTCTTTTATTGAATGTGATCTTGAAAATGCACCCAAAGAACTCATTAAAAAACTACTCCGAACATTTACACATTTAACATGAAATGGGTTAGAAAATAGGCTGCAAAAATGTGATCAAAATTCCAGCAGTTTGATGTTAGTTTCGGTCAAGATAGTCAATTAACATGTTATGAAAAAATGAAGAAAAATAAGTGAGGTCACTGAGGATAGAACCTGTGACTTCACCATGTTAAAATTCAAAATAATAATGTACGTTAAAGGAATATGGTAAGGGGGATTCGAACCCGTGACCTTGACTGAAAATGTAATTCTAAAAATAAGAAATGAGAGGATTGGGACTCGAACTCACAATCTCTCGGCCAGACTTAAGGAACTAAAAATAAAATAAAGGTTGAGGTGTGTGGGAATCAAACCCACAACCTGTAGGCTGATTAAGGTAATTAAAGAGAAAAATAAAGTGATGCCGTGAGGATTCGATCCCACACCCTCACGGTCAATTCGGAAATGTCAAGGAAAAAGAAAATTAAAGAAATGAGGTTGTGGGGGATCGATCCAACAACCTCTCGTACCCAAATGAATGTAAAGGAAAAGGAAGAAAAAATAAGTGAAAGTAAATATTGGCGTTGGAGCTCGATCTCGGGTGCCCAAGCCGAAGTGAGGTTAACTTAAAAATAATTTAAAAGACAAGTGTTAACCAAGGGATTTGAAATCGGTTTCCCTTGCCCAAACTCCGTATTGATACATAAGTGATATGTGAATAAATGTTCAAAGTAATGCTGCACACATAGATAAAAATCGAGATCATGGCATACATACAAGATGCATAAGTCTTGTACCACATGATCTTAGGAATATATGAGTCACTTAAACAAACCATGAATGAAGCCTCATGTCTTGTATGTATATACAAATAAGTCCAGCATACGTTTAAAAGTAAGTGAACCTCAAATGTATGCAATGAAATGATGAAACCTTAGGAGGGTTAAGTAAGAGTGTGAAAGACACTAAATGGCCAAGTGCATTGGCATATGACGAAATGAACATTCACGTAATAAGGGGTGAGTAATTATGAAGAGCAAATGTGCTAAAGTTAATGAATGTGGTGACAACATGATAAGAGGCTAATGTAAAAGATGAGAGCAATATCAAATGAGCATAAGTAAACGTTACCAAAACGTACTCACCTATGACAGTGTAAAGTTACTGAAGAGACCAATGTCTATGAACAGTCTAATGAAAGTATTGGGATTAATATACACTCAATACTAATGTTGAGATGAGAAATAATCTATTTTGAGCTATGATGTCCTCATACTAGAAGTCATCTTTCATGACTTATGAGTTGAATGTAATGGAACTTTATACTGAGCACCGTTAGACTAGCTATAAGCGGTGATGCCTTCTTTTGGAAAGGGCGGAGGTTTCTGTAACTCTGATGAGATGAGACTATCCGGCATGCCAAGTATGGATCTCCTTACATCTCCTAGTCTTCGAACCTATACTGCCAATATAGGGACCTGGCAGGGTTCAATTACAATGTACGCTAGCATGTTTTGGGTCACTTTGGCCGATGCTTAAATCTCTTTTCGGTGTGGGGGCGACACTGGATTTCATGATGCTCACATGATCTATGTCGGTTAAAGTTAAAGTTCCCCATGAATGAATGAGGCTAGCCTCAAATGATGCACATAATGAAATGAATGATACCAAAAGTGTTAGGATAAGATAATAAAGAGGTGAGATTGACTTAAGTAATGACACTAGGTCATTCTTTATCATTGCACAGCGAACCCGATGAAAATCTTAAGCTACATCCTAGGTATAGCTTGTGTTTACAGTAGTTTATGAATGTATGAAGTGAAGTACGTATGAATGAATGAAGCAGACTCTGTGTTTGCCAAAGAAGGCTCCCTAGTTGAGGTCCCATATGTTGAGACCTCATTTTTAGGAAGTCATTATATCAAGTCCATGATTCCATAGTTTCATGGCATATGAATGAATGACATGAAAGATGTTATGTGCTATATGCAATATGTTATGTGCTATGTCTAAGACGTTACGTGTTGTGTGCAAAATGATACGTATGATGATGCATGTTACTCTCATGGCATGACTTTCCTAATCCGAATTTGGCAAGTCCGCTAACTTTCCTAGTCCAAATTAGGCAAGTCTACTGACTTGACTTTCCATAAATCATGTTGTTATGAAAGAACTATTCTTACTCATGCATGTCCTTGGTGTATGCCTGCATATAGCCATACTTAGTACAAGTGTGTACTAATCCCATACAATATCTACTTTTAGATGCAGGCACAGGTGGATGTTAGAGGTTACGTTATGATGTTGGAGCTATCCGAACATGGAACTTACATTCTGACATGGTAGGCCCTCATGCTTTCGAGGATGTCTACCGTTATTATCTAGCTTAGATGTAGGCTTTAGCTAGTGGATCATGTTCCACTAGTGTTTCATTTCCCATTTCATTTCAGACTTTGTATTAGTGCCGTTTTGGGAAGAATACGTTTAATGCAATTATGAAATGGTTCTTTCATTTGATTACATCTATATTTGATGGTTGATTTGTGAACGCCTATGATGTTAAGTATAATATGTTTTGCATGAAATAAGAAAACAAAAATTTCATATTTTCCTCTAAAATTAACCTAGATGAAGTAAGTATGATGTATGTAGGCCTGTCTGCGACCTCTGAGAGGTCAACGACGCCGGTCTCGTTTGGGTCTAGATTCTGGTCGTGACAATCAGAAACCAGGGGTGATAGTTGACAGAGCTACTAATTTTACATGCTTTTGGTCGTTAAGACTACATATTCGGTGGAGGACTATGCAAAATTTTACATTAATGAGATATTAAATTTGCATGGAGTTCCTTTTTCTATCATCTCATATAGAGTATCGAACTTTACCTTTCATTTCTGAAAGTCATATTGGAAAGTTCATGGTACTCAGATTAGTATTAGCACAACATTTCATCCACATACGAATGGTCAGACAGAGCCTATCATTCAGATCTTAGAGGTTATGTTGAGAGTTTGTGTATTCGATTTCAAGGGTTGGGATGATCACCTTCCTCTTATAGAGTAAGCCTACAATAATAGGTATCATTCCAGCATTTAGATGACCCATTATGATGCATTATATGGGCGTAGATACATATTTCCAGTTTGTTGGTTTGAAGTAGGTGAAGTAGCCTTGATACGAAAAGATTCGGTTCATAATTCCATGGAAAAAGTCCAGATCATTAGATATAGACTTAAGACAGCCCAGAGTCACCAGAAATCCTATGCAGATGTAAGAAGAAGGGACTTGGAGTTCAATATTCATGATTGGGTTTTCCTAAAATTGTCACCTATGAAGGGGGTGAGAAGATCTGACAAGAAAGGGAAGCTCAGTCCTAGATATGTAGTCTCTTAAAAGATCATGAGAAGAGTTGATAAAGTGTCTTATGAGTAAAAGCTACAAACACAACTAGTAGCATTGCATCTAGTTTTTGACATTTTGTTGTTGAAGAAGTGTGTAGGTTATCCAAAATCTATTGTACCTTTAGAAAGCATGGACGTGAAATATACTCTCACTTATAAAGAGGTACCAGTTGATATTCATCAGGTTCAAAGGTTGAGCAAGAAAGAAGTCGTTTCAAGCTAAGGTTTTGTGGAGGAGTCAGTCCATAGATGGAGATACTTGGGAAGTAAAACAGCCACGAAGGCCAAAAATCCTCATCTTTTTCATTACAGTTCCATTCCAGCTTGAGCTAATAGTTCCTCTCCAATCTTTCAATTACTCATCTGTAGCCTCAATATAATAAGTATAATGTTCCTTCAGTTTATATTTGCATTTTTAGCATAATTGCATTTTCTTGGAACTTAGTTCAGTCATAAATTAGTTTCTAGTAAATAGTGGTTCATTCGAGGATGAATGTCCCTAAGGGAGAGAAAATGTAACACCCCATATACCAGAATTACCAAAAATCCATATTTCACAAGTTGCGGGTGCCTGTAACCACCTGCAACCCTTCCTTGAATAAGCCCAGAAATTCCTCCAAGGCATGACCCACAATCGGAACCACGGACCATAGTTCAGGCCACGGACCATGGTTTTAGTACATGGATAAAGGCCCCGGGATCAGATCTTGGAATACTAATGATGGCCGACTAAAACAATCCAATAATCCATCCATGGTTTGTTTGTTTGGTCCATCGGTGACCCTGACAACTTTTTAAGTCAGTGGTTGTTTGGTCTTTTCAGCATGTGTTGGACCCCTAAACTATGAGGGTTTGTTAATTTTAGCCAATTAAACTAATTGTAACCTAACTTGATCAATTATTCACCAAAATCAAGAAAATACAAGAGCAAAAATAAGAGAAGAGGTTGAGCATACCTACTTCAAGAACGCATCGAGTTCTATTTTTTTCCATCCACAAAATCAAATGATTTTTCTATGAAATGATCACCCAGTATGTTGGATATCACTAGTGGTTTCCTTTCACCCATTAGGTCCCTAGATTTCAGTTATATTCTTGATTTCCTTCATATTATCTAGACCTAGGGTATCTAGATTTCAGCAGATTATTATGAATTAGTTACTTTAATGTTCCTAATCTGATTATCATAATTTTAGTACTATATTGCGTAGATTCTTGCATAAGCTCATAACCTTAGCTATGTAGTTCTTTAATTTATGAATTAAGCATGCTAGGTTAGTTGTTTCAGATATACATGCTTCAGTTAATGAATGTCACAGTATGAGTTATAATTATGGAATTCTTAGAGTTAGCATGACAGTAGTTGAGCTATCTAGTACTTTAGCATACATTGTAATTGGTAGTAGGCTTAGACTAAGTATACTAGGGTTCGTCGTACCCAAATAGTTCCTGAACTACGTGCCCCCCGTAGGTTTATAAGTCCCATCTGTGGGCATTACATGTTAGTGATCATGCCAGGCATGCCTTTATTCTCTAGCATGGTATATTGGGTCCTCTATATAGGGTGTATACATTGGAATCCACATTGAGCTAAAGTGATTTTATGTTGATTATTACTAGCTCCCACATTTCGATTTTATTGAATTGATCGTGTTATCAGTTGCAGTCAGATTTCAGTTTTAGCATGTTATAAACTATTTCATTGCATTCAATTAGTTCATGTTCAATATTCTTAGTATAGTATCACCCCTATATCGTATCATTGCTCATTTATGTATGTTTAGCTTTATTGTATCTTGCATGCTAAATACCTTTCAAGTACTAACACATACTCTGCACTACATCTTCTCGTGATATAGGTTTAGGTTCTCTACTTATGGATCACGCATAGATCTTTTCCCTATCTTCAGCCTGTAGTATCAGTGACGACTCCTCATTCTTTGAGCAAGACATACATGTTTCTTTTACTTTTTGTCTTTAGTTTTAGATTCAGCTAGATTTATCTAGGGCATGTCCCGGCACTTCTAGTCAGACAAAGGCTTACTTCTGACATATTTAGGTTCGATTTTAGCATTTGAGTTTTATATCAATAATTTAAACTCTTCTCACTTATATATATTCAGACTTAGAATGGGTAGTCCCCGTCATTTCATTTCAGTTTATCTAATGATTTATTTTCCGTACAGTCTTTCCTTACTTCAATATATTTATTATAATTATGTTATGCCACTAGGGTTAGCTTGGAGTCACTTGTTATCCTAGGTCCTGCGTCTGCACCCTAGGGGTAGGTTCGGGGCGAGACATATGTACCAAGGTCGATTATATCTTCCAGATCTTGATGTTCAAGGGATCAAATTTTAGAGGAAGTTCATAGTTCTTGATATTTAATTCATTTATGATACACCTAGATGTGTTTTGATCTATGGGAAGTCCATTAGTGTAATTGTATGAAGAGAGATATTTCAGAATTTATAGCAAAGTGCCCTAAATTTTCAACAAGTTAAGGTTGAGCATCAAAGGACGAGTGGCTTGTCCAAAAATATAAGTATCCGACTTTGAAGTGAGAATATTTAAATATTGACTTTATTGTGGGTTGGCCTCGCACTCGAAGGTTACATGATTTTATTTGGGTCATTATAGATCGGATGAAAAAATCAGCCTACTTAATTCCAATAAAAATTTCTTATTCGGCGGAAGACTATGCCAAGTTGTTATTAGATATATAGTGAAGTTGTGTTGGTCCATTTATCATGGGAAGAAGGACAAATATACCCCAAACTTTTAAAAATGGTATACGTATGCCCTTCTGTATACTTTGAGGTTATATATACCCTTGCCATCATATTTTTTGATCATATATATCCTTACACTAAACGGAGAGACGTGTGGAGACATCTTAAAAATTTACCCTATTTTATTTTGTTTTAACTTTCACCCAAAACTAAAAACCCACTCAACTGCTTATTTACTTGACCCAAATTAACAATCCCGACCCAATCTTAAACATCTATGGAGTACATTTTTTAAGCAAATTCCTCAATCCCGTCATCATCTCTTCTCCAATTTCAATAATCAAGATCCCATCCATGATGAAAAATTCATTTGCTCGAGAAAACCATTACTCTATCTATCAATTGTTTTTTTAAATTTACACTAAATAAGCTTAAAATACAAAATCCTTATACATAAACCTGTCAAAAACACTCGTTATCAATCAATCACGACATATCAAGATTAAAATCTCAAACTACAACACAAAAAGAAAATTTCAACAATATTTAGAGCTCAAACAAGTAGTCATACTAAAAAACTCATTACACAATTAGAAGAAAAAAATGGAGAAATGACTAGAAGCCATCACAAAACTCTCTGAAACACTCATCCCCTTTCCCCTTCTACAAATTTAACAAACTCTTCTACTTCATCTTACACTTATTATTAATATCAAACTATAGAAACGACATTAGGATAGAATCCCTAGAAATATGATGTTTATTGAATAGAAGTAGTGGTGTATGTCATTGATGTTTTAAACGGACTTTTTGATTCTGTCATCCCTACTATCAAATTATTTGTGTCCTTAAGTACAATGTGTATTAGTAGAAGCAGAGGATGAGTATGTCATGAATTGAATAAGCACTCAACCAAGCGGATCTGAAGTTGGAAACTAGAAGAAATGAGAATTGTTTGTTTTAAATAATAAGAAGAAGAAAATGAAGTTTAGTATTGGTTAGATGATGAAGTTCTTCATACTAATTACGTCGTTGTCACTAGAGGCAGAGGCTCCATATGATTCA
Source organism: Solanum pennellii (assembly GCF_001406875.1). Classification (NCBI taxonomy): domain Eukaryota; kingdom Viridiplantae; phylum Streptophyta; class Magnoliopsida; order Solanales; family Solanaceae; genus Solanum; species Solanum pennellii. Next base: position 38,418,676 of record NC_028640.1, read on the forward strand.
TCAAGAATTTGGGGGATTTTGATTTGGGTATATTATTGGGATATTAGTAAGTGGGTGGGTATAAAATATTCGGGTGGGTTTTTCATTAATTCGGGTGGGTTCTTTCTGTCGGGTTTAAAATCGGGTAGAGGCATTCAATGAAGCCATGTGTCCGTCTGTTAGTGTGAAGGATATAAGTGTTCTACTTTTTAGACGGCAGGGGCACTAGTGTATCTATAGTATAATGAAGGGTATTTTTATACCATTTTGGAAAGTTCGCTGCTATATTTATTCCTTATTCCCGTTTAACAATTATTTTTGATCGAGGTACTTAATTTACTTCACGATTTTGGATGTCATTCAAAAAAAAGGCTTGGTGCTAAGGGTAAACTTAGCACGACTTTTCATCCCAAACCGATGGGCAAGCGGAGCGTACCATCCAAATATTAGAAGATATGTTGAGGTCATGTGTTATAGACTTCAAGGTTAATTGGGATCACCACTTTCCACTAATAGAGTTTGACTACAATAATATCCATTACTCAAGTATCAGCATGGATTCTTTTTTGAAGCTTTGTATGGTTAGAGATGTAGGTCTCTGGTTGGTTGGTTTGAAGTGGGTGAAATTGATGTGGAAGGTTCGGCTAGTTTATTAAGACATTTAGAAAGGTCAAGTTACTTGATAAAAGTTGAGAATGGCTCAAAGTAGACAAAAGTCTTATGCCTATGTGAGAAGAAGGGAACTATAATTTCAGTTAATGATGGGTCTATTTGTAAATCTCACCCATGAAGGGTATGCTAAGATTTGGCAAGGAAAGGAAACTTAGTCCTTGGTATGTAGGCCCATATAAAACTTTGAAATATATTAGGAAGGTTGACTCCAAGTTGGAATTTCCAAATGATTGGCCCTGTTCATCCGATATTTTATGTTTCTATGCTTAAGAAAGTGTATTGGATATCCAACATCCATTAATTCCTTAGAAGGATTGGTAGTTGATAAAAGCCGTTTATATGAAGAGTTTTCAGTAGAGATCCTATATCGGCATGTCAAGATATTGAGAAATAAGGAAATAGCTTCCGTGAAGGTTTTGTAGAGAAAACATTTAGTTGAGGGTGCTACTTGGGAGGCTGAGGCCGATATGAAATCCCGATACCCTCATCTCTGTCCTTGTACTTCTATTCAAGCTTTAGGTAAGTATTTCCTCTTGAGTTTTAGTGTTTTGGGAGTCATGTGAGTTATATGTACTATTCCATGATTCTCTTATGTTATGCATGTTCTTGAGAAATTCTTGTTTAGTAAGAAAGTGAGTTTTGATGATTTATGTACCTCATGTTGTTGTGCATTCAGTATGAGTTGCCTATTTCACTTCATGAGATGAGTTAGTGAACATGCTTTAGTATTTGAGGGTAATTACAGATTGGCTCCACGATATAGTGTTGAGCATGCTTTTAGCTGGAAAAGGTAGTTTCTCCTATGAGTACGAAAAAATGTTAAATTTTCATGCATATTGGGTTTTTAGATGTAGTTCCTACTTCCTTGTGTTTCATTGATGATGTTTTAGATGGATTGGAAGCTTTGTCCTTTGAATTGTGCATTATTTTGATGTTTCATGCATGTTGGGCTGCTAGTTTAGAGGTTTAATTCTTTAAGGTGTCTAGATTTTCAATTGAGGATGAATGTTCCCAAGGGAGAGATATGTGTTTTAGTGTTAGAACATCAAGGTACGATCCCCAAGAACCAAGGTCCTTTAGGGGGACCCTTAGAGGTTCCCTGTGCAGTGACCACAGAGGGAATCCACGCCTCGTGTTTCAGACCATGTTTTGTGGGTGAGGGGCGTAGGTCAATCCTGAAAAATGAAGCCTCAAACCTTGACCATTGATTCACCAGTATTCCACGTGCGTCTATCCATGGACCGTTGTTGTGTGGTCATGTATGAGGCTTTAAACTGCCTTTTGGCAATTACACTTAAGAGAATTATGGGGATTTTCCAATTTTAGTTAATATTAAGTGACATCATTTTACACTTAATTAGACTAACTATATAAGGTTTTTAAGTCCCTAAATTAAGTCATCTTCCTCAAAATTCCAAATCCCAAAAGAAAGGCCCAAACGCTCTCCAGAAATCCTCTCTAGAACTCCAAACAAGTAGAAGAAGGAAGGTGAATCTGGGGTTTAAGGAGCAAGGTTTTCTACCTGATTTCAATGAAATTCATTTCTAAGTTATGGTAGATCTTCATCCATGGGTAAAATTCATCCATGGAGTCCGTCCAAAACTCAATTTCTAAGATTGAAATTCCCCAAAAAGCTAGGATTTGACTCCATATCATGGATTCCTTTCAAAAATGATTTTATTGATTTAATTTCTTTATATTATGATTGAGTTGATGATTTACAATGATTTTGTGATGAAACCTCCCAAGAATCCATGAAATCCCCATATTCCCAATTTATGACCTTGTGATGTGGGTGAATTGTAGAAATAAGAGTATTATGAAATTATGCTTATAGTAATTGAACTAACTGAATTACGTTGTTATCCATGTTTAATGTAGTAATTCTAGATGAGTTGATCGAATATGATCTATGGTCCTTGAATGGCAAATTATGAGAATTATGCATGATTATGAGATTTATGTATATGCTTTATGAACACTTTGAGAGTTAAGTGATTATGATTATGATCTAGTTGTTGTGTTGTTTGAAGGTTATACTTATGTACAAAATTATGTAAGAATATGATATGATGTGAAAAATTTTGTCACAACATGATGATTCAAAGATTGAAAGGCTATTTTCACTTATTGAATCTATGAGCTATATTATGAAGTATGTTGGATTGAGTGTCAAGACATTCTACCTTGAATATGAACTTATGTCAAGATGTAGTATGTAATCTACGGGAATATATGATTAGCACCGAGTCATTATGAATATGACATGGAAGCTTCTAAGATAGTTGAGTCTAGATTCTCAATGGAAGCTTTTATACTACTTGAGTCCGACTTTCCAAAAGGATTCCATTTACCTCAGTTGAGTTTGGGTTCCAATAAGTATATATCTCATGAGATTGAACCTTTAACCTTAGTTGAGTCCGGCTTTATAGTAGAAATCTCCTTATCACATAGGTAGTTAGCTAGTGGATCCACCTAACCTAAGATTATGATTCTACCTTAGACAATTAGGACAACCATTTTACGGTGTGGGGTAGACACTGGATTCCATGGTAAGCTCGCATAGTCTATATCGGTTAAGGCGTACTCCTCATTATGATTGTAATACTCTAAAAGTCTAAATCGTAATCTAGATCCTAATATGAGAGTCTAAGAGTAGTAAAAATGTTTTTAAGTCAATTATAATCTATTGAAGTATTTAGGAAGTTTTAGAATCAAAACGTCAAAGAACGTCTATGACGTCCGGGAACTAGTTCAAGAGGTGCTAGCGTGCCTTAGCCTATTTGACTAAGTTCTAAGAGTCGAAAAATGATGAAATTTGGTTGTAAGGTTTTTAAAAAATATTAGAGTTGGATTATATTTGAAACTTATGGGTACGACACTACAAGGACCAACCAAGGGCCTTTGAGGAGGACCCTCGCAAATGTGGCTAAAAACTACCAAGAGGTAGTGTCTCCCTATGTGGTCCATCGACGAGGCGTTTTCAAATATATGGGGCATCGATGTCCACCATCGAGGTAATCTTAGTCAATTTGGACAAGGGGTCATTTTGACAAATCTCTAACCCAAATGACGGACCAACAGGATGGTTGGTCCCTTGGCCGTCGATTGACAAAGGGGGCGTAGGTCTGGGTGTCGTCTGTCAAGACTATTTTCACTGAACATTCTAAGATTAGTTAAATTAATTATTAGGTGGTTATTTAATTAGTTATACATACGAGCACATTGGGACACGACCAATACTTCATCAGATAGGAAAATACCTAAGTCTATTACAATACTTTCAGTAAGGAAACCTAAATATCATGATGTCCTCGAATCTAGTGAGGACATACCATCTCTTGCTTGAATGAATACTAATCTAAGATTCCTCTTCGAAACTCCTCTCAAACGTCACCTACATCTTTATAGATAAACAAAAAGTATGGAATTAGTATAAACGAACTTTTTGGTATGAAACATGCTCTTTTTAATTAAAACCTTTATACAAGTATAATAGTTACTTACAAGTCAACATATATGCATATAAGTCATATTCCACAATTTAACATCAACATCAGTTCAACCCATATAAACGTATACACCTATCACCAAAGGGTATCCTATGACTTACTTAAGTAAGACAACAAGAGTCCGCCCATACACTCTCTTCAAGCCTACCTCAACAATCCTTAAGACTACCTGAGATAAGATTGTTCCCTTTTCCTTTCATTTACTCCCCACCTAAGGTTACTCCAAGATTCACCTAAGTAGGACAAGAAGAGACTGCCCATACACCCTCTTCAAACTTACCTAATAAACCCTCAAAGCTACCCTAGATAGAGGACATTTTAGTGAACATACATTAGCTAAAGTCATAACCATTTATTAAGTCAATTAGAAGACATTTCATTCATTAAGTACTTCACATAATGGTCTTAGAAAGACCTAGGGAACCTACACTCTAGCACCATCAATGCCTACTCGTGCCATGTCTAGATAACGTCCCATTCAACTACCTCAACACTGTAAAGCTTATTAAATACTATAATGTACCACACATGATGAGAATAGGCAATAACCGACATCAACCATTGTCACGACCAGGATTATGGAATCCGAATCACAACCGGCGTCGTTGAGCTCTAAGAGGTCGCAGACAAGCCTCCTTTAGAAAACACAGAGTCTGCTTCATCCGCGTACTTCACATAATTCATTTCATTCATTCATAGGCTGATGTAAACACCAGTTATACCTAGGATGAAGTTTAAGACTCTCATCGGGATCATGAAGTGCAATGACCAAGAATGACCTAGTGTCATTACTTGAGTTTGGTTTCACCTCCTGATTGTCTTGCAAAAACACCTTCGATATCATTCATTTCGTTATCTGTTATACTTTGAGGAACTTTAACCTTAACTGACATAGATCATGTGAGCATCATGAAATCCGGTGTCTCCCCCACACCTAAAAGAGGTGGAGTCACTTGGCCAAAGTGAAACCAAAAACATGCTAGCTTTAGGAGTTCGAACAAAGCTAGTTCTCTATGTTGGAAACATAGTTCAAAGACTAGGAGATTTAGGGAGACCCATACCCACCTTGGTGGACAGTCTCATCTTATGAGATTTATGTGAACCTCCACCCTTCCCTAAAGAAGGCATCACCACTCATAGTTAGCCTATCGGTGCTTAATTTAAAGTTCCTATTTATATTTAACTCATACATCATCGAAGCTTGCTTCTTAGCATGAGGTAGTCATAACTCATAGATGATTTCTCATATCTTCTTTACGTATTAAGTGAATTGTCCTTACACTTACATATAGAATGTGATTGAGACTTGTATTTGATATTCAACACTAACTTAGGTGAGTACTTTTAGTGACCTTTACTTAGGCTTGGTTGAAACTTGTCTCACCATTCATCTTAACCTCTTATCATTTTGTTACCATTTTTATTAGAATCATAGTTTAACATAATGTTCATTTCTTCATCATACCATTAGCTTACATCATATGCCATGTACATAGCATTTAGTGTACATTACACTCATGGTAGTACCCCTTTCAGGTTACATCATATATAGGGCTTACTTTCATGATTTAAATGGTATAAGATTTTCTTTTGGTCCGAAACTAGGCATTTTAATCACTTCTTACCCGTGCCTCTCTTACTTGTGTCTAAGGTTCACTCAACTTGCAAACGTACAGTGGACGTATGCTTCCACACGCACAAGCAACAAACTTTACTCATATTTGGCTGTTTAATGATCATCTAAGTGCATATTTTACAAGACTTATACATCTTGTACTTTCATCCAAGGAACCCGAGTTCGATCCCTAGTGGATGCATTTTATTTCATTATATGTAAGAAATATGTGCCTCACAACTTCGAGTAAGGGGATCCGTGTTCGATTCTCACCCTACACTAATTTACTCAAGACCTATTCATCTAGTGCTAGAACCTTGAGGTCGCGGGTTCTATTCCGGGGTGTAGCATTTTATTTATTTGAATTTTGCCGAGTCTTCTCTAATTAGCATTAGGTCCTTATGTTTATTATCTTACATTTTAGTCTAGACAATTTGGTTTAGATTTTTATATCAACTTTAACCAATACTTTAGCCTAAACTTATGTCCAAATATCCATACCATTTCTTTGTGCATTGATGTAAATGGCCGAGAGTCTTAGACTCATTTTAATTCGGAAATTAGTATTTCATTTTAGATCATTACTTTCATTTACTTTTCATGAACATCATGGTTTCATCATCATATGTTAATAACACGACAATAACATAGAACATAATTCACCACGTTCTTTAAAACAATCTGCAATATGCATCTCATGGTATTAGCATTATCGTCTACATAAAACATACATACAATCAGACACACATAAAATGATCATATGCTGTCCGGAAACATCACATTGCACACAATCACAAATGTTCCTAAAAATGTCTACCAGCAAACATACCAATGCATACAACAACTTTTCGAAGGATCTAATGAAAGGGGCGTGCAAACAGGGGTAAGCTTAATTTTTCGATTGGAATACGTACTGAACCTTAGGGAACTCTTGGGAAAAGGACCAAGAGATAATAAAATCCATACCTTTTTCAACTTTGACAACCAACCACAACCACATGTCCTAACCCACGCACAAACCTCTCTTCCGAGCCTTGATTCTAGTTCACAAGTGAATTTCTTTATGCGATTTCTTAAAGTACATAGGCGTACAATTTTCCTTTTCGTTTTTGATGGATGAAGTAGAGAACTCTGTAGAATAGTAGGTTTATTATTCTATTTTTGAATTACAAAGTAAAGATAAAAAAATGTTTTTTAGGAGTAATATAAAGAATTAAGAGTGGGCATGAAACACACTCCTAGTGGGAGTCGTGCGCCCCTTTTTAGGGAGTTTGGTTTTGACTTATTCGACATAATTTAAATGATAAAATCATATTAACATCCACATGTTAAGTTAATATAATTCCCCTCCTTATTTTTGTCTTTAAATCACTTAATTCGCCAACTTAGTGCCTCCAACTCGGCTCGAACCCGAGTATGGAGATCCCGTCAAACTTGGGTTTGACCACCAAGATTTGACCCATTTTGATGAATTAAAACATTATTTAATTAATTAAATGTCATCCTGGGGTAATTACCATACTACCTCTATCCCGAAATTACCTTTTTACCCATAGAACCCTCAAGATCTAGGACTAACCCTCTATGTCCGGTTAAGACTCACCCGGGTGAATACTAGTGTTTAGGGACATACCATGGCTGGAACCAAGCCTGCCTATCTCAACCAACTCACCAAGTTGGTTGGATTGGCTGGTGCATAGGTCCAGGGGTCCGGTTCCATGAGCATCAAGCCGTGTAAACCCGTCTAACCTATGCATTTTAGTTGCGTATAGGTCTTACTTAGCATAGTCATTTTCGAATTGTTACATTATACCCCGCCCACTTAGGAACATTCGTCCCCAAATCACACTACTTATCATTTAACAAAGATAGTGATTTTCGAAAGCTACTCCATCATACTCAACATTTCTCCGTTGTGAACATTTGATTCACACTTATTCGGATGATGTATACCATTTAAGCTTATCTAAATATTAATATTTCAGATTGAGGAATTTCCTTCTCAATCACACTTATCTTAATGCACACCACAAATCATGCAACACAGAAAACATGCCTATGCTACACAAAAACAACAACATTGATTGCAAACATAACTTTGTTTTAACTCATATAGTGTTATATCAAAATATATGATTAGTGACCTATTACACCAAGTTGACTACAACACTTAGAACTTAGAGTTTCTTAAACATGAATCAAACTTTAGGAGAAGAATATCTAACCTCAAGAACTGAACAAATGAGGATACTGGGATCTCATATCAGCCTCGGCCTCCCATGTTGATCCCTCATCAAGGTAGTTCCGCCATAGGACTTTCAAGGTGTCAACCTCCTTGTTCCTCAGTTGCTTCACTTGAAGATCTAAATTTTTGATTGGTACCTCTTCATAAGATCAAATCCTAACTCCTCAATAGGAAGGATGGATGCTGGATCTCCTAGACACTTCTTAAGCATTGAAATGTGAAACACTAGATGAACAGAAGCGAAATCTTAAGGTAACTTGAACTCGTAGGAAACATTTCCAACTCGCTGCAAGACCTCACAAGGACCTATTAACCTCGGACTCAACCTACCTTTCTTATCAAACCTCATCACCCCTTTCATGGGTGATATCTTCAAGTAGACCTGATAACTCACCTCTAATTTTAGAGCTCCCTTTCTGTTGTCTGCATAGGATTTTGACGACTGTAAGCAGTAGCCAATCTATCTCTGATCAATCTCACCTTCTCCATAGCCTCATGTACAATCTTAGGTTCTAGGATGGAAGATTCTCCTACCTCAAACTACCTAACCAGAGGCCTACATCTTCGGCCATATAGTGCTTCAAAAGGTTTCATCCCAATAATGGAATGGTAGCTATTATTGTAAGAGAGTAATATCAGCGGCAAGTGATCATCCCAACTCCCCTTGAAGTCAATAATACATGCTTTCAACATGTCTTCAAGGGTCTGGATGGTATGCTCTGCTTGTCCAAACATTTGCGGATGAAAAGCAGTACAAAGTTTCACCTGTGTAGCCAAGCCCTTTTTGAAAGATCTCCAAAAATGAGAAGTAAATTGGTCTCCCCTATCCGAGATGATAGACAGATGAATCCCGTGCCATCTTACTATATCATCAATATAAAGCTTGGCATAATCTTCAGCCTTGTAAATAGACTTCACAGGTATGAAGTGAGCGGACTTGGTCATTCTGTCAACAATAACCCAACTGGAATAATGTAATTTCCTAGTCTTTGTAAGATCAACCACAAAATCCATATTTATAGCCACAAACTTCCATGTTTGAATCCCAATCATCTAAGTGAGACCCCCAGGCTTAAGGTGTTCGGCCTTAACCTGATGGCAATTCGGACACTCCTCCACGAATTTAGAGATATCTCTCTTCATGCCTTTCCACCAATAGACCTCTTTAAGGTCATGGTACATCTTTGTGACACCTGGATTAATGGAATACCTAGAACCATGAGCTTCTGCCAAAATATTAGACCTCAAACCATCAACATTGGACACAAATAATCTGTTTTGGCACCTGAGTACACCATCCACTCCTAGGGAAAATGATTCATTCAACTAACTCAATACTGAGTCTTTCAACTCTATGAGTACTGGGTTGAGATGCTGGTAGGCTTTAACATCTACAACAAATGAGGATTCGGAACTTGAGTGAACCAAAATGCCCCCACTTGGTGCATCTGCCAGTCGTACACCCAATCTATCCGAGATGATAGACAGATGAATCCTGTGCTATCTTACTATCTCATCAATATAAAGCATGGCATAATCTTCAGCCTTGTAAATAGACTTCACAGGTATGAAGTGAGCAGACATGGTCATTGTGTCAACAATAACCCAAATGGAATCATGTATTTTCCTAGTCTTTGTAAGATCAACCACAAAATCCATATATATAGCCACAAACTTCCATGTTTGAATCGCAATCGTCTGAGTGAGACCTCCAGGCTTAAGGTGTTCGGCCTTAACTTGTTGGCAATTCGGACACTCCTCCACGAATTTAGAGATATCTCTCTTCATGCCTTCCCACCAATAGACCTCTTTAAGGTCATGGTACATCTTGGTGACACCTCGATGAATGGAATACGTAGAACCATGAGCTTCTGCCAAAATATTAGACCTCAAACCATCAACATTGGGCACACATAATTTGTTTTGGTACCTGAGTACACCATCCACTCTTAGGGAAAATGATTCATTCAACTAACCCAATACTGAGTCTTTCAACTCATTGAGTATTGGGTCGAGATGCTGGTAGGATTTAACATCTACAACAAATGAGGATTCGGAACTTGAGTGAACCGAAATGCCCCCACTTGGTGCATCTGCCAGTCGTACACCCAATCTAGCCACTTGGTGTACCTCTTTAACCAGCTCCTTCGTCTCTTCATCAACATGAGACATGCTGCCCACGCTCAATCGACTCAACGCATCAACCACTACATTGGCCGTATTAGAATGATAATAAACACTCATATCATAATCTCTGAGCAGTTCTAGCCATCTTCTCTGACAAAGGTTGAACCCCCTCAGTGTAAAAACATACTGAAGACTTTTGTGGTCAGTATATACATCAACATGTACACCATACAAATAATGTCTCCAAACTTTTAATGCAAACACCACATTAGAAAACTCAAGATCATGAGTAGGATAGTTCTTCTTGTGGATTTTCAATTGTCTCGATGAATATGCAATCACCTTGCCATCCTGCATCTGAACACATCCCAATCCTACTCTAGAAGCATCACAGTACACCACATATCCTGCACCACTCCTTGGCAACGTGAGAACTAGGGCTCAACTGAGTCGGCCTTTGAGCTCTTAGAAGCTCTTCTCACATTTTTTAGACCACTCAAACTTCACCTTCTTATTCCTGTAGGCTGTCAATGGAGTAGCAATAGTGGAAAAGCCTTCGACAAACCTGTGATAGTAATTGGCCAAACCCAAAAAAATTCTAATATCGGTAGGAGTAAGGGGTCTCGGGTACTTCTTCACTAACTAAACCTTTTTAAGATCAACTTCTACACCCTGGTCGTTGACAACATGACCAAGGAAGGTCATTAATCTCAACTAGAATTCACATTTGCTGAACTTTGCGTACAACTGATGTTCTCTAAGTACTTGCAATGTCTTTCTTAAATGTACTTCATGCTATTCTCTAGACTTATAGTATATGAGGATGTCATCTATGAATACTATGACGAAGGAATGAAGGTACTCAGGGAAGACTCTATTCATAAGGTCCATAAACGCGGCTGGTGCATTAGTTAGACCGAATGACATAACTAGAAATTCATAATGCCCATATCTAGTACAAAAAGTCGTCTTAGGGACGTCTTCCTGCCTCACTCTAAGCTGATGATAGCCAGACCAAAGGTCTATCTTGGAAAAAAAACTTGAATGTTGTAGTTGGTCAAATAGATCGTCGATTATGGGAAGAGGGTACTTATTCTTTATAGTGACTTTCTTGAGTTGCCGCTAATCGATGCACATCCTAAGGGTTCCATCCTTTTTCTTTACAAAAAACACTGGAGAACTCTATAGGGATATTCTCAACTGGATGAAGCCCTTATCAAGTAGATCTTTTATCTGCAACATCAACTCTTTGAGTTCAGCTGGTGCTATCTTATACGGGGGAATAAAAATTGGCTTGGTGTTGGGATCTAAATCAACACCAAAGTCAATCTCACGTTCAGGAGGGATTCCTGGTAAATCTTCTGGGAAGACATATGGTAACTCATTCATTGTTGACACAGAGTCTATCGAAGGAACTTCTAAATCTAAGTCGTTGACTCTAACTAAGTGGTACAAATATCCCTTAGATAACATCTTATTGATTTTAAGATTGGAACTATTTGGCTTGTTGGATTTGAACCACGCCCTTTCCATCTCAATTCTAACTCATTTAGCAACTGAAACATTACAACCCTGTTTTTATAGTCTGTTGTAGCATAACACTTATGAAGCAAATTCATACCTTAGCCATATCCTTGAGTTGGTATGCAACCAACTTAGCCTTCTCCTCTTCATTAGTACTCATAACAGGCTTTTAGAACATACCGTGCATTCACCTCCATGCGAACAGCCATAGTCACTACACGTCTTTCGGTCACACTGGGCATTTCTATCATTGCCCCTTTTTGGGAAGGCTAGATCTTGAGTCTGGCGCCTTAGATTACTTGGCTATCCTAATTCTTGTGTTTATTATTATACACGTTCACACAAGAGGGAAGTTGGATACTTAGAATGACACAAAATGTTAAAGCTCTAGATTGCAAGATAAAGAGTAGAAAAAGGGAAGATTTCCTACCATCGCGTAGTCAATAAGTCATGATTGTGAACCATAAGCTAGAAACTAACTAACGTGGTTGTTTTGAGCTTTAGTTCCTAGGTTATTTAACCTCATGCTCTGATACAAAGTTTGTCACGACCCGGATTTTTGAATCCGAATCACAACCGGCGTCGTTGACCTCTCAGGGGTCGCAGACAAGCCTTTTCTTGCATTCATCACATTCATATGGTTAATTTTAGAAGAAAATTTAAAACGTTTTATAAGTATGAATTTTACATAGAGTTCACATAGTTAATACATAGTTGCATCATATACTTATCTCAACGTAAATGAAACAACCATCTATCATAAGAATCAATTTGAAATAGAAGATGAATATATCATAATTAGCTTGCCAAACACGCTCTTATTACAAAGCATTGAAATGAAAATACAAAATAAATGCTAGGGACAACATCCACTAACTATGTCTAAAACTAAGGCTAGACTAAAACTGTAGCATCCTTGAAATCAAGAAGACCTACCAAATGGTTTGGAGAACGCTGATGTCCAAACCGCTGCAAGAGTCTTCAATCTGTCCTCTGACCTGCACCTATAAAATAGTAATATTGTATGGAATTAGTACACACTTGTACTAAGTATGGGTATATGCCGGAACACATAACGGTAATGCATGAACAAGAATGACTCTTCCTAATCAACATGCTTTCTAAGAGGATCAAGGCTCTTGACTTGCCTAATTCGTAATAGGAAGGTCATACCATGAATATGTCATACATCAAACATTGATTCACATAACATACATTTCATATTTAATATATCATACATTTCATATCCACGAGACCTTGGAATCATGGACGTAGCATTAAGACATCTCAAGTGAGGGCCCAACATATGGGATCTCAACTCGAGGGTCTCCTTTAGCAAACACAGAGTCTACTTCATTCGTTCATTAGTACTTCACATAATTCATTTCATTCATTCATAGGCTGATGTAAACACCAGCTATACCTAGCATGAAGTTGAACACTCTCATCGGGATCATGAAGTACAATAACCAAGAATGACCTAATGTCATTACTTGAGTCTGGTTTCACATCCTGATTGTCTTGCACAAACACCTTCGGTATGTTCATTTCATTATCTTTCATGCTTTGAGGAACTTAAATCTTAACTGACATAGATCATGTGAGCATCCTGAAATCTTGTGTATCCCCCACACCGAAAAGAGGTGGAGTCACTTGGCCAAAGTGAAACCAAAAACATGCTAGCTTTAGGGGTTCGAACCAAGCTAGTTCCCTATGTTGGCAACATAGTTCAAAGACTATGAGATTTAGGGAGACCCCTACTCACCTTGGTGGACAGTCTCATCTCATGAGATTTATGTGAACCTCCGCCTTTCTCGAAAGAAAGCATCACCACTCATAGCTAGCTTATCGGTGCTTAGTTTAAAGTTCCCATTTACATTCAACTCATACATCATCGAAGCTTGCTTCTTAACATGAGGTATTCATAGCTCATTACATGATATCTCATCTTTCTTTACGTATTAAGTGTAAATTTTCCTTAGACTTACATATAGAATGTGATTGAGACTTGTCTCTTAATATTCAACACTCTCTTAGGTGAGTACCTTTAGTGACCTTTACTTAGGCTTGGTTGAGACTTATGCCTCTTATCATGTTGTCACCATTTTCATTAGCATCATAATTTAACATAATTGCTCACCTCATTACGTGAATGTTCTTTTCTTCATCATTCCATTAACTTACATCATATTTCATGTACATAGACTTTAGTGTACTTTACACTCATCATAGTACCCCTTTTGGGTTACATCATATAGGGCTTACTTTCATGATTTAAGTAGTCTTAGATTTTCTTTTGATCCGAAACTAGGCATTTTAATCACTTCTTACCCGTGCCTCTCTTACTGGATTCTAAGGTTCACTCACCTTGCAAACGTACGGTGGACGTATGCTTCCACATGCACAAGCCAAGAGGCTTTACTCATATTTTCTATGTTTTTCATGATCATCTAAGTGCATATTGTGCAAGAATTATACATCTTGTACTTTCAGCCAATGAACCCGAGTTCGATTCCTAGTGGCTGCATTTTATTTTTTTATATGTAAGACTTATGTGCCTCACAATTTCGGTCAAGGGGATCCGTGTTCGAATCCCTTGGGCAGCATATATTTTTGATTATATATGAGACTTATGCATCTGACACGTTTGGCCTTGAGGCCGGGTTCGATTCCCACCCTACACACGACAATATCTTCTTATAATTTACTCAAGACCTTTTTATCTTTTGTTAAAACCTTGAGGTCTCGGGTTCAATTCCTAGGTATAGCATTTTCTTTATTTGAATTTAGCCGAGTCTTCTCTAATTGGCATTAGGTTCTTAAGTTAATTTTCTTAAATTTTAGTCTAGACAATTTGATTTAGATTTTTATATCAACTTTAACCAATACTTTAGCCTAAACTTATGTCCATATTACGTACCATTTCTTTGTGCATTGATGTGCATGGCCGAGAGTCTTAGACTCGTTTTAATTCGGCAATTAGTATTTCATTTTAAATCATTACTTTCACTTACTTTTCATGAACATCTTGGTTTCATCATCATATGTTAATAACACGACAATTACATAGAACATAATTCACCATGTTCTTGAAAACAATCCGTAATATGCATCTCATGGTATTAGCATTATCGTGTACATAAAACATACATACAATCAGACACATATAAGATTATCATATGTTGTACAGAAACATCACATTGCACACAATCACAAACGTTCCTAAGATTGTCTACCTGCAAACATACCAATGCATACAACAAATTTTCTGAGGATCTAATGACAAGGGCGTGCAAACGAGGGAAACCTTAGTTTTTTGATTGGAATACGTACTGAACCTTAGGGAACTCTTGGGAAAGGGACCAAGAGAGAATAAAACCCATACCTTTTAAAACATAGACAACCAACCACCACCACACGTCCTAACCCACGCACAAACCTCTCTTTCGAGCCTTGATTCTTGTTCACAATTGAATTTCTTTACGTGATTTCTTAAAGTACTTAGGCATAAAATTTTTCTTTTCATTTTTGATGGATGAAGTCGAGAACTCTGTAGAATAGTAGGTTTATTTTTTGTTTTTGAATTATAAAAGTAAAGTGGAAAATGTTTTTAGGAGTAACATAAAAAATTAAGAGTGGGCATGAAGCACACTCCTAGTGGGAGTCGTGCGCCCCTTTTTAGGGAGTTTGTTGTTGACTTATTCAACATAATTTAAAAGATAAAATAAGATTATAATACACATGTTAAGTTACTGTTATTCCCCTCCTTATTTTTGTCTAATTTAAATCACTTAATTCGCCAACTTAGTGCCTCCAACTCGGCTCGAACCCGAGTATGCAGATCCCGTCAAACTCGGGTTTGAACACCGACCTTCGACCCATTTTGACCAATTACAAACATAATTTAATTAATTAAATATAAGCCTAGGTAATTACCATACTACCCCTATCCCCAAAATTACCTTTTTACCTCTATAAACCTTAAGACCTAAGGAACCTACACTCTAGCACCATCAATGCCTACTCTTGCCATGTCGAGGTAACGTCCCATTCCACTACCTAAATGTTCAAGAGCTTATTAAATACTAGAATGTATCCCACATTATGAGAATAGGTAATAACCAACATAGATAATACTAGCTAGGCATGAAATCCGGAGTCTACCCTACTCCAATGGAGGGTGTTCTACTTGCCATGAGTAGAACTAGGACACATCCAATGTAAACACATGGTTAAGGAATATCAAGGTATTTTATGCACTCTAGTCTCCTTCTAAAGTAAGATACATTGCACTCTAGTCTCTTTCTTAAGTAGAGCTACATCCCATAACATATTCATTCGGTGCTAGCCTTTGTTCTAATAGAGTAAGCTCAATAAAAAGGGCATATGAAAAGATACCATCTCATAGTCATTATCTAGTCATAATGCACCTACTAAAGATGGGTCCACTAGGCTGCCACTCAATCGTCTATAAGGAGAGCTTATTCTTAACGTTCTTTCTATGTAAAATGTTCCACATATTAGTCATGCTCAGAAGGGCACCATCTTAGGTCTACCAATCCTAGACTTTCATTCAACATTCATCTTCATATCACATATTCAATTGTGTTCAAGTATCATATAAAATTAACCAAGTCAACCTATGAAGATACACTAGTAACACAACTAGAGACATCACCCTAGTCCATCATGATCACACATAGTCAATTAGGAGATTTCAATCTCACACATACACATATATCATCTAGTCCTTCACATTGATCATAATCAAGTCTTGACATGATAATATCGGTATTCATAAAGTAATGCCGACAAGTCCATGTTCAATACAATTCATAAAGTAATGTCAACGAGGCCACATCATCTAAAGTGTAACACATGAGCACCACCCCTATAAGTGGACCATACCAATCATTATCACAATTCAAGACCTATACTACATAAAATAAAGAGAATTAGGGAATCGTACCACCAATACATTCTCACCACTTCAATCCATACTTAAACCATCAAATACAATACTCAAAGGACCTTACCCATGGCCATGAACACCAATTCAATCAAATATTTACAATAGACAATGAATCAAAAGTAATTCAATATATGTTTATGAACTTAGTACAGCATAATAATAATTCTAAATGATTTTATCATAATTAAATAGCCTTGATAAAACTATATAAGAATTTAATAGCATTAAGACATGATCAAGTCACCCACAAAGTAGTCAAACACTAGGGTTCATGAATTACATGAGTCCATAGAAATTGTGATGTAAAATAATTCAATTAACACTATTTCAATCATAAATGATTGATCTAAAACGTTTTATGCAAGGACCCATGGATAGATTTAAATTTATAAGATTTCATTGTTTTAATCATATTTGAAATTCTTTTGAAGAAACAGAATTCAAGGACGAAGAACCATACCTTAATTTTGAAGAAAACCCCACATGATTGATGGAGAAAAACTTGGAAAAATCTTTCTTCCTTGAAGCTTCAAAGCTTCATCAATGGAGGTTTTTGGAGAGAAACAATGGAGTGGTTTTGTTTGGACTTAAGGGTTATGATTTGAAGTATCATTTGGGATTTAAAAAGGTAATAACCGCCAATAAAAGCCCCTAGAATACCCAAAAGACCCCTGAACTTATAGGACCTTTTAACAACTCAAAGTCAACTTAAATTCCGAAATTATCGTCGGGAAACAAGTCCGCGATGCGGAGCTGTTCCCGCATGATTTTTTTGAAAATTACATCCAGGGTAGTTGAGTCTCCAATTTTGTGCGCGACATGGACCAATTTTTGGAACTTTGGTGGACCAAGTCCGCGACGCAGACCAATTTGGCCCAAGGTTGGATCCTCCTCGAGGACCCTTTGGTTGGCCTTTGAGGAGTTTTGTCCTGATGTTTCAAACTCAAATACTCTATTATAGATCTTAGGAACCTCTCACATAATTTTGAACTCAAAATAACACATAAAACTTGACGAAACACATTAAGGCACGCAAGCACGTTTCAAGGCAAAACTTTCCAACGTCTTGGATGTTTGACCTCCAAACTTCACCAAAATTTAGACACTGCCTATAAACATCATTATAAAACATTTTTGGACTTAATCAACTCATAATCAACATGTTATACTCTAATTCTACCTATCTCAGTGTAACAATAATCCCCCACTTGGAAACATTCGTCCTCGAATGACACTTGCTTCTCTTTAGGCACTATCAAGAGATAAGAAACTCAACACTAGAAGCATATAGCCATCCACACCATACACAATACACAATTAGGATGAACACAACTTTCATATAATTAAGAGACTCAAAACACAACAAGAAGTTAGAAACTAGTCTACAACTCATTATGCAACCAAGACTCGCATTCTTCATTTCAATTAAGAGGAACTCCTTCTCATTCATTATAATTCTCATATACAACAGTTCTATACACATTAACCATTTTTCATGAAAGAACAATTTAGTCGAAATTCCAAAATCTTTATAGTGAACTGCCAAAGCCTTACAGTGAAATATGCTCAAGTTTCGAAAATGCAACTCTTAAGCAATTTATGATGGAATCATGACAATATAAGATAATAATACACATAAACTCAATTTAAAATATAATCATAACTTCATAAGATGCATAATGCAAGGAATCAATGAAAATAAATTTCAACTACACTCCTAAACACAATGCAACATGCTACATGATACTATGACATTCTATCTCTGAAGCTTGAATTCAATAGAAGAGATGAGATAACAAATAAGTATTGTACTACTCACCATACTCCCCCACTAAGAAGGAACTCATATAACTAAAGAGAGAAACTACAAGTTATCGGCATCATCATCATCATCCGATTTTGTTCCTTTGGCTCGGAGAGCATAGAAGTGATTTCCCTTTGGAGCACCACCATCCGAAACATTAGGAGGAACATGCTAGGACTCTCTTACCCTAGCCACAATAGTAGAACTATATCTCACATTATGATCATCCTTCCCAAAACCAAAGCACCCACTAGTACCAGCTAGACACTTTCCAAAGTGCGTTTTCCCACAAGTAGCACAAGGAGGATTAACCACTTAGGAACCACCACCTCTCTCATAGTTAGACATTAGAGCACTAGGACCATCTTTATTTGGAGCCCTCTTTTTAAACTTAGGTTGAAGTTGCTCCTCGGTTCTTCCCTCTTAGCATCTCTACTTCTCCTCCCAAGTTTAGACTCTACAATGGATTGAGCATACATCATAATCCTATATATAATCATGTCACCATTGAGCATGGTTGTATGACACTCTTCCTTCACAATATCTGAAACACCGGTAAAGAACCTACTTATCTCATCCCTAGGGTTAGACACCAAGGATGGAGCATACTTAGACGACAGCATAAACTTTAAGGAATAATCCTCAACACTTATACCACCTTGCCTAAGGTTTATAAATTCCTCGATCTTAACCTCCCTCTTCTCACGGGAAAAGTACCTTTCTAGGAATACTTCCTTAAACTCTTCCCACTCTAAGGGACCCGATTCAACCGGTCTACTATCCTTCCATTGAGTAAACCATACTTGAGCAACATTTTTCAATTGATACAATATAACTCTATTTTCTCCATATAAGTCACTCCCATAGCATGCACTATCTTATACACATCATCCAAGAGAGCTTGGGGATCCTCTCCCACCATAGAACCAAAGAAGATAGGAGGTTTCATCCTCACAAAGTCCCTCAACCTTGAGTTCATATAACGCCCCATATCATTCATCCTACGACCAATGTCTCTATTCACTTGAGTTGTCATAGCTCGGGCTAAAGTAAGGAGAGCCTCTGTAATCTCCCCATTAGCCATAACCAGGGGAACCATCAGAACCTCATTACCTCCACCCACAATAGGGACTGATCACCTTGTGGAGGAACTTGAGCGGCTTAATCAACTTGTTCCACTTGCTCAACTCGGCAAGGAACTCCCCAATAACCACCTCCTCATCAACCCTTCTATCCGGTGTCCTTCTCATATTCATATCCTAATAAATATAAGAAAAACATCAAGAAATGACACCTATGACTTTTAACTCTATGACACGACACAAGGGTAGAAAACAAGGGAAACTCTATCATCTTCTAGTCTCTCGCTCATTAATGTGTCGCGATTAGCACTAATGAATAAGACTCTACTAGATGTGGCTTTTTGAGACTTTTTGATTCCTAAGTACTACTTCGCAACCTTATGCTCTGATACAAGGTTTGTTATGACCCGATTGTAACACTAGAAGTTAGGGCATTCTCGAATTGCAACACGGCGTAATTGACCTCTCAAAAGTTTGTACAAGGCCTTTGACATCG
This sequence comes from Solanum pennellii, assembly GCF_001406875.1. NCBI lineage: Eukaryota > Viridiplantae > Streptophyta > Magnoliopsida > Solanales > Solanaceae > Solanum > Solanum pennellii. Next base: position 38,438,704 of record NC_028640.1, read on the forward strand.
TTCATTGCATACATGTATGAAAAGCAGTGCGGAATTAAACTTTTCACAAGAAATATCAATACTTCAAAATATCTCTTTTATAGAAAAACATAATGAAAGACTAAGCCTCAAAGTCGCCATCTTTGACGAATATATTGGGACACGGCCCATACATCATCATATAGGAAAATAGCTAAGTCTATTACAATACTTTCAATAAGAAAAACTAACATTATGAAGTCCTCGAATCTAGTGAGGACATACCAACTCTTGCTTTAATGAATACTAATCCAAGCTTCCACTTCGAAACTCTTCTCAAACGTCACCTACATATTTAGAGATAGATAAAAAGTATGGAATTAGTACAAACACATGTACTAAGTATGGCATAATGCATAAAATCATGATAAATGAACTTTTTGGTATGAAACATTCTCTTTTTAATAATACCCTTTAAGACAAGTATAATAATTACTTACAAGTAAACATATATGCATATAAGTCATATTCCACAATTTAGCATCAACATCATTTCAACCCATATAAACGTATACACCTCCCTCCAAAGGGTATCCTATGACTTACTTAAGTAAGACAACAAGAGACCGCCCATATACTCTCTTCAAGCCTACCACAACAATCCTTAAGAATACCTGAGATAAGATTGTTCCCTTTTCCTTTCATTTACTCCCCACCTAAGGGTACTGCAAGATTCACCTAAGTAGGACAAGAAGAGACCACCCATACACCCTCTTCAAGCTTAGATAAGGAACACTCAAAGCTACCCTATATAGAGGATATTCTAGTCAACATACATTAGATAAACTCATAATCATTCATTAAGTCAACTAGAAGACATTTCATTCATTAAGTACTTCACATAATGGTCTTAGAAAGACCTAAGGAACCTACACTCTAGCATCATCAATCCCTACTCTTGCTATGTCTAAGTAACGTCCCATTACACTACCCAAATGTTCTAGAGCTTATTAAATACTAGAATGTATCCCACATAATGAGAATAGGTAAAAACCAACATAGATAATACTAGCTAGGCATGAAATCCGGAGTCTACCCTACTCCGATGGAGGGTGTTCTACATGCCATAGGTAGAACTAGGACACATCCACTGTACACACATGGTTAAGGAATATCAAGGTACTTTATGCACTCTAGTCTCCTTCTCAAGTATAGATACATTGCACTCTAGTCTCTTTCTCAAGTAGACCTACATCTCATAACATATTCATTCGGTGCTATCCTTTGTTCTAATAGAGTAAGTTCAACAAAAAGGGCATATGAAAATATACCATCTCTTAGTCATTACCTAGTCATAATGCACCTACTAAAGATGGGTCCACTAGGGCTGCCACTCAATGGTCTATAAGGAGAGCTTATTCTTAACCTTCTTTCTATCCAGAAGGTTCCAGATATTAGTCATGCTCAAAACGGCACCATCTTAGGTCTACCATTCCTAGACTTCCATTCAACATTCATCTTCATATGACATATTCAATTGTGTTCAAGTATCATATAAAATTAACCAAGTAAGCCTATGAAGATACACTAGTAACACAACTAGAGACATCACCCTAGTCCATCATGATCACACATGGTCAATTAAGAGAGTTCAATAATCTCAAACATACACTTATATCATATAGTCCTTCATATTAATCATATTCAAATCTTAAAATGATAATATCAGTATTCACAAACTAATGCCGACAAGTCAATGTTCAATACAATTCATAAAGTAATGCTGACGATGCCACATCGTCTAAAGTATAACACATAAGCACCGCCACCATAAGTGGACCATACCAATCATAATCACAATTCAAGACCTATACTACATAAGATAAAGAGAATTAGGTCAGCATACCAACAATCAATTCTCACCACTTCAATCCATACCTAAATCATCCAATACAATACTCAAAGGCCCTTACCCATAGCCATGATCACCAATTCAATCCAATATTTACAATAGACAATGAATCTAAAGTAATTAAATATAGATTTATCAATTTAGGGTAGCATACCAACAATTTTAAGATGCAGTATCATAATTTAATAGCCCTAATCAAACTACATAAGAATTCAATAGCATTAAGACATATCAAGTCACCCACAAAGTAGTCAAAAAGTAGGGTTCATAAATTTTTATGTAAAATAATTCAATTAAAACTAATTCATCATAAATCATTGATCTAAAACGTTTTATGCAAGGACCCATGGCTAGATTTATATTTAGAAAATTATAGTTTTAATCATTAGAAATTCATTGGAATTGACTCCTTGAAGAAAGGGATATCAAGTATGAAGAACCATACCTTAATTTTGAATAAAATCCCAAAAGATTGATGGAGAAAAAATTGGAAAAATCTATCTTCTCCCTTGGAGCTTAAAAGCTTCATCAATGGAGGTTTTTGAAGAAAAATAATGGAGAGGTTTTGTTTTGTACTTGAGGGTATGATTTGAAGGCTTAATTGGGGTTTAAAAAGGTCTAATAACCGCCAAAACCTAGCCCCTAAAATACCCAAACGACCCCTAAACTTATAGGACCTTTTAACAACTCAAACTCAACTTAAATTTCCAAAATTATCATCGGGGAACAAGTCCGCGACGTGGAGCTATAACCACGTGATTTTTTTAAAATAACTTCCGTGAAAGTTGAGTTGTGTTGTTTCCGCGACGCCGACTAAATTTTTGAACTTTGGTAGACCAAGTCCGTTACACGGACCTATTTCTCCAAGGAAAAAAAGCTGCTGTCGTGGGCAGCTTGTTGGCCCAAGGTTGGGTACTCTTCAAGGACACTTTGGTTGGTCCTTGAGTTTTTCCTTGTTGTTTCCACCTCAAATACTCTAGTATACATGTTAGGAACCTCTCACATCAACTTTAACTCAAAAAAACACATAAAACATGATGAAACACATTAAGGCACGCAAGCATGTTTCAAGGCAAAACTTTCGAACGTCTTGGACGTTCTTGGACGTTTGACCTCCAAACTTTATCAAACTTTAGACATTGCCTATAAACACCATTATAAAAATTTTTAGGAATTAATAAAATCATAATCAACATGTTAGAATCTAATTACACCTAGATCATTTCGAGGGTGTAATATTATGATGTTATGAACTCTTATACATGTTTGTTAATATTATAACTTGATGATAGAGTTGTCTTGATTATGTGCTCAATTATGTTGATATGCATGTTGGATTGATTAGAATTAGTATTCTTGGTCTTGTGATTTACATGATCTTGACTTAATGAATATGTCTTATTGATTGGTATAGGTTCTTTAATGTGCATAAGGCTTTTCAAAATAAATTGCATGATTTAATTAAATTTCCCTTTTTCGTATGAATTTATGTTGTGTATGCATATGGTCTGATACTTAGAAAAAGTGATGTTCTAACCCCATTTTCTCCCTTTTCCCCAACATTTTAGGTTACACTTTGTAACAACCCTAAAAATGTCTATGCTAAATAATGCTTAATGTGTCTAGATGCCTACGATTAGACCGGGTTCACACAGATTGATGCGCGTAGAACAAGAACTCTAAACCCTTGTGACAGCCAAGCCAACTAATTTGAGGAGTTAGTTGAGCTAGGAAAGGTTTGGTCCATCCATGTAGGGCTCCCGAATAGGAAGATTTAATCGAATGAGTCTTTACCGGATTTAAAAAGGGGAAATCTTAAGTTTGGAGGGCCTAGGGGTAAAATGGTCTTTTTCCAGGCTAAGGTTAGTATCATAATTACCCTAAATATGTAATTAATTATTTAATTAATAAGGTGGAGGGGTATTTTGGAGAGAGAGGGCCAAAAATTTTCCTTTGAAGTGAAGTCTTGCTCCACCCCCGTTCGAACCTAGGTGGAAGCAATGATTTAAATTGTTTTTATTTAAATTGGTAATTACTTTAATTAATTAATATTTATTGTCTGATTTAAAATAAAAGGTAAATCAGATTTTTACCATTTAACTAAACCTTATTTGACTAAGTCCTGAACTAAGCTCCTAATCCTAAGGAAACTTTCTTTACTCACGATTATCTCTCAACACATGATCATTCTCTCTTCTCTTTCACGTGCTCTCTGCCTAAACAACTAAAAGAATAGAAAATTGACCAAAGTTCTTCACACATGAAGAACTCACGCGAAAATATAAGAAAACAAATGCTTATCAAACACGTCAGGCAAAGAGATGGTTTGTCCGTCGAATTGGTGTTGAAGTTGAATGGATTTGGACGTGATATTTGGAGAAAAATTTGGGCGGCAAATAAAATTTTAAACATCAAAAAGGTATGGGTTCTCTTATCTCTTGGTCCCTTTCCCAAGAGACCCCTAAGGTTCAGACAAATCTATCCTGAAAACTAGGATTGTTCCCCGTTTCATATCCTTGTCACTAGCTCCCATCGAATCATAGGTTGGGTATGTTTGCTAGAATACATTAGGGATGTAATGTGTTTTCGTGATGATTATGTTTATGTTATGTATGTTCAGAATTATGTGAATATTGAACATGTTGTTCAAACATGTTTATCGTTGTATTTCATGTGCACAAACTTACTTAAATCGTGATGTTCATAAGTGATGTAAAAAAATGCTGATTTGAGTGCAAAATAATAGTCAAATGAATCCATGAAAATGCACCTAAAGAACTCACTAAAAACTACTTAAAACGTCTAAGCATTTAATGTGAAAGAGGTGAGAAAGTAGACTGCAAAAATTTCCAGCATCTTGTTAAAGAGTTTTGGCCAAGCTAAGGGGATTATCATGCTATGTAAAAATGAATTAAAATATGTGAGGCCACTGAGAATTGAACCTTTGACCTCACGATGTGAAATATCGTTGAAATAATGTGAGAAAAAGAGAATGTGGCGTGTGGGATTCGAACCCATGTGCCTTGATCCAAAAAAAAAAAAGAAATGAGAGAAGTGGGATTCAAACCCACCACCTCTCATTCAGATTTAAGGAAGAATAAAAAAGAAAAATAAAAGGTTGAGGCGTGTGGCAATCGAACCCACGACCTCTAGATAGAACCCAAGGAAATTAAAGAGAAAAATTAAAGTGGGGTTTTGGGGGTTTGAACCCACACCCCCTCGGCCAAAAGGAGAGAAATTAAAAAGAAGGAAATAAAAAGAAAATGAGGATATGGGGGTTCGATCCCACATCCTCTCAGTCCCAAATGAGCGAAATTTGAAGAGAGAAATTGAGGGAAAAAAATAAAATGGAGGCATTGGGGCTCGATATTGGGTCCCCAAGCCGTGTGGATTAAACCAAAATAAATTAAAATGTAAGTGTTGTCCAAGGGATTTGAAATCGGATTCCCTTGACCAAATTTCGTATAGATACATAAGTCATGCGTGAATATATGTTCAAATAATGCTGCCTACATAGATCGAAATCAATGATCTTGGCATACATACAAGATGCATAAGTCTTGTACCACATAATCTTAGGAATATATGAATAAGTTAAGCGAACTATGAATGAAACCTCATGGCTTGTATGTATATACCCATAAGTCTAGCATACGTTTAAAAGTAAGTGAACCTAAGATGTATGTAATGAAATGATGAAACCCTAGAAGGGTTAAGTAAGAGTGTGAAACACACTAAATGGCCAAGTACGTCGGCATATGATGAAATTAACAATGAAATGATGAAACCCTGGGAGGGTTAAATAAGAGTGTGAAACACACTAAATAGCCAAGTGCATTGGCATATGATGACATGAACGTTCACGTAATAAGGGATGAGTAATTATGAAGAGCAAATGTGCTAAAGTTAATGAATGTGGTGACAACATGATAAGAGTCTAATGTAAAAGATGAGGGCAATCTCAAATGAGCCTAAGTAAATGTTACCAAAACGTACGCACCTATGAGAGTGTAAAGTTAATGAAGAGACAAGTTAGATGAACACTCTAATGAAAGTATTGAGAATAATATACTTAATACTAATGATGAGATGAGACATCATCTATTGAGTTATGATGTCCTCATACTAGAATCCAGATTCCATGACGTATGATTTGAATGTAATGGAACTTTATAGTGAGCACCGATAGACAATCTATGAGCGGTGATACCTTCTTTCGTGAAGGTCGGAGGTTCACTTAACTCTCATGAGATGATACTGTCCGACATACCGGGTATGGGTCTCTGTATATCTCCTAGTCTTCGAACCTATACTGCAAATATAGGGACCTGGTGGGGTTCAATTCCCATGTACGCTAGCATGTTTTGGGACACTTTGATCAGTGATTCCACCTCTTTTCGGTGTGGGGGAGACACTGGATTTTATGATGCTCACATGATCTATGTCGGTTAAAGTTAAAGTTCCCCATGAATGAATGAGGTCGGCCTCAAATGATGTACAGAATGAAATGAATGATACCTAAGGTGTTAGGATAGGATAATCAAGAGGTGAGCTAGACCTAAGTAATCACACTAGGTCATTCTTGATCATTACACAGCGAACCCGATGAAATTCTTAAACTACATCCTAGGTATAGCTGGTGTTCACACTAGCCTATGAAATAAATGAAGTGAAGTACATATGGATTAATGAAGCAGACTCTGTGTTTGCTAAAGAAGGCCACCTAGTTGAGGTCCCATATGTTGAGGCTTCATTTTGGGAAAGTCTTAATGTCAAGACCATGATTCCAAGGTCTCACTGCATATGAATGAATGTTATGAAGGATGTTATGTGCTATATCCAATATGTTATGTGCTATGTGCAAGATGTTTTATGTTGTGTGCAATATAATAAGTATAATGATGCATGTTATTCTCATGGAATGAGTTTACTAATCCAAATTTCGAAAGCTCACTAACTTTTCTAATCCCATTTTGGCAAGTCCAATTACTTGACTTTCCATAATCATGTTGTTATGAAAGAGTTGTTCTTACTCATGCATGTAGTTGGATTGCATATACCCATACTTAGTACAAGTGTGTACTAATTCCATACAATTCTAGAATTTTAGGTGCAGGCACAAGTGGACACTAGAGCTTACAGGTTGACGTTGCACCTATTTGAACGTGGAGCTTTCATCCAGACTTGGTAGGCCCTCATGCTTTCTAGGATGTCTACTGTTATTATCTAGATTAGATGTAGACTATATCTAGTGGATCATGTTAAACCAGTATTTCTTTCCACTTTTGTTCAGACTTTTTATTGATACCATTTTGGCAAAAATACGTTTAATAAAATTATGAACTGATTTTTTCATTTGAGTATCTCTTTATTAGATGGTTGATTTGTGAACGACTATGATGTTAAGTAGTATGTATTCATGTATGTTCAGAAACAAAAAGTGTCAAATTTTCTGTAAAAATTAACCTAGACGAAGTAAAGAAGACGTATACAGGCTTGTCTGCGACCTTTGAGAGGTCAACAACGTCGGTCTCCTCTAGGTTCTAGATTCTGGTCGTGACAAAGTTGGTATCAGAGCACTAGGTTAAATTCTGAAAATAATAAGTTCACATCAACCACATTGAGTAGTTTCTAAGTCATGGTAGTGAAGTGCACCACGATCCTGAACTAGAGACTGCGTGATGCGTAGGAAAATTTTCCTTCTTCTGATTTTATCATGCCTTTCCTAATGTATGATTTTCTTGGTTTTATGAGTGTATCTAACATCAATCCTTTTTGTTTTCAGAGAATGAATACTAGGAGAACAGTTGGTCTAATGAGAGGAGGAGTAGATGCTGGGGGCAATCAGGTTCCACCCTAGGCTCCAGCTGAAGGAGTAGCTATGTCGGTTAACTTGCTGGGTTGACTGATGCTGAGGTGCAGGCATCTATGTAGGCCCAGGCCATGACTGACCAGGTCAACTGGCAGAATGTTCAGAGGGAGAACCCACCGGTTCGCAGTATGGCTGACAGGCTCAGAGACTTTACGAGGATGAATCCTCCTATTTTCACAAGATCTAAGACTTCGAAGGATCCTAAGGAGTTTGTGGATGAGGTGCATAAGATTTTGGTCCCTATGGGGGTCATAGATACTGAGAAAGCAGATTTGGCTTCCTATCAACTCAAGGATGTTGCACCGACTTGGTGCAAGATGTGGCAAGATAGCCGAGTTTTGGCAAGAGTTTCCATCACTTGGGAGTTTTTAAGACAACATTTTTGGAGAGATTCTTTCCCAGAGAGATGAGGGAGGCCAAGGTTAAGGAGTTTATCAACCTTAAGCAGGGATCCATGACAGTCAGAGAGTATTCCCTGAAGTTTGTTAAACTGTCCAGATCTTCTACTTCCCTTGTATCTAATAGCAGGGATGACATAAGAAGGTTCCTCACAGGAATCAATGGAGATTTGGAGGAGGAGTGTTGGTCTGCGATGCTCCATGATAACATGGACCTCTCCAGGTTGATGGTTTATGTCTAGCAGGTAGAGGACAGCCAGAAGAAGAGAGGCGTTCGTGATGCTAGGAGCCCTAAGCCTCAATATCAGCAGGGTCCTAGTAATGGAGGCAATAGAAACAATTTTTGCATCCGTGAACAGCCCAGATTCAAACAGGGGAAACAGAGCTCTGGGAATTCTAACTTTCAGAGGAGTACAGCACCTAGAAGAGGAAGACTCGAGCCCAAGAAGGCAATTGAGGTTAGATGCAGCGTCCCAGAAAGGAGTGTGCTAAGTGTGGCCGTGTTCACTGTGGAGAGTGCATATAGTGCACTAATGACTGCTTCAGTTGCGGTAAGAGTGGGCACATGGTTAGAGACTGTCCACAGAACAGAGGTCAGACTTGAGGTAATGGTCAACCTAGGCCAAATCCACAGGGTGCAGCAGCAGCCGAGCCTCCCAAGAGGAACAGGTTCTACGCCCTTTAGGGCAGGGAGGATCAAGAGAAGTCCGTTGATATGGTCACAGGTCTGCTGCATATGCTTTACTTGATCCAGGGTCTATGCTTTCCTTTTTAACTCCTTTGATTGCTCTCACTTTTGAGATATTGCCTGAAGTTCTGCATGTTCCTATAGTGGTTAGTATACCTTTAGGAGAAAATGTAGGAACTGATAGACTATACAAGGATTTCTTAATAGTTGTATGTGGTAAGACAATGTGTTCAGACTTGGTTGAGTTACCTATGTATGATTTTGATGTTATTCTTGGTATAGAGTGGCTTCATAGTTGTTATGCTTGCATTGACTGTCGTATTAGGGTTTTGAGATTTCGTTTCCCTAATGAAGAAGAGCTAGTCTGGGAGGGGTACAACTCTAGTCGTCCTAATCCCTTGATTTCGAACCTTCAGGCCAATAAAATTACGTCCAAAGGGTTATTGTGTCATCTTATGAGTGTTAACGATTTAGATCATGACATTCCTTCCATAGACTCAATGCCTGTAGTGAATGAGTTCCAAGATGTATTTCCTGATGATTTGCCTGGAGTTCCTTTCCCTCAAGATATTTACTTTGGTATCAACTTAGAACCCGATACTAAACCAATATCAATTCCTCCTTACAGAATGGCTCCAGCTGAACTGAAAGAGTTGAAATTGCAGTTAAAACATCTCACTGATAAGAGTTTCATTCAGCCGAGCATGTCCCCTTGGGGCGCTCCAGTGTTGTTTGTGAAAAAGAAATATGGAACCCTTAGAATGTGTATCGATTATCGGCATCTTAACAAATACACTATCAAGAATAAGTATCCACTTTCCATAATAGATGACTTGTTTGACCAACTCCAAGGGTCTAGTTTCTTCTCGAAGATTGATCTTCGTTCAGGGTACCATCAACTTAGTGTTAGGGATGGAGATATCCCAAAGACAGTCATTCGTACCCGTTATGGTCATTATGAGTTCCTAGTTATGTCATTTGGTCTCACAAATGCACCTGTTGTATTTATGGATCTCATGAACAGGGTCTTTTGTGAATATCTTGACTTTTTGGTCATAGTATTCGTTGATGACATTCTCATCAACTCTAAGACCAAGGAAGAGCATGAACAACATTTGAGACTAACCTTGCAGGTACTTAGACAACATTAGTTGTATGCCAAATTCAGCAAGTGTGAATTGTGTGAATTCTGGCTTATATTAGTGACCTTCCTGGGTCATGTTGTGTCCAACAAAGGTGTGGAGGTAGATCCCTAGAAGACTGAGGTTGTTAAGAACTGGCCAAAGCCTCTTACTCTCACATATATTTGTAGCTTCTTGGGATTGGATAGTTATTATCGCAGGTTCGTGGAGGGTTTTTCTTCCATTGCTGCCTCACTGACATTTGACTAAGAATAAGGCCAAGTTTGAATGTACGGAGACTTGTGAAAAGAGTTTCCAGGAGCTCAAGGACAGACTCACTTCAACACCGGTGCTTACTTTGCCTAAGTGTGATGAGAATTACACTTTTATTGTGATGCATCTAGGGTTAGTTTTGGTTGTGTTCTTAGGTAGGGTGGTAAGGTGATAGCATATGCGTCCAGACAACTCAAGGTTCATGAAAAGAATTATCCCACTCATGACCTGGAGTTGGCAGGTGTGGTGTTTGCAGTGAAGTTGTGGAGGCACTACTTGTATGGGGTGCATGTGGATATGTTCACAGACCACAAGAGTCTCCAGTACGTGTTCACACAGAGAGAGTTGAATTTACGTCATTGAAGATGCTTGGAGTTGTTGAAAGACTATGACATGAATGTCCTCTACCATCCAGGTAAGGCTAACGTATCAGGTGATGCTTTAAGTAGGATGAGCATGGGAAGTACATCCCATGTTGAGGATGATAAGAAGGATTTGGTGAAAGATATTTACAGACTGGGTGTGCAATTAGTTGACTCTACTTGTAGGGGTGTTTCAGTTCATCCTAGTTCTGAATCATTCTTAGTAGTTGAAGTCAAGGAGGGTCAGCATGTTAATCCTGTGTTGATGGAGCTGAAGGACTCAGTGTTGCTTAAGATGAATGAGTCTTTTGCTTTGAGAGGTGACGGCATACTTAGGTACCAGGACAGTCTGTGTGTACCAGAGGTGAATGATTTGCGGACCAGGATAATTGCAGAGACTCATGGTTTCAAATATTCCATACATCCAGGTTCCACAAAGATGTATCATGATCTTAAGCGGATCTATTGATGGGATGGCATGAAGAAGGACATTGCAGAATATGTGGCCAAGTGTCCTTATTGTCAACAGGTTAAGACTGAATATCTTAAGCCTGGCGGTCTTACTCAAATTATTGAGGTTCCTACTTTGAAATGGGAGAACATTAATATAGACTTCGTGATTGGCCTTCCGAAGACTAGGAGACAGCATGGCTCCATATGAGTTATTGTGGACAGAATGACTAAGTCTGTCCACTTTATCCCTGTGAAGTCTACTTACAGAGCCGAGGATTATGCGAGACTCTACATTGTTGAGATTTTGAGATGGCATGGATTCCTTTGTCTATCATTTCACATAGAGGATCTCAATTCACTTCACATTTCTAGAAATCCTTCCGGAAGAGCTTAGGCACACAGGTGAAGCTTAGTACTGCCTTTCATCCTCAAACTAATAGGGAGGCAGAGCACACCATTCAGACATTGGAGGATATGTTGAGGGCGTGTGTGATTGACTTCAAGGGTAGCTGGGATGACCATTTGTCTTTGATAGAGTTCTCCGTATAATGATAGATATCACTCCAGCATTGGGATGGCACTATTTGAGGCACTGTATGGTAGGAGATGTAGGTCTCCAATTGGGTGGTTCGAGGTTGGAGAGTCATCTATTTTGGGTCCAGAGATCATTCATGAGGCCTTAGAGAAGGTCAGGGTGATTAGGGACAGGTTGGCTACGTCTTACAGTCGGTAGAAGTCTTATGCGGACAACAGAAAATGGCCTTTAGAGTTTGATGTTTGTGACCAGGTCTATTTGAAGATATCACCTATGAAGGGGGTGATGAGGTTTGGCAGGAAAGGGAAGTTGAGTCCAAGGTATGTTGGGCCATATGAGATCCTTCAACGTGTGGGTGAGGTAGCCAATGAGTTGGCATTGCTTGCGGAGATAGCTTCTGGTCATCCAGTCTTTCATGTCTCTGTTAAAGAAGGTCCTACGTGATCCATCATTGATTTTACCTGTTAAAGGTTTGGGGGTTGATAAAAAATTTTCCTATGAGAAGGTACTTGTTGAGATTTAAGAAATACAGGTCAAGCGGCTGAGGAACAAGGAGATTGCCACAGTGAAGGTATTGTGGAGGAATCACCTTGTTGAGGGTGCTACGTGGTAGGCCGAGGCCGATATGAGATCCCGCTATCCTCATCTTTACATATCTTGATGTTAGACTTCCTACTCTTAAGTCTAAGTTTCCTTATCTCTACACTCTTTGTTGTTATTTCTTGTTAGTGAATAGTAATTCTATTATGATCTGACTGGAATTACGCTACATAGTTAGTAGTGTCATTCGGTGACGAATATTCCTAAGGGGGGGGGGGG
>NC_028640.1:38451121-38454912 GCF_001406875.1 Solanum pennellii
GGGGGGGGGGGGGGGGGGGGATAATGTAACAACCCTAAAAATGGCTTTGATAAATAATGCTTAATGTGTCTAGAATGCCTAAGATTAGACCGGGTTCACACGGATTGATGCGCGTACAACCAGACCTCTGAACCCTTGTGACAGCAAAGACAACTAACTTGGGGAGTTATTTGAGCTAGGAAATGTTGGGTTCAGCCATGTAGGGCTCCCAAATATGAAGATTTACCCGAATGAGTCTTTACCGGATTTAAAAAGGGGAAATCTTATGTTTGGAGGGTCTAGGGGTAAAATAGTCTTTTTCCAGGCTAAGGTTAGTATCGTAATTACCCTAAATATGTAATTATTTATTTAATTAATAAGGTGGAGAGGTATTTTGGGGAGAGAGAGCCGAAAATTTGCCTTTGAAGTGAAGTCTTTCTCCACCCGGGTTCAAACCTAGATGGAAGCAGAGATAAAATTGTTTTTATTTAAATTGGTAATTAATTTAATTAATTAATATTTATTGGTTTATTTAAAATAAAAGGGAAATCAGATTTTTACCATTTAACTAAACCTTATTTTCCTAAGTCCTAAACTAGACTTCTAATCCTCAGAAAACTCTCCTTACTCATATCTATCTCTCAACACACGATCATTCTCTCTTCTCTTTCACGTTCTCTCAGCCTAAACAACTATAAGAATAGAAAATTTACCAAAGTTCTTCACACTTGAATAACTCACGCGAAAATATGAGAAAACAAACGCTAATCAAACATGTTAGGCAAACATTTAATGGGAAAGAGGTAAGAAACTAGGCTGCAAAAATTTCCAGCATCTTGTTGATGAGTTTCAGCCAAGCTAAGGGGATTATCATGCTATCGAAAAATGAATTAAAATATGTGAGGCCACTATGAATCGAAGCCGTGACCTCACCATGTTAAAAATTATTGAAATAATGTAAGGAAAAAAGAATGTGGCATGTAGGATTCGAACCCATGTGCCTTGATCTAAGAATGAAAAAAAATAAGAAATGAGAGGAGTGGGATTTGAACCCACCACCTCCAATCAGATTTAAGGATGAATAAAAAAGAAAAGTAAAGGGGTGAGGCGTGTGGGAATCGAACCCACGACCTCTAGGCAAAACCCAGGGAAATTAAGGAGAAAATTAAAGTGGGGTTGGGGGGTTCGAACCCACACCCCCTCGGCCAAAAGGAGAGAAATTAAAGAGAAGGAAATAAAAACAAAATGAGGTTGTGGGGGTTCGATCCCACATCCTCTCAGTCCCTATGATCGAAATTTGAAGAGAGAAATTTTGAAAAAAAATTAAATAAAATGGAGGCATTGGGGCTCGATCTTGGGTCCCCAAGCCGTGTGGATTAAACAAAAATAAATAAAAATGTAACTGTTGTCAAAGGGATTTGAAATCGGGTTTCCTTGCCAAAATTTCGTATTGATACATAAGTCATGCGTGAATATATGTTCAAATAATGCTGCCTACATAGATGGAAATCAATAATCTTGGCGTACATACAAGATGCATAAGTCTTGTACCACATAATCTTAGAAAGATATGAATAACTTAAACTAACTATACAATCATCATGGCTTGTATGTATAGACCCATAAGTCTAGCATACGTTTAAAAGTAAGTGAGCCTAAGATGCATAATGAAATGATGAAACCCTAGAAGGGTTAAGTAAGAGTGTGAAACACACTAAATGGCCAAGTACGTTGGCATATGCTGAAAAGAAAAATGAAATGATGAAATCATTGGAGGGTTAAGTAAGAGTGTGAAACACAGTAAATGGCCAAGTGCATTGGCATATGATGAAATGAACATTCACGTAATAAGGGATGAGTAACTATGAAGAGAAAATGTGCTAAAGTTAATGAATGTGGTGAAAACATGATAAGAGTCTAATGTTAAAGATGAGAGCAATCTCAAATGATCCGAATGAATGTTGCCAAAACGTACTCACCTATGAGAGTGTAAAGTTAATGAAGAGACCAGTCTCTATGAACACTCTAATGTAAGTATTGAGAATATTATACTTAATACTAATGATGAGATGAGAAATCATCTATTGAGCTATGATGTCCTCATACTAGAAGCCAGCTTCCATGACGTACGAGTGGAACGTAATGGAACTTTATACTAAGCACCGATAGATTAGTTATAAGCGGTGATGCCTTCTTTCGGGAAGGTAGGAGGTTCAGGTATTTCTCATGAGATGAGACTGTCCGGCATGCCGAGTATGGGTATCCTTATATCTCCTAGTCTTTGAACCTATACTGCCAATATAGGGATCTGGCAGGGTTCAATTCCCATATATGCTAGCATGTTTTGGGTCACTTTGGCAGGTGATTCCACCTCTTCTCGGTGTTGGGGAGACATTGGATTTCATGATGCTCACATGATCTATGTCGGTTAAAGTTAATGTTCCCCATGAATGAATGAGGCCTGCCTCAAATGATGTACACAATGAAATGAATGATACCAAAGGTGTTAGGATAGGATAATCAATAGGTGAGCTAGACCTAAGTAATTACACTAGGTCATTCTTGATCATTGCACAGCGAACCTGATGAAAGTCTTAAACCACATCCTAGATATAGCTGGTGTTCCACTAGCCTATGAATGAAATAAAGTGAAGTACGTATGAATGAGAGAAGCAGACTCTGTGTTTTCTAAAGAAGGCTCCCTAGTTGAAGTCCCGTATGTTGAGCCCTCATTTTGGGAAAGTCTTAATGTCAAGACCATGATTCCAAGGTCTCATGGCATATGAATGAATGTTATGAAAGATGTTATGTGCTATATGCAATATGTTATGTGCTATGAGCAAGATGTTATGTGTTGTGTGCTCTCATGGCATGATTTCCTAATCCAAATTTTGAAAGCTCACTAACTTTCCTGATCCATTATGGAAAGTCCAATGACTTGACTTTCCATAATCATGTTGATAGGAAAGAGTTGTTCTTACTCGTGCATGTCTTTGGTGTGTGATTGCATATACCCATAATTAGTACAAGTGTGTACTATTCCCATACAATTCTACTATTTTAGGTGCTGGCACAGGTGGACGCTAGAGATTACAGGTTGACGTTGCAGCTATCCGGAAGTGGAGTTTTGATCCGAACTTGGTAGGCCCTCATGCTTTCGAGGATGTCTATCATTATTATCTAGCTTAGATGTAGGCTATAGCTGGTGGAGCATGTTCCACCAGTATTTCTTTCCACTTTTGTTCAGACTTTGTATTGGTGCTATTTTAGCAAAAATACATTTAACAAAATTATGAACTGATTTTTTCATTTGATTATCTCTTTATTAGATTGTTGAATTGTAAACGCCTATGATGTTAAGTAGTATGTATACATGTATGTTAAGAAACAAAAAGTCTCAAATTTTCTACAAAAATTAACCTAGATGAAGTAAGGAAGATGTATGCAGGTTTATCTGCAACCTCTGAAAGGTCAACAACGCCGGTCTCGTCTGTGGTCAAGATTCCGGTCGTGACGCGGTTGTTGAAGGGCTTGTGACGACTTTTAAGGAAGACTTGGATTATCATTCTCCAAGTTGGGTAGGTCCTCACTACTTCGAGGACAATGCCACTTTCTAGCAGTGGATATTGATTAGTCTTAAAGACAATATGTTCATTTCCTTTCATTTGAGCACTAAAGATTCTATATCGTATGTGTGGCTTTTATTGTATTGATGTATGGGATATCCATAAATGTTATACTCTTTTTTAGATAATTATGACATGAGACATCCGGTTTTAAGACTATGTTATATCTTATATATATATATATAT
>NC_028640.1:38454921-38492010 GCF_001406875.1 Solanum pennellii
TGTGTGTGTGTGTGTGTGTGCTATAAAAGTAGAAGACTATCTTCTTATACAAAGGGTATATGTATACTCGATATGAATATATATTATGTGTATGCGAGAGGTCTATGTAAACCTCATGATAGATAGATGAGAAGTTTAAGTTTTCCATATTTTTATCCTATGAACTTAATGATGTAAGATAAGAGGCTAGTCTTAGTCCTCGATGAGGACGACGACGCCGGTTACGTCTAGGGCGTGCTTCCCGGATGTGATAAACTTGGTATCAGAGCATGAGTTTGAATATCTTTAGAGTCGATGTCTCACTTAACCACATCTATGTAGATTCCTATTCATAATTGTGAAGCGTCCTACACTTATGAATAGGAAACTATATGGTGCTTAGGAAATTCTCCTTTTCTTAAAAATCCAATATCGTGCCTCGAGAGTCTTGACTCTATGTTCCCTTAGCATCTAATCCTTTTATTGTGATTATAGACAATGAATACTCGAAGATCAGCCGCTCGAAGACTTGATGAAGATATTGCTAATGTGGGAGTTCCTCCCTAAGGCAAATCAAGTCCCTTTTCTTGAAGAAGTTGGTAATGATGATCAAGCTACGATAAATCCTCCACCTTTGACGGATGGGGTCATAAGAGCATCCTGTCTTGAAATGGACCAAGCCATCACTACTAAAGTAGAAGTTGTCACTACTCAAGCTCAATCCATGGCGGCCCAAGCTAATCGGGAGGTTGTTCCCTGAGCAAACCAACATATTGGCACCATGGCCTCCCGTTTGAAGTATTTCACAAAGATAAACCCCCTGCTTTCTATGGGTCAAAAGTTGAGGAAGACCCCCAAGAGTTCATTGATGAAACCTACAAAATCCTCTATGCTATGGGGTTGACTGCTAGTGAAAAGGCCGAGTTAGCCACTTACCAACTAAAATATGTGGCTCAAACTTGGTATGTCTAATGGAGAGACAATAGGCCTTTAAGAGGTGGACCGGTGACATTGGAAATTTTCAACAAGACTTTTCTTCATAGGTTCTTTCCTAGGCAGAAGAGGGAATCCAAAGTGGAGGAATTCATCAACGTTCATCAAGGAGGTATGAGTGTACTTGACTACTCTTTGAAATTTCCTAAATTGTCAAAGTATGCTCCTTCTTTGGTTTTCGAGCATCAGGATGAAATGAGCCTCTTTGTGATGGCGGTGTCAGATAACTTGAATGAAGAATGTCGTTCGGCTATGTTACATGATAATATGACCATTTTTCGTCTGATGGTTTATGCTCAACAAGTGGAAGAGACGAGGGTTAAGAGGAAGAGTAGGGATGCCAAGAGGGCAAGGTATTTTGATGGTGGTTGTTCAAAGGGTCGGCTTGACATCCAAGACAAGCCTAGGTTCAAGAAGAGGTCTTCTAATCAAGTTCCTTCCGAATTTCCCAAGGCTCGTGATGATAGGGTTTATAACCCTATGTCTAAAAAGGGAAGAGGTACTAGCTCAACAAACTAGAAGCGACTTGTGGAAAGTGTGGCAAGAAGCATTATGGAGATTGCCTCGTTGGAACAGACAATTTCTTTGGGTGTGGAAAGAGTGGCCACAAGGTTAGGGATTGCCCAAATGTAAAAGGGCAAGACAAAGGTAGCGGGCAAGCTCAAGCTAGTGGTTCTAATGTGGATCCTCCAAAGAAGAATTGTTTGTATGCACTTCACTTTAAGGGAAAACAAGAGAGTTCTCCCGATGTGGTGACCGGTATGTTAGAAGTCATCTCTATTGATGTATATGCTTTACTTGATCCGGGTTCTAAATTATCTTTTGTTACTCCCTTTATAGCAAGAAAGTTTGATATTTTGCCCGATATTCAAAATGAACCTCTCATGGTAACTACCCTAGTAGGTGAGTCGGTAGTTGCGAAGAGGGTATGCAGAAATTGTCCTATAATATTGCCCAATAGAGTTACTTATGTTGAACTAGTATAAATTGATATGGTTGATTTTGATGTCATTTTGGGAATGTATTGGTTGCATGATTGTTTTGCTTCCATTGATTGTAGAACTAGAATTGTCAAGTTCAATTTTCCAAATGAACCTACTTTAGAGTGGAAGGGGGAAATACTATTCCTAGAGGTCGTATTATCTCTTGTCTTAAGGCTTGTAAAATGATCTCAAAAGTGTGTCTATATCACATTGTAAGAGTCAAAAATTTAGAATCCAAAAATCCTCTCACTGAGTTAGTCCTCGTAGTAAGGGAATTTCTGGAGGTCTTTCCTAATGATCTTCCCGAAATCCCTCTGAATGGGAAATTAATTTTTGCATTGACTTACTACCGGATACCAATCCCATTTCACTTTCTCCTTAAAGGAAGGCTCCAGCTGAATTGAAAGAGTTAAAGGATCAACTCAAAGATTTACTAGAATAGGCTTTATTAGACTTTGTATTTCTCCATGGGGTGCTCCTGTTTTGTTTGTGAAGAAGACGGATGGGTCCCTTAGGATGTGCATTGATCACTGCCAACTCAATAAATTCATTATTAAGAACAAGTATGTTCTCCCTCGGATTGACTGCTTCTTTGATCAACTCCAAGGGGCAAGCTACTTTTCTAAGATTGACTTGAGGTCGGGGTATCACCAACTTAGGGTGAGAGGTGAAGATATACCAAAAACTGCATTTGAAACATGATATGGTTACTATGAGTTCTTAGTAATGTCCTTTGGTCTCACTAATGCCACGACAGCATTTTTAGATCTCATGAATAGGGTGTTTCGAAGTTACCTAGATTCATTTGTTTGTTTTCATTGACAACATCTTGGTATATTCAAAAGTGAGGGTAAACACATGGACCATTTTAGGATAGTGATACAAGTGCTTAGGGAGAATCAACTATATAGAAAATGTGGGTTTTGGTTGAGATCGGTGGCATTTCTTTGCCAGATCATCTGTAGTGAGGGAGTTGAGGTTGATCCAAGTAAAACTGAGGCGATGAAAAATTGTCTTAAGTCGTTGACTCCAATAGACATTAGGAGTTTCTTGGGTCTAGCGGGATACTATAGGAAGTTTGTGGATGGTTTTGCGTCCATTGCATCTCCCTTGACTACTTTGACCCAAAAGAGTATGAAATTTGAGTGGTCGGAGGAATGTGATAGAAGCAAGCTTCCAAATCTTTAAAGATAGGCTTACTTCCGCTCAGGTGTTGACTTTTCTGAAGGGTACCAAGGGATTCGTTGTACATTGTGATGCATCCCGAGTGGGCTTGGGGTGTGTTCTTATGCGACATCTAAAGCTATTTAGATTTGGTATTTCTAACTAAGTCGGAAGGAGGGCTTTGGGCAAAGAGCAACTCTCAAGTACTTTACTTCAGTCCCAGTACTGAAAGACGTGACTTCAGGAGTGGATTTCGGAAGGAAAGACTTCGTTTACTTCCTGCAAATTGCTTATGAAAATAGTGGCTTATGCTTCTAGGCAACTTAAGGTGCATGAGAAAAATTATCCAACTCATGATCTTGAGTTAGCGGACATGATTTTCCTTAAAAATATGGAGGCACTATTTGTATGGTGTACATGTTGATGTGTATACCAACCACAAGAGTCTTCAATATGTGTTTACTCAAAAGGAGTTGAATCTTTGATAAAGAAGGTGGTTGGAATTGTTGAAAGATTGCAAAATGAGTGTTCTCTACCACCCCGGCAAGGCCAATGTGGTTGCGGATTCTCTAAGTCATATGAGCATGGGTAGTGCATCTCATGTAGATGAAGCCAAGAAAGACCTAGAGAAAGATATTCATAGGTTGGCTAAATTAGGTGTCAGATTAAAACATGCTCCGAATGGTGGTTTTATGGTCCATCATAACATCGAATCATCTTTGGTGGTTGAGGTGAAGTCTAAACAACACCTTGATCAACCATTGATGGAGTTGAAGTTTTGGTTCTTGGTAACTTAATGAGTCATTCTTTTTGGGAGGGATGGTGTCTTGAGGTATCAAAGAAGGTTGTATGTTCCTAATGTAGATGGTTTGAGAGACCAAATTCTTGAGGAAGCTCATGGGTCCCATTACTCCCTTCATCCGGGTTCTACAAAGATGTATCATGACATTAGAGAAGTGGTTTGGTGGGGAGGTTTGAAGAAGGACATAGCGGAATTTGTTGCAAAATGTTCAAATTTCCAACAAGTGAAAGTTGAACACCCAAAATTCAGGTGGTTTACTTCAAGAAATCAAAGTTCCTACTTGGAAGTGGGAAGACATTAATATGGATTTTGTGGTAGGTTTTCCTCGGACACAAAACCAATATGACTCCATATGGATGATTGTGGACAGGTTGACCAAATCTGCTCATTTTATTCCGTCAAGTCTACTTTCTCTATGGAGGATTATGCAAGGATCTTCATAGATGAGATTGTGTGTCGCCATGGTATTCCGTTATCCATCGAATCAGATAGGGGTGCACAATTCACATCTAGGTTTTAAAGGTCATTCCAAAAAGGGTTGGGTACCAAAGTGAAGCTAAGGACCATTTTTCATCCCCAAACAGATGTCCAAGCGGAGCGTACTATTTAAACCCTCGATGATATGCTTAGAGCTTGTATAATTGATTTCAAGGGAAATTGGTATAAGCACTTGTCTTTGGTTGAGTTTTCTTACAACAATATCTACCATTCATATATATCTATGGCTCCTTATGAAGCCTTGTATGGTATGAGATGTAGATCTCCAATTGGATGGTCTGAAGTGGGTAAGTCTTCACTTTTGGGTCACGAATTGATTTATATGACTTTAGAGAAGGTTCATATTATATGGAATTTCTTGAAAACAGCCTATTGTCGGCAAAAGTCTTATGTTGACCATAGGAGAAGGGAATAAGAGTTTGAAGAAGGTGATAAAGTGTATCTAAAAACTTTGCCTATGAAAGGGGTGGTGATATTTGGCAAGAAAGGTAGGTTGAGTCCTCGTTATGTGGGTCCCAATGAAATCTTATAAAAGATTGGTAAGGTTGCGTATGAGTTGAAGTTGCCTAATGAATTGGCTTCGGTTCATACGTGTTCCATGTTTCTATGCTTTAGAAGTGTATCAGTGAGCCCGAGTCCATTCTTCCTATTGAAGGTCTAGGTGTTCGAGAGATCCTCTCTTATGAGGAGGTTTCGATTGAATTCCTTAATAGACAAGTAAGGAGGTTAAGGAACAAAAAGGTGGTTTCCGTAATAGTATTATGGAAGAATCACCTCATTGAGGGTGCAACATGGGAGGCCGAGACCGACATGAAGTCCCATTACCCTCATCTATTTGATAACTTTGGTTAGTTATTTCTACTTGTAGTGAAAATAATGAGTTTATTTGAAGTTGCCTTGATTTTTGGTTAAGTTGTGCAAAAAGTGCATGTTACAGCGAATCACAGTGAAATTATGCCTAAAAATGAAAATTTTTGCTTGTTACTTCTTTTGAGTATATGTTGTGCAGTTTGGTAGATTGTTCTTTCATGAATTGTATTGAGCATGTTGACATGTGTTGAAGAAAGCCTTGGCACAATGAATAAGCATGAAGTGAATGTTGAACTTTTATGAGTTGAAAATGATATTTTGAGTTGCGTAGTGAAAAATGTTATGAGGTATGTCGATTTTGATTGTAAATCATGTTTTGATATGTTGTTGTTGGTTGGGATTCTAGTCTTGAGTCTATTACATCCTTTTAAAGAATTTTATGTCATTCGGGGATGAATGTTCCTAGGGGGGAGGGATAATGTAATGCTCCGAAAGTATAAAGCCTAATTTATAGCCTAACATGAGAGTCTAAGAGTTGTAACACTGTTTTTAAGTCATTTATAATGTATTTAAGTCATTTAGGAAGTTTTTTAATCAAAACGTCAAGGAACCTCCATGACGTCCGGAAACTAGTTCAAGAGGTGCTAGTGTGCCTTAGCCTATTTGACTAAGTTTAAGAGTCGAAAAATGATGAAATTTGGTGGTAAGGTGTCTAACACGTAATCGAGTTGGTTTATATTCTAAACGTCTGGGTATGACTTGTCATAATTTGGGAGCACCCCCTAGACGTAACATGATGTACTTGACTTCTCGAAGGTCTTATACAAGCCCATAGTTATCATTCATCGCATTCTCATAGGTAAATTTAATAGAAAATTTAAAACTTTCTTAGCATATCAGATGCTATAAAAATACTTCTATTATATATAAAATATTATAATACATAGTTAAAGACTCTAGTCTCTATTGTCATCCTAGACTCAACATCATTATAGTACGTTAAGGACACGACCCATACAACATAAATCATAAGTACAATATTAAAAGACTTTACGGTAAAGACATAACTTAGGAAATCCTTGAACTTAAGGATTCCTTTCCTTGAGCTTGGGAATCACATATCAAGCTCCTCTCCATTAAATACATCCCTTAAGCACCCATAACCTACACTTTGTATTAAAAAAATGTAGAGAAGAATGGAGTTAGTACAAGAATGCAATAAGTATGGCAACCATGCAAAAACATGCATTTAAAATGGACATTTTTCTTGAAACCATGCTTCATGCCTTTTTGATAAATCTTCATAAAACTTTGATACAATAGCATTTATACAATCACATACTTCATATAGGTATATCCAATGATCATGCATCATATAAATCATACAATGCATTTAAGGCATTTTAGAACCATTTTAAAATAACCTATTTTCCCTTCACAGTAAACTTCTTTTCTTTCAACATCTTAACCTCCCAAGTAACCTTCTAGTGATACTTGGTGCAATGCATCACCTTAAGGCCACAAGGAATCATACATATATCCTACATAACCCATCACATACCATCATAGAAGTATAGTGCAACTTGCTCATATACTAACTTCACTTCACATAAAGCATTATAAGACCTTACTCACAATGCCAATCTAAGACTTCTAGTGTAATTTACATGTGAAACCCAAAAGCCTCACACATACTTAGTAAACATATCATGAGACCACAAGCCTTAACACTTTATTTATACATCAACAAGGCAATATAGACAACATCATTTATGCCAACAAGACCTTCATCATATAGTCATTAAGACCAATATTATGCATATAAAACAATACCACTTCATATAAACTAACCATGCATTTCATCACAACAAGTAGAAAACACTACAAAGTCATGCATAAGGATCATAAACATAGTACATGCATTAGAACACCTTCCTAGGACTTCCCTCCCACATGCGCAATTCATAGGTGAAGTCTGATACTTCACCTACACTGAGCAACTACCCTTAGGTTATCCTATTTAGGGTCCTTACTTTACTTCCATTGTCCATTTTACTTTAGGGAAACTATAGTCTTAATCGACACTAAGACCATGGGAGCTACATGGAATTTGGTGTTGTAGAGCCTTACACCAAGGAAGGTGCTCTACTTAGCAAAAGTAGAACATTAACACATGCTAGCATACAAAGTTAAATCACTTGCTAGATCCTATGTGGCAAGCATAGTTATGGAACTTGGAGGTAATATGTGGAAATCCTCTTTATACCAAATGGCGCATTGTAGTTATCCACTATGGAAACATCACTCTATGCACATTGGGATATGAGTCAAACCACTTCGTGAGGACTATGGTGACCTACCTTACTACAATGGGAAGGGACACCCCTCAACTTCAAGTTCTCTCGGTGCTAAGCTAAGTTCTCTTTTATTAAAAAGCCTTTATTAACATTACTTTATAAAAATATAGGCTTTAGGAGATTGACTCCTCATATGATTAGCTAATAGGTCATACACGAGAGTTCATCAACCTAAATCATGTGAGTAACCCTTTTACATAGACATAGCATATTCAAACACCTGTCTAGTTTAGGGTACACTTGAGCACACCTTTCAAGGCCCCTCCATTGACTAGATCATCATACGTGTGTGTGTATACTTATATGTGATAAAACCTTTCACATAACACATTTAGGTCACACATGTTCATACATCAATGCATAAGTGTATTTATGAGAACCTATAAACCCATTAAGATACTATGCACATTCATAACATAACCATGCATTCATATTCATGTACATAGAAAATCAAACCGAGGAACTATCCTATCAAGGCACACATGTGCAATGCATAGACAAGGTCTCATACCCTTGTCCATACTAGTACACCTATCAATTTATCTTAGTAAATGATACATTGCATATTTCATAGATACATATACTTTACATGCATAGTAGTAGACGTGAGGGCATATGAGAATACCATTTCATTAAACACCATGAACCTATATTACTTGTAAGCATGCATAATGTGTAAGTGTGTGTACATTGGTCAACATAATCACATAATAGCTATCAATAACATATTGAGGCAGACACCCTCTTAGGACAACAATACACCTTCAAACATAGACCACACAACACATAATAGCATAAAAGACAAGACAACATCAACATTACTTTCAGACTCCTCACCTTATCTATTCACACATTCATATAGGGGTACATAGGTGAGTCGATTAAACCATCATAGCTCATCAATGGCAGCACCTAATTAAACCTATCCCTAACATAGTTATACACATACTCATAAAATAGTTGTACAACCTAGATCACAACTAGAATAGAAAACTAGGCATAGGCTTCACATTGGGTGATCATCGCCATCACATATTCATAACACAATTGCCTTAAAGTCCATGTTCACCTCACATATATATAGGAAATAAAGTAAACACCTCCACCATAAGTGTACCATACCACACAATGTCATACAAGACTTCAACAACTATCAATACTATAAGAAATCAAGAAAATAAGTTTTTAACAACAAAAAATTGATCGTTAAAAACCTTTATTTGGTCGCTAATTTTCTATTACGACGAGTAACAGTCCAGTCGTCGTTGGTCGTTAAAAGCTCCATCGTTAAATGTTACGACAGAAATGAAATTCCGGTCGTTAAAGAATCTTCACCGACAACATAAAATCCGGTCGTAGTACCTCCTTTTAAGGAACACATTTTACCTTCATTGATTATTATTTTGGTATTTAAATTTTTTTATTAAAACAGCTAATTTGTTCAATAAAGCTTTGATTACACTCATGATTATCCATTAATCTTTAACTACATTGAAAAAATCTTATTATTACATGGTTATATATATATATATATATAGTTGTAGTTATAGAAATGGTATGACATTATTTTTTTCATGTCTCAACACAGAACAACAGAAAAAAAAATTCAAGTAAGATCATATTTCAACAAATCTAAAAAAATAAGATCAAACTGTGTCCTGTACTTCAGCTCCATAATTCTTTAAAATTTGTGATTGTTAATGTCTGCTCCACACTTTCTTCCGAGGGAATTGTCCACACTTCAAATTCTTGATTTGTAAAGAGAATAATGTTAGAATATTTTATTTATAAAAAAGAATATAAATTCATGATAAGAATTTACACAACTGCATATATATAGTGACACACTCACATTAATCTATTCTTGAACTATCTAGTAAAATAAGTCAATAAAAAACATTGACATAGATTAATAATTAGTGAAAAAACAAAATAATGTGCTAACATTGTGTTTTTATTGAAGTGTGATTGCTTGTTATTATAAATATGGTAAATAATGTTGTACTTTTGAACTATAGACAAGATAGACAGACATAATTCAACCAAGAATTTACAGGAACAACTAGAGATAAGATTAATAGATAAAATCCAAGTCAATCATGAATAGAGTATAGTAATTTTAAACGAAGGAGTAACTCTCCGAAACACTTTCAATAGTTCTTATTATTGAAAATATCTAAAAACCCATTAATAATCATTGTTAAACCTATGGCATTACTAAATTTTTTCAGCACTCCTAAGCATTTTAAATCATCCACAATCACCGTTAAAATTTATGCCTTTGATAAACACAACCACTTGACTTGTTCAAGAGTTCTCAACGAGCTCAAATTCCAGCAAGTTGCAAATATATTACTCAAAAAAGATACCTAAACTTATGTTCTTCTACATTATTAACTTGGTGAAATACTCATTCATGTTATCTCTTCTGTAACTTTTGCTTTGCTTGAATGTACATACATGATTTTCTAACATAAGCATATCAAGGAAACTAAAGAGATGTGACGTGAAAATTATCAAATTTCAGAGAGAAATATTATTTCCTTCAAAAAATTTCAGCACTAACTTATAGAATTAGCCTCCTCAAACTAAGAATTTACTTTTTTCAGAAATGGTAACCTACAGATTCTCCAGACAAGAAAAACGAAAAAAAAATGCTTTAGTAGATAAAATTTTTGAAAGAAAAAGTTATTTAATATTCCATGCTTTTTCTAGTGAGTGTTTTTTTATTTTTGTCTCATCATGATAAAATGTAATTCTCAATAGGAGGTAAGAATTAACTGATGGAGACAAGACGTAAAAATCTTAAGATAGAACTTACCAAGAACAACATCTAGATGTTGGTGTTCAACATCCAAAAGACAAAGTGTATTCAACCTTGTTGAAGTAGGTAATGTTGACTTTTTGCCATCCTTCTTTTCTTTGAAGAAGACTCATCAATTTGGAACTCATCGATAGTCTATTCAACCCGTTGTCTTGTATTGAGAAAGCTCAGCGGTGACTAACATTGGTACTTGAAATCACATTTATGTCGAAAGATGCAAAAATTTTATGACACTTTCCAATGGCATCACCATACAAAGACGATGAAAAAATGTTCTTCCTGCAATTAAGTAAAATAAAAAATGTCTTTAATATTTGTGGGCATGTTGGGTGCAATATTTGTGGAACAACAGTAGCAGCGAATTTACATTTTCATTCCACATAATTATTGTTTGGTAATGAACATCATGGTCTTTGCTCTCTTTAGGGTGAAATTTAAATTTATTCACCACTAAAACTTTGCACATCCACTATGTAATTAATGATGTGAGCGCATCGATAATAAGTCAATATTCCATTACATGCAACTGAAAAAGCTATGCAAAGCATAGTAGATTTATACAATCAAAACATGATGCAGCAAACTAATAAACTAAGTTTTATATAATGACCTATAAGAAAAATGATCTTATGTCTTCTTTTTAGACACTTGTCAGTCTCTGTTAAAGATAAATGTGATACGGAATTCATGCCATAAATACCAATAAATATGTCAAATGTCTAAACTTAAGCAACAATAAATGTGCAAAGGGGGAAAATTTTACCACATTATATGTTTTTCCTCGGTCATCTTCAGAAGGATATAAATTTAATACAGAACAAGTTACATGAACAAAATATTTTCTAAACTATATATCAATATTCTTAACAGAACAAGACAAAAACAAATGTTCCAAGGCTAAGCCACGGAAAGAAAGCTCAAATCCGCAATTATGAATAGTTTCTAGGTTTGCAATTAAATTGGAACCAACATCTATTTTCCTAATAAAATTTTAGTATGTAGTAGCTCTAGAACTTTATATAATCCTCATATAAAGAGATAAGACATATTGTGTTTTAATTTTAAGGTCTTACAAGAAAAGATATAATGAGATTTTTAGATACTACGATTTCTAGAAATACTGTATTTTGATTTTTAGCATTCTCCCTATTAAGAATTGTTCAAGCTTTCCTGCCAAAGATCAAACTAACGAAGACGAGAGCAAAAAATAAAGATAAAATGGAAAGAGAATA
Source organism: Solanum pennellii (assembly GCF_001406875.1). NCBI lineage: Eukaryota > Viridiplantae > Streptophyta > Magnoliopsida > Solanales > Solanaceae > Solanum > Solanum pennellii. The sequence goes on from NC_028640.1 coordinate 38,466,564, forward strand.
GTAACAAAATTATCATTACTTCCAATATATAAGGCAAAAGAACTAGGTAAATTCTACCTTAAAAAAACCATTATCACAAGTCACAACAAAACGGTAAAGAAAAACAAATCTTTGCGAACTCCTGTGATTTAGTCATGGCATCAGAAGACATTGTTGTTCCAATTAGAAAATGTACAGTGACAATGTAAATAGTTCCACATGTATATTCTCACATTTAAAGTTGTTGTCTCATAAAAAAGGGGAAAATCATAATAAAAAAACAAACGTCCCTTTCATCATAAGAGAGACCAGCACAACAGTAGGAAGGCCAAGTTTCATCGTTATAATATGTCCAAAGTTCATCTATAAGACAACAAATCTTATTTAGTTCTATCTTTCACTTGTCACCACATGAAAATTATTGACACACCTTTCCAAGAAGGGATTAGGACTTACTTATTTTGAATACATATGGCAAGTTCGAACTGAAGAAATACACAATAATCACAGGCAAGCTCCTTTCAAACACGTCTACATAGTGATATTATGGAAACATGGATATTTATTTAAAAAAACAATCTTTTAATGATATTTGGTGACCGAAAATATATTCAATGTATGTGATGATTCAATAATATATATATATATATATGTATATATATATATATATGTATATATATATATATTTATATATATATATATATATATATAATGTAGGTATAGCAACAAATATCTCACCCAAATATTCAAGACAACTGAAATTATGTAGTTATCCACAGAAAAACGACCAAACAAGAATGCCAAAGCAATTCAAATTGTTATCACATATGAATAGACGATAGTGATGTAGAAGAGTATGGTTTTAATGAAGGGATAAGAATAATGATTCCAATAAACCAACCAAGAAGCAATGATTATTAAAATTTGACCAAGAGCATGGAATAAGAAAGAGATGATATGCAGTAATTGAAACCAAAGTTATCATAGAAAAATTGTAAAATTTTAAATCGTACCTTGAAAAGGTGCCCTAACAAGTGGAACTGGTAGAGATAGATAAGTAACGAAATCATTTTTTCTCTTAAAATTTTCCTTTTCATTGCAGTTGCAAATGAGCCATGTGTACGATGTTGCTAACATAGAATAAACATAATTCAGATCTCTCTGAGTGTGTTGACCGATATAATGACATTTTTTGGGGGGTGAGGAGGAGGAGGTGGAGGTGGGGACGTGGGGTAGGTTTAGGAAATATAAAACTAAGAGTTAAAAAGAGTACTTGATATTTATTATTTATTTGATAAATTAACTTTTAACGTCCTATTTTTATGATTTTAAGATCGTGAAGGTATCCTTCGTTTATGTTGAATTAAAAATTGTCTTTAACGTCTGGAAAAAAATTGTTCTCTATAAATACATTTCTAACGACTAAATATATGTCCCGTTAAATAATGGTCGTTAAAAGTCATATTTCTTGTAGAACAATCTTACCAATTTCTAATCCTTTGGTCATCATTGATCAATACCCATCTTTCATCAACAATTCATATCTAGGGCAGTATCTAAAGGTGCACTAACATAATCGAAATCATGAATTAACCATAACAAGATCAAAATCATATCAAGTACACTACATCATCAATCAATAGAATCAAAGGAATGTAGATCATCCTTACCAAAACTCCCTTGCTTTAATCATACATGATTATACACATAATTCATCAATAATATCAATATAAAGCAGTAGCTACAAGTATCTTTACATAAACTAAATCCTATATTCATGCACTATATAGACGAGATTACAATGAATATCATGCTTTAACAATCAATAGGAAATAGAGATCAATTCTTCAATCCTTAATCCATATTGGACAAACAATACATAATTCATCATCACATGATATCACAGGTAGTAGCTAACCACCAATTTTACATAATTGAATCACATAACAGTCAAGCTAGAATCAAGATCATAAGATACTACACTATAGACTAGCCTTATTCAAACCTTCATCCTCATGGATCATTCATAAAAAATTCACCAACAAATACACATACTAGGCAGTAGATATAAGCATATTAACATCATTGAAACACAATTCGATTTACATAAGATCAAAATCACAAAGACCATACATGGCTAAAATGAGAGTTGAAGAGAGCATGGGTTTATCAACCAATTCGATAGAAACTCACGTTACAATAATCATATTAACATCAATTTGTCATGAGGAGGGCTTTAAAAATGTTTTGAGAAAGAACCTATGGCTAGATTGAAGAAGGAAAAGTTTGATCATATTTTCTCTTTGAAAACTTTGAGAAGAACTATGTAGATGGAAGATTAACTAGAGATGAAGGATCATCATACCTCATTGTAGGAGAAACCACTAAAAATTGATGAAGAATGTAACACCCAATAGCCAAAATAGACCGAAAACCAGGTTTACAGGAAAAAAATATGCAGGTGCAACCAACGGTGGCATCAATGGACCGTAGCCTGATCCACGGTCCGTCCTGCACAACCGTCGATGGAATCAGAAACTCCCGAAAATTTCAGGCCAGAGAAATTAGTTAGGTCTTGGACGACGAACGGACTTACGGTCTGTAGGTCATACGACGATCCGTAGTCCGTGACCGTCGATTGAGACCCCTATTAACCCAGTCTCTTACAAGAGCTACGGATTACATGCACAGTCCGTAGGTTTGACCCTAGGTGGCAATTAGCAGACAGTAAAGGGGAAATGCAGTTGGGTCAATTTCAAATGGTCATAACTCTTAGCACAAAAAGAATTAGGTGTCCCATGACCTACCCACAGATAGATAATTGAATTATATTTCCATATCCACCGGCTTTGCTAAAATCAGACCTCTCAGTAAAACGTTATGCCCGTTTTAGTAAAGGTATGTTGAATAATCCCACTCGATGGACCCAACGACTCGGTCAGACGACGGACCGTAAATCCTGGCCATCGATTGGTCCGACAACAACTTTCCCAGGTGTCTTTTGGACCTTTCCCACTTTGTTTATACCCTAAGTTACGTCGTTTTTACCCTAAATCATCATATTTTAGTCAGTTTAAGCCTAGAAACATAATTAAAAGATATCTAAATCAAAACTTAGAAAATTAGAAGCAAGAGAGGAGAAAAAGCTCAAGAACCCTAGTTCAAGAACGCCACAAGCTCCTACAGTTCTAGCCCCAAAACTTAAGGATTTTTTTGTGGATTTCATCACCATGTATGTGGGATTTTACTAGTGGGTTCCTTTCACCCATTGCGTCTCTAGTTTTCAGTCAAATTCATGATTCTCATATCACGATTAAACCTAGGGTTTATAAAACTTTGATAGAACATCATGAATTTATTAAATATATGTCGCAAATAAGCCTATCATGTTATTACTCAGTTTATCGCTTGAATTTCATAACCCTAGCTTTGTATTTTTCTAGTTCTTGAATCATACATGCTAGGTCAGATATTTCAGACACTTCAGATATACATGCCTCAGTTATAAATGCATAATTACCATATTAATTGTTGCATTCTCAATTTGCATGTTCAGTTTTGATGTATCCAGTATTTTACAGAAATGCAGACATAATAAGTAAATTTACAGAATCCATGGGAGTAGCATAATACCGAGTTGGACTAGGGTTTAGTGTACAAAATAGTCCCAGAATTACTAGCCAAGTCGGTTGTAAGTCCCCTCTATGGGCAATAAGTTTAGTAATCACGCCAGCATGCCTTTATACCTTTGGCAGGTTATATTGGGTCCTCTCGATGGGGCGTATAGATCAAACTCCACATTTCGCTCATGTGGTTTTATTATCCGTTATTAGTAGCTCCCAAAGATCAGTCAGACTCTTTGCATTGACCATTTATCATTATATTCAATATTCAGTTTCAGCATGTTATAAATTCTTCATTACATCCAGTTAGCTCAGAATTCAGTTTATCATGTTAGATTATTACACTTGCTTTTATGCTTGTTAAGTTATTTTTTATTTCAGCTTTATTCTATCCTACACGGTCAGTACCATTCAAGTACTGACGCATACATGCGATACACATTCTCATGATGTAGGTTTAGATTCTCAACATCCAGATCACACAAAAATCAATTTCCGATCTCCAGTTCAGCAGATTCAGTGGTGACTCCTCATTCTCTGAGGACAATAGTTATGATCTTCATTTCAGTCTTTAGTCATTTAGTTTCAGTTTTTGCTAGATTTAGCTGGGACTTGTCGCAGTATTTTTAGTCAATTTAGAGGCTTATTTCAGACATAGTTAGATTCAGCTTAGTATTGAGTTAATATTTCCATTGTCTTAAACTCATTGTTTTCAAATATCTCAGTTATAGAATATGAGTATCCCCCATCTTTTAAGATTTAATTATAATTTAGCTTCCGCATCAGTTTATTATCTTTAGTATGCTCATGATCATGCCAGTAGGGTTAGATTGGGATCACTTGTGGTTCTAGGTTCCGTGTCCGCGTCTCGGGGGTAGCTCGGGGCATGACAAAACTTTGTATCAGAGCACTAGGTTCAAGAGTCCTAGGATGTCTAAAAATCCGCACTAAGTAGAGTCCTTTTCATTAGTGTGAAGTGCACCACATCTAATGAGAAGGAGCCTATGAAGTGTTCTAAGAAAAATTTCACTTTCTTGTTACTCTCATCGTACGTAAGGTGAGATCAAATTCCATTCTAACTTGACGTCGTGCGCTTAAGATCATGCCTTCTTGTAGATATTAGACATGGAATGCTAATGCACGCAATGCTAACGCAGTTCCTCTAGTACCAAATAAGAAAGTTCAAATGCAGAGTTTCAGAATGCCAATTCAGCTTTTGGCTCAGAGTATGACCAACCAAAACAATCAGCATGTTCTAGTTCCTACTAATATAAATGGCTGATTAGTGTCTGCCAGAGTTTGTGATTTTGTTAGGATGAATCCGCCTAAGTTTTTAGGGTCGCAAGTTTGTAAGGACCCACAGAAGTTCATTGATGAGGTCAAGAAAATATATAGTGTGATGTCAGTAACTGGTAGTGACAAGTGAGATTGGCATCCTAAAAACTCAAGGATGTGACTCACATATGGTTCACTCAGTGGAAAGACAAAAGACATGACTTTGTCTTTTCTAACTCAGTATAGCAATCCAATTCAGTGTTAGTCCAGAAACACTCTTAGAACCTTTCTCGGTCTCTACTCCAGTTGGTGACCCAGTTATATCTAGACGGGTATACAGAAATTACCCTGTCATAGTATCTCCGAAAGTTACCTCAGCAAATCTAGTAGAGTTAAAAATGGTATACTTTGATGTCATTCTAGGCATGGATTGGTTACATTCATGTTATGCTTCAGTCGATTGTAGAACTAGGATTGTTCGTTTTCAGTTTCTAGACGAACCAATCTTAGAATGGAAGGCTAGTAGCTTAGTGCCTGTAGGTCGATTTATTTCTTACCTTAAGGCCAGAAAGATGATATCTAAGGGTTATCTCTATCATCTAGTTTGGGTTAAGGATTCTATCTTTGAAACCCCAACTCTTGATTCCGTTCCAGTAGTCTGTGAATTTGCAGAAGATCTTCCCAGAGTCCTCCCGAAAAGGAAATCGACTTTTGAATTGATCTCTTTCTAGATACCCAACCTATTTCTATTCCTCTTTACAAAATGGATCCAGCAGAGCTTAAGGAATTAAAAGAGAAGTTGAAAGACCTTCTAGATAATGGTTTCATCAGACCTAGTATTTCACCATGGGGTGCACCAGTGTTGTTCGTAAGAAAGAAAGATGGTTATCTCAGAATGTGCATTGACTATAGACAGTTGAACAAGGTCACAATAGAGAATAAGCATCCAATCCCCTGGATTGATGACTTGTTTGACCAACTTCAGGGTGCTAGCCATTTCTCAAAGATACACCTCAGATCGGGTTATCATCAACTCAGAGTCAGAGATAGTGACATTTCGAAAACAGCCTTCAAAACTCGATATGGTCATTATGAATTTGTAGTTATGTCGTTTGGACTAACTAATGCTCTTGCTCATGATTTGATGAACAGAGTGTTCAAACAGTACATTGACTTTTTCGTTATCGTCTTTATTGATAATATCCTCATTTACTCTAGGAGTGAGGAAGAACATGCAAGTCATTTGAGAGTTGTTCTGCAGACTCTGAAGGATCGCCAGTTATTCGCTATGTTTAGTAAATATGATTTTTGGTTGCAATCCTTTGCTTTTCTTGGTCACATTGTATCTAGCGAAGGGATACGAGTGGATTCGTAGAAGATAAAAGCAGTGAAACAGTGGCCCAGACCTACCTCTGCTACAGATATCATAAGTTTCTTAGGTCTAGTAGGTTGTTACAGAAGATTTGTGGAAGGATTTTCATTCATAGCCTCTCCATTACCTAGGTTGACTCAGAAGATGGTCAAGATCCAATAGTCAGATGGTTGTGAGAAAAGCTTCGCTGAATTGAAAACTATATTGACTACAGCTTATGTCTTGACTCTACAAGAGGGTTTAGATGGTTATGTGATCTATTGTGATGCATCAAGAGTTGGCCTAGGTTGTGTGTTGATGTAGCGAGGTAAGGTGATAGCTTCTGCCTCTAGGCAGCTTAAGGCGAATGAGAAACTATAAAACTCATGACCTCAAGCTTGCAGCAGTGGTGTTTGCACTAAAGATATGGAGACACTACTTGTATGGTGTCCATGTAGATGTGTTCACCGATCATAAGAGCCTTCAGTATGTGTTCACCCAGAAAGAGTTGAATCTTCGCCAGAGGAGATGGCTTGAGTTCCGTAAGGATTATGATATAGTGTGCATTATCATCTTGGTAAGGGGAATGTAGTAGCCGATGCTCTTAGTAGATTATCTATGGGTAGTGTAGCCCATGTTGAGGAAGAAAGAAAGGAGCTAGTGAAGGATATTCACAGGTTTGCTCGCTTGGGAGTTCGCCTTATGAGCATATCAGACAGCGGTGTAACACTTCAGAATAGGGAAGAATCATCTTTGGTAGTGGAGGTTAAGGAAAAGCAAGATAGTGACCCAATCTTGCTTGAACTTAAGGGTGCAGTCCATAATCGGAGAGTGGAGGTTTTCTCCCCAGGGGGAGATGGTGTACTTCGCTACCTGGGTAGATTGTGTATTCCTGATGTGGGCGACTTGAGACAGCATATTCTTGCAGAAGCAACCTAGAAAGCCAAGTATCTTCACCTCTTTCCTTCCGATTCCACTCAAGATTGAGGTAATAGTTCCTCTTCAGTTTTCCAGTCATTCATGCGTAAATTTAGTTTTAGAATCATGTTCCCATTGTTTGTACTTGCATTTTTAGCGTAATTGCATTACTCGGAACTCAATTCAGTCAGCAACTCAGTTCTCAGTGTTTAGTAGTAGGGTTTGCAGCTCTCTCCCTCTATTTTGTCAAGTTTAGTCTTCATTCGAGGACGAATGTTCCCAAGGGGGAGATAATGTAACACCTCCTAGCCAAAACAGACCAAAAACCAGCTTTACAGAAAAAAATCTGCATGTGCAACCAACATGGCATCGACGGACAATAGCCTGACCCACGGTCCGTCCTGCACAACCGTTGGTGGGATCAGAAACTTCCAAAAATTTCAGCCCAGAAAAATTGGTAAGTCTTGGACGACGGACAGACTTACTGTCCGTAGGTTATATGATGGTCCATATTCTGTGACCGTCGATTGAGACACCCATTCACCCCACTCTCTGACAAGAGCTATGGACGACCAGCACGGTCCGTAGGTGGACCTACGGATTGTAGGTCTGACCGTAGGTGGGAATTGGAAGACAGTTAAGGGAAAATGCAGTTGGGTCAACTTCAAATGGTCATAACTCTTAGCACAAAATGAATTAGGTGTCCCATGACCTACCCACACATAGATAATTGAATTACATTTCCATTGCCACCGACTTTTCTAAAATCAGACCTCTGAGTAAAATGTTATGCCCATTTTAGTAAATCCCTATTGAAAAATCCCACTCGACGGACCCAATGACGGGGCATCGGTCAGATGACGGATCGTCATTCCTGGCCATCGTTTGGTCTGACAGCAACTTTCCCAGGTTTTTTTGGACCTTTCTCACTTTGTTTAAACCCTAATTTACGTCATTTTGACCCTAAATCATCATATTTTAATCAGTTTAAGCCTAGAAACATAATTAAAACATATATAAGTCAAATCATTAAATCAAAACTTAGAAAATTAGAAGCAAGAGAGGAGAAAAAGCTCAAGAACCCTAGTTCAAGAACCCCACAAGCTCCAGCAGTTCCAGCCCCAAAACATAAGTATTTTTCCATGGATTTCATCACCAGGTATGTGGGATTTCACTAGTGGGTTCCTTTCACCTATTGGGTCCCTAGTGTTCAGTCAGATTCTTGGTTCCCATATCATGATTAAATATATGTTCCAAATCAGATTATCATGTTATTACTCAGATTATCGCATGAATTTCATAACGGTAACTTTGTATTTCTCTAGTTCTTGAATCACACATGCTAGGTCAGATATTTCAGACACCTCAGTTATACATGCCTCAGTTATAAATGCATAATTACCATATTAATTGTTGCATTCTCAGTTTGCATGTTCAGTTTCGAGTTATCCAGTATTTTACAGAAATTCAGACATAATCATTAAATTTACAGAATCCATGGGAGTAGCATAATACCGAGTTGGACTAGGGTTTAGCGTACCCAATAGTCACAAAACTACTAGTCAAGTAGGTTGTAAGTCCCCTCTATGGCAATTAGTTTAGTGATCACGCCAGCATGCCTTTATACCTTTGGCAGGGTACATTGGGTCCTCTGCATGGGGCGTATACATCGAACTCCACATTTAGCTCATGTGGTTTTATTATCGATTATTAGTAGCTCCCAAAGATTAGTCAGATCTGCATTGACCATTTATCAGTATATTCAGTATTTAGTTTCAGCATGCTATAAATTGGTTATTGCATCAAGTTAGCTCAGAATTCAGTTTATCATGTCAGATTATTACACTTGCTTTTATGCTTGTTTTGATATGTTTTATTTCAACTTTATTCTATCGTACATGCTCAGTACCTTTCAAGTACTGACGCATACGTGTGTTACATCTTCTCATGATGTATGTTCAGGTTCTCATCATCTAGATCACACATAGATCGATTACCGATCTCCAGTTCAGCAGATTCAGTGGTGAGTCCTCAATCTCTAAGGACAACAATTATGAGTTTTATTTCAGTCTTTAGTCATTTAGTTTAAGTTTTTGCTAGATTTAGCTGGGGCTTGTCCCAGTATTTCTAGTCTAGTTTAGAGGTTTATTTCAGACATAGTTAGATTCAGCTTAGTATTGAGTTAATATTTCATTTTTATTAAGTTCATTGTTTTCAAATATCTTAGTTATAGAATATGGGTATTCCCCATCATTTCAGATTTAATTATGATTTAGTTTCGGCATCAGTGTATTATCTTTAGTATGATCATGATCATGGCAGCAGGGTTACCTTGGGATCACTTGTGGTTCTAGTTTCCGTGTCCGCGTGTCGGGGGTAGCTCGGGGCATGACAGAACCCATGGGAATCCAAGCTCCAAGATGTTCTTGATCATCCTCTCCAATGGAGGTTTCTAGAAAGAATATCTTGGGAAAGGGAAGTCTAGTTTTGAATTGAGGATTTGAATAGGCTAGTCCCGTTTTTTATCAGCTAAATACACCCAAAAATAACCAAATAAACAAACTAGGATCAGGTTAGCATATGGGGTGCATTTCCCATTTACCCCGTAAATAAACTGCGTGCATGGCAATTGTTGAAGGCAATATCCACGAGAGCAGTCGACGGTGCGTCGTCTGGTCGACGAGTCGTCCTGCTGCTCTATCGTTTGAGACTGCAACTCCTTCATGGAGGGATGAGATCACACTTCTATGTGTTGATAAAATACCTCCCATCGATGAGGCGTCGATTGAGGGCTCATCGATTGACACTTCTAAGCAGTGTCTCGACAGCCTTTGGGTACTCCTTGAGGACCTTTTGTAGGGCCCTTGGGGAATCGTACCCGGACATTTCCAAAGTAAATATAAACCTCAACAGGTAAATTACCTTCCACATAAGTTTAACCCAAAAAAATACTCACAACACGTCCAAACATGCTAGGCACACTCAAGACACACACTTGCACGTCTCTCAAGGGCTAACTTTCGAACGTTTTGGACGTTTGACCTCTAAACTTCATGAAACTTAACATACTGCTTGTAAACATCGTTTTAATCATATAACGACTTCATAATCCAATGACAGACATATAAGCACATAAAAATATTCAAGGCCTCTTGGTCACTAGTTGTTGAACGTTTTGGTCGCCCTTTACGTTTGACTTTCAAATGACTACAAATCATTCATTCATACTTGAAAACACGTAGATAACATGATAAAAATCTTAAAGGAACATGTGAGGCTCTAAACACCCTAACTCATTTTTGGGGTCTTACACGAGTCCCCAAGGACCAACCAAGGGCCCTTGAGGAGGACCCTTGCAAATGTGGCTAAAAGCTGCCACGACACAGTGTCTACCTACGTGGGTAATCGACGAGGCGTGGTCCAATAGACAGGTCATCGATGGAAACTTATAAAATTTGGCCAAGGGGTAATTTTGACAAATCTCTAGCCAAAATGACGGACCAACAGGACTGTTGGTCCCTTGGCCGTCAATTGACAAACGGACATGGGTCGGGGAGTCGTCTGTCAAGACTATTTTCACTGCACGTTTTAAGATTAGTTAAATTAATTAATTAGGTGGTTAGTTAATCATTTAAGGGTAAAGGTATGTGCAATTAAGTTAGTTAATGACCTATATAAACACCCTAACCTAATTAAACTAACCAAACCCTCATAATCTCCCAAAACCAAATTGCTCCTTCTTCTCTCTTCTTTCTCTCTCCCAAAGAAACCCCATTGAATACCAAGAAAAGGAGTTTTATAGGGCTGTCAAATATAAGTTTTCTCAATCAAATTTCATCAACTAGTAAGTATGGGTTTCCTTTCACCTTTGGGATCTCTTTCCCCAAAGGGCTCCTCCAAATTGATTTCAAAAGTATGAAATTCAAATGGCTTTACTTCCAAAACGAAATTGATCTTGTGGATTGATTTGTTTATGAATAATTTTTGTTATTATGAGTAGATTAACATGTATTATGGTTACATAATAATAATTCTTAATGCATTGACCTAGTTTGTGGAAGATGACCTTTTTCCCCAACCCTAGGTTGTGATCTTGAATTGAATTATATAGTATTGATGTAATTGGCTGGGTTAGTGTGTGAATTAATATCCTATGTTGTTATCATGCTAAATTATGAGTATATTGTGATATATTTTAATCCAATTATGCTATTTCATGAGTAACTGACATAGGTTGTAAAGTAGATTATGAACTTGACCTAAGTCTCTAATCCTACGCTATGAATTAGTGATGAATTGTTGTGTAGTGATTAAATTGACTTTATTATTATGTTGGTTACTAACGTGTGATGATATTATACCCATTTTTGTGTTGAATTGGATGGTTGATAGTAAGACCTTGATGATGGCATTGTGAAGGAGATGGGGTAAGTCTTGTGATCTCAATTTTTTACTTCAATTATGATTAATTGTGATTAAGTGATGATGTTGTATTGAAGTGTACATTATTTTAAGATTGATAGGGTTTGTATGATGTTGAACTGAAATATCTTGAACTATGGATTATGAGTTGTTGGGTAAGATGTAAATTTTATAAGGATGGTGATAACTTACCATTGTGCCTTATATTGATGTGATATGTAAATGTGCTAACATCACATGTATGAATTGTAATGAAAGGAAAATACTCATGAAATTTTTATTGAGCTATGATGATGATTATATAAGGGATAGACCTTATGACCTACATTAAGTTATCAAGATTAATAAAGGTATTAAAGGCATTTCAAAAGAGGACTCTAGCTTAGCACCGACTGAACTAGAGTGAGAAGTGTATGTTCCCACATAGGGAAGGTAGGATCACTAATGTACTCATGATATTGGAGACTATAATGCATGCAACATAAAGAGGGTCCCAACTATATCTCCTAGTTCTTGAACTATGTTTCCCCCATAGGAATACTAGCTAGTGGATCCATCTAGATGCTCTGTTCATGTTTTTGTACTACTTTGGCAAGTAGTCCACCTTCTTTCGGTATAGGGTTCCATGACACCGGATTCCATATTAGCTCATGTGGTTTTATTGTCTGTTAAGGCAAGATTTTCCTAAAAGGTAAAATAAAATAAATGAATGAACTCTAACTAGGATGACCTAAGGGGTTTAGCTTAGTCTAGGTAGGGGTATGGGACTTTACCTATACATTGCACTAGTTAGCCTTGAGAAAAGTCGTAGAAGGATGTTCTTATATATGTATACGCTTATGAATGTAAACAATATGTATATGATGATCTTATATGTTGATGATATTATATGATGTTGGTTTCACTTATAAACATGTGTTTACTCTCTATTGTTAAAGTATGATGTTAAGTACTATTAATGATATGCTATGTGAAGTTGGACATTGTTTATGGTTCTTGTTAGCTTTACTTGATTGAGTAATGTTATGGGGCTTTGCTTAGTCATTGCACCAGTGGACTTAATGAGGGTTCATGAGTAATGGTCTTGTTTTGGTTATGATGTTATGAACTCTTATACATGCTTGTTGATATTATAACTTGATGATAGAGTTGTCTTGATTATTTGCTCAATTATGTTGATATCATGTTGGCTTGACTAGACTTAGTATTCTCGGTCTTGTGATGTACATGATATTGACTTAATGAATATGTCTTATATATTGGTATGGGTTCCTGAATGTGCATAAGGCTATTCAAAGTAAATTGCATACTTTAATGAAATGTCCCTTTTTAGCATGAATTTATGTTGTGTGTGCTTATGGTCTCATACTTAGTACAAGTGATGTGCTAACCCCATATTCTCCCTTTTTCCCAACATTTTAGGCTCCGATCTTTGAAGGGCTTGCGATGACTTTTTAAGGGAGACTTGGATTATCATTCTCCAAGTTGGGTAGGTCCTCAGTACTTTGAGGACAATGCCACTTTTTAGCATTGGATATTGATTAGTCTTAAAGACAATATGTTCATTTCATTTTATTTGAGTACTAAAGTTGTATAGCCTATATGTGTCTTTTATTGTATTGGTGTATGGGCTATGCCTAGTTGTTATACTCTTGTTTAGATGGTTATGAGATGAGACATCCGGTTTTAAGACTATGTTTTATGTGTGTGTGTTTGTGTGTCTGTGTTTGTGGGTGGGTGGGGGGGGGGGCTATTTTTTTTTTTTGTGTGTCGGTGTGGGTGGGATTTTTTTCTTGTGTGTAATAAAACTAGAAGTCTAAGTAATCTTCTCATACGAAGGGTATATGTATACACGATATGAATATATATTATGTGCATGGCAGAGGTCTATGTAAACCTCCAGATAAAAGAACTTCTAAAATTTTCCGCATTTCTAACCTATTAATGGAATGATGTAAGCTTAGAGGCTAGTCTTAGTCCTCGATGAGGACGACGATGTCGGTTACGTATAGGGGGTGCTCCCCAAATGTGACAATGATAGTATGAACAAGAAGATGATGTATGAACTATAGTTACTCAACAAGTTTTACTTAGTATGGGTTGGGTCTTATTCATGCATTGCACAAGTATGTTTTAAGGGTTAAGTATGATATTATGATATATGAGTATATTATGCTTATGACTTATGTTTTTCCATTATCTTCAAAATGGTGCATTAACTTAGAAAAGAACGCATTCTACTAAAATTTACCTTTTAGAATGTTTTCATGATTTTATGCATGCCTATCATACTTAGTGAATTTTTGTACTAACTCATAGTTTCCTACATTTTCCCCAAGTGTAGGGTCTAGTTTTCAAGGTGGTCATTTGCTCATTTCTCTTTGCTCGTTGGTATGTTTTCATGATTCGAGGATGAATATCTTCATTTAGTAGTTTCATTCATGTATTTGACTTTTCAGATTATGTTGCATGGGTAGTGAACCTCTTTGATTCAAGTATCGTAATAGATGACTAACGGAGACAAATCTAGACTTTCGCTTTCCATTACGAAAAGTTTTGTCCTGAAATGTGGTTTTACTTTTTATTGTTCTATTATATGTTGTGATATGATAAGTGGCTTACAAGGAGCCTATTACGTCTAGGAGGTACTCTTGAGTCGTGGTATATTACATACAATAACCTACGCTTTAAAACACAAAATCTTATAAAATACATTACTCAGTTATGGGAGGAAATCAAATTATGGAAGAAAGAGATGAATGAAAAACACTTACCTTAAGAGAGAAAAGTCCTAAGTCTTGGAAAAGTCATCTCTAGGGTCTCTAATAGAATATTGTATGTTGTGACTAAGTTTAGGCGAACACTAAATTAAAAAGTCAAGTTACTATTCTGATATGCCGTGGTTTCACGGTATTTTTAATGTTTTTTCCTTAAGTTTAGTGTGTGTCCAAAAGCCTTTTTGTATTAATTTTTATGTAAGTTTCTCTTTATTTGCAGGAAATCTGTCTAAAGATGAACGCGGAAGTTTTTGAGCAAGAAATGCAGAAAAATACCACCTACGGAGCTTGTGATGGTCCGTCGTGCCTATGACGGTCCGTAGGTGGCATCGTAGTGAAGCTGCTGAAGGAAGATGGGGAAGTCTGACCAAGTGTGGGGTTACGAAGTGCGTGACGGACCGTCATTGCTATGACGGTCCGTCCTGCTGGTTCGTCGTGAAGATCAGAGAAGTAGTCCCAGTACCCAAATTCCAAGAGTTTAAGTGTTATGGAACGGAGACCCTCGACGGACCGTTGTGCCTGTGACAATCCATCATACCTGCCGTCGAGGGTAATGAAGAGAGAAACAGAAGAATTTGCAAAGTATGGGACGACGGAGTCCATGACGGCCCGTCGTGACCACGACGACCCATCGCGAGGTCCGTCGACCCAACTGCGTTTTGACAGAATTCTAGCAATTAGAGTCCTTCTTTTATTAGGTTTTTGTTTTTATAAATAGTTGTAAAAACCTCGTTTTTTGGGTTAGACTCTCATACGGTTGGACTCTTGGTTATTAGACACTTTTATGTTAGATTCTTTGTGGAGAGATTATTTTGATTATTAGACTATGGATTGTTACACTTTTCTCTAGAGTTGATTGTTGGTGATTTTGTCGATTACTCAAGTAAATTTTTGGATTTTATTCTTTCTCATTAAAGTAAGTGCATGAATTCTTATATCATATATATGAATATTGGGATTATGAATATGGGTAACTAGACTCCATAACTAGGGTTGTGGGAACCATGGGTGAATAATAAGATAAAATCTAACTAAAATAACAATTCTAGAATAGTGTCTTGCATGTATTGATAATTCTTTCGCTTAGAAGTCTTTTTAAAGGATGGCCAACGTTAGAACTCGCCTTAATGCTACTTGCCGGACCAAGGAGGTAGATAATAGGAAAAGAATATCAACATAGATTTAGTGTATACTAGTATTGATTGGTACGAGATAATAACTTAGTCAAATATCGAATACAATGCTTAATATGATGTAAAGGTAAGGGTTAGTATAGCAACACACGTAACCGGACCAAGGTGCGGAGTGAAATTTTCTAGATGCCGGACCAAGGATTTAGAAATACATAACTTATCACTTTGCATGCAAGATACTTGGAAAGAATTGTTACCGTTAGAATTATCAAGTTAGGAACCTGTGGGGAACACGTAAACCCTAGTTACTTTTATTAATTGATGAAACTCCAACATTTGAATCTGTTAGTTGTCTACTTTGATTTAGCTAATTATTTTCATTCATTTAGAAATAAAAACCCCCCTTTTATTGTCTTTGTTTTCCAAGGAAATAATTGACTAAATAGTAGTAATACTAGATTAAAGTTAAGTCTGAACTATTTTCCTCGTGGGAATGATCCTAACCTCATTTGTTGGGTTCTTTACTTGATACGACTGCTTTACTTCTTATTTGAGAAGTAAGGTTGAGCGTATCAAATTTTGGCGCCGCTACCGGGGAAAGAATCTTTTAGATTAACTTAAACTTATTACTATAATTTAGTCGATATTTTCTTAATCTTACTTTGTTTCTTGTTTTTTTAATTCATGCAGAACTATCGTCCTTGTATGCCAAATACACTGAGAGGAAGAGAACCCTTGTTTCCCTACGATCACGAATTAGAGCGTACACTATGCAACATGAATCGAAACTTGGGTATTAATGATGATGATCCAAACCAAAACATCCCAGCTCCGGTTGATGTTCATTGTTAGTTGTTACCCGATGCTCTGGGTGAAAACCAAAAGAGGGGACAAAATCCCGCTCCACGGCCCCAAGAATACTATAGAGGCTATGACAATATAGCAGACTCCGATGGGCCACTTGTTTTGCCCCCTCTACCACCAGGCCACACCTTTGTCGCAACTAGTAGCCTGATGCAAATGCTCACTGCCAGAGGTTTATTTTCAGGGCTACCTTCTGAGGATCAACATTCCCATATATCTAAGGTAAGAGAAGTGTGTAAAAGCTGTGTAGGGAGGCCTGACTTGGACTTGGATGTAATTGGGCTAAGAGTGTTTCCTCTCTCACTAACGGGAGAGGCTGCTATTTTGTTCACTAAGCTCCCTTATAACTCAATTTTCACTTGGAACCAACTAAGGTACATTTTCTTAGCATGCTACCACCCGGTCTCCAAAAAACTAAACCAAAAGACAGAGTGAACAACTTTGTGGCACTACCAGGAGAGTCAGTTAGTAGTTCTTGGGATAGATTCACCTCGTTTTTGAGAAGCGTCCCCAATCACCGTATAGATGCTGAGGAATACTTCTATCGGGGAAAGGATGATAATAATAAAGCGGTGTTGGATACTATAGAAGGTGGTTCTTATGGGGAGTGTCCTTAAGCTGAGATTGCCAAAAAGTTAGAAAAAATCTCTCGGAACAATAAAGCTTGGAGTACTAGGAAGACAGATACTTGGAGAAATACCTTTGCAGTACAATCCACTCACAACCCAGCCACAGATGAGATTCGTGAAGAGATGGCTCAGATAAGAACTGAGCTTGGGTTGGTATTAAAACATATCACTCGGGGTGCAGAAAAGATAAATGCGGTTAACTACTTGTCTAAACCACCACCACCAAATGATGAATGCTATTACGCAGAGGATTCCTATGCGGTAAATGAGCAGACGGGGGGTTTCCAACCGAGTGCTCAAGGCTCAAATCAGGAGAATTGGCGCCAAGGTCAAGTAAACCAATGTCAGATCTATGGTAACTATAACCGTGAGGGTCATTATGTCCGAGATGGAAACTACAACCGCGACAACAACTTCAACAGGGGTAACTATGGTAACAGAAATGATAGGACTGGGCCCTATGTCCCTCCTAAAAATCATGAAGTTACTCCTAGGGATGGTGAAGATAGTTGGCGCGAGTTGAGGAAATGTTGCACTAAATGATGAGGATATTCGATGCTAATAATGAGCACATTAAAGAGTTAAGGAGTGATTTAGCGGGTATTGGGCAGAAAGTCGATACACATGCCATATCAATTAAGCAAATTGAGTTGCAAATGGCCCAATTATCTGTCACTATGAACACACGGCAACCGGGCACTCTTCCTAGCAATATTGTCTAAAATCCGAAAAATAACGGACACTGTATGGCAATCACTACTAGGTGTGGTAAGCAGACCATTGACCCACCTATGCCGTCTAAAGAGAAAAAGGTGATAAAAGAATATGATAAGGTGATAGAGGGTAGTGGTGAAGTAGAAGATAACACTAGAAAAGAGGTTGAAGTGCCTATAAAGGTAATTCCTATGCCTAGACCACCACCCCCTTTCCTCAGAGATTAGTGAAAGAGACTTGAAGCAGCTTTCTATCAATGTCCCTTTGGTAGAAGCTCTAGAACAAATGCCCGTTTATGCCAAGTTTATGAAAGATTTGGTTACAAAGAAAAGATCGGTCACTTTCGAGGGTGATGATAGAATGCAGCATTGTAGTGTTATTGCTACAACATCTCTCGTACAAAAGAAAGAAGATCCGGGTGTGTTCACTATTCCTTGTACAGTCGGGTCATTATATTTAGCGAAAGCATTATGTGATCTAGGGGCAAGCATAAATATCATGCCCCTCTCGATTTACAAGAAGTTGGGTTTGGGTGACCCAAAGCTCACTGCCATGCGGCTACTGATGGATGATCGAACAATGAAAAGTCCTATAGGGATACTCCACGATGTGCTAGTAAAAGTGGAGTTGTTCATATTTCCAACAGATTTTGTTATTCTTGATTGTGAAGTCGATTTCGAAGTGCCTATTATTCTAAGGAGGTCATTCCTTGCTACTGATAAAGCCTTACTTGATATGGAAAAGGGGCAGATGAAATTTTGGTTAAACAATGAAGAAGCGACCTTCAACATCTGTAAGTCCATGAGGCAGAGTGGTGAGCTCCAATCGGTATATGCTATATCCTACAAAGAAAAGACGAAGAAGGATTATGATCTAAAAAGTGAAAAACGAGAGTTTATGGTTAGGGATTTGGTGCTTTTAGAAAATTCTAGGTTGCGTTGGCTTATGGGCAAGCTCAAGTCCAAATGGACTAGCCCTTACTTGATTACCCAATTATTCCCTCATGGAGTAGTTGAGTTAGAAACCAAGGAGGGAGTGCGGTTTAAGGTGAATGGAGAACGAATAAAACTCTATTTTGGGTTTAATAAATCTGCAAATGAAGTGATCGAGGCATACCATCTTGATGAAGGCTGAGTAATCAAGTGTCCTCAGTCGTGCCGTGACGTTAAATCAGGCGCTTGTTGGGAGGCAACCCAATACTTATTGTTTTTCTTTTTAGTAATGGTAGCATTTTCTACTAATGGGTTTTAAAATTGCAGGCACATCACCAGGAAATTCTGCAGAAAATCACTCTGCAGCAGTCACTGACGGACCCATCGACGGCCCGTCATGAACGCGACGGACCGTTGCATGAATCCGTCGTGCCAGGTACATCTTTCAGTTCTTTTCAAAACTAGGGCACACGCGACGGAACCAATGATGGACCGTCGCAATTGCGATGGACCGTCGTAAGGGACTCATTGCATCATAAATGAGCGTACCCGACTCGACCCGGCTGGAAACTTCTAAAAATTTTCAACCTATAAAACCCCCCTCCCCTTCATTTGAACGGTTTCTTTCCCTCTTTCTCGCATTCCCTCCCTTTTAAACTTCCCACTTCCTACCTCTCTTTCAACCGATCATTTCCCCAAATTCCCCAATTCCTAAAATCCACTCTTTACTAGTCGGAGTCTGCTGCTGTGGTTCTCTTCTTGATCACCAAGTACCTTCCTCGCTTGTTTTTCTCAAATTCTCAATTATGTGTCTCTGATTTCTACCTATTTACATTGCATTTTTGTTTATCAATTAGTATTAGCCTATTTCTTATTGATGGGTTCATTCTTTAACACAAATTTTGTCTGACCTAGGTTGAAAATCCTCAAAATTACCTTGTTAAAACTCTAGAAATAGGTGCTTTAGCATTGCTAGTTTACTAGGTATTTGGGTTAGACACATGTAGGTTAAACACTAAAAATTCCATTTGGGTCATAGGGGATGATTGTGACATCCGAGTTCTGTCACTGAATGATAGAACGAGACCCCGATGACGGACCGTCGTACCCACGACGGACCGTCATAGGGTCCTTCCCAACATCCCCAACACCCCACTGTCCAATTTTCTCCAAGTGTCCACCAACGGACACATGCGACGGACCGTCGTTCCCATGACGGTCCGTCCTGCACAACTGTTCTGGTTGTTAGAGACCCTATTCCTAAGGGTCTCTCACTTTTTCTAAGTGTCCTCCAACGAACACATGCGACGGACCGTCCTTCCCACGACGGTCCATCCTGCACAACCGTTCTGGTTGTCAGAGACCCTATTCCTAAAGGTCTCTCACGTTTTCTAAGTGTCCTCTTATGGACATATACGATGGACCATCGTACCCTCGACGGTCCATCCTGCACAACCGTTCTGGTTTTCAGAGACCTTGTTCCTAAGGTTCTCCAACTTTTTCCAAGTGTCCTCTTACGGACATCTACGACTGACCTTCATACCCTCGACGGTCCGTCCTACATAACCGTCATGATGGTCAGAGACCCCTCTCCTAAGGGTCTCCATACTTTTTCCAAGTGTCCTCTGCGGACACCTACGACGTACCGTCATACCCTCGACAATCCGTCCTGCACAAACCGTTATGACGGTCAGAGACCCCTCTCCTAAGGGTCCCCAAACTTGTTCTAAGTGTCCCACGACGGACATCGACGACTGACCGTCATCATCACAACGGTCCGTCCTGCTTATCCGTCATAACTGTCAGAGACATTCCTTCAGGGGTCTTCACATAAACATAGTTTATGTAATACATGACGGACCCCATGACGGTCCGTCGTTCTCACGACGAGCCGTCACCTAGTCCGTAGTGTTTCACTGTTACTATAGAAATGTCATTACATCTTGACTCTTTTATTTATTTTTTGTTGTTTTCCTTGTCTTGTTTGCTCCTTCTAGTACTAATATTGATTCCTTACAGGTACTATCTCTAATGGCACCAAAACAAGATCGAGTCTACGCACGTGGGCGATCAAAGTCTGTCGCCCCGTCTGCCCTCCTGGTCATTGGCTCTGATGATTAGCGTGACCGCGAGTACGTGCCCCTAGGCACTGCCACCCCCATCCCGAGCTGCACATGCTGCCAGAGCCACACCCAAAAAGGTGGCGTCCGGCGTAGTCACTGCCTTCCAGTCTGATGAAGAGCGCACACTGACCGGCATACCTTCTGGGTCATCTACTCATGAAGAAGGAGCGATTGGCTCCATAGGAGTTTCGTGGTCGGAGGAAGCCTCCGGATCTGCTGAAGTCCCTGCACCCGCCACAGCTGCACAATCTGCATCGTCTGATGAGGCTGACAGTTCTGAATCCACTCCCGGCTCACCGACTCGTGCTCTCACCCAAGTTGCCGATCAGGCCAACCGGTGGTGTGTCGACGGGCAGTATCAAGTTTATTCAGATGCAAAGTTTCTGAATGATAAAGGAGTTATGACACAGACCCTTACATTGGAGAGGCGGGTCCTTAAGGAAAGTCTCCCTACTATGCCAGAGATCCACAATCTCTTCACCTGACACCGACTGGAGTGGATAGCGCGTTCTGTGTGCCGTTATAGTGAAGAGTTGGTCCGAGAGTTCTACGCCTCCTACGTGGCTACTCTCATATCACAGATTGATAGGCGGACTGCCCCCGCCAATCAGGCCCCACTCGAGCATATTCGAGTACGTGGCATTCAAGTTGATATCTCCCTGCCTGCCATCCACCGATATCTATACGGAGAGGATGTTAATGCCAACTGGACCCCTCTCACTGTCGAGTTCGACTACCGGTGGCAAATTGTCAAAGCTGGACAATTCTTGCGTGAGCCATCGCTGAGAGAGACCACCAAGAAGTGGATGGCCCTGCACGTGTCTATTGATGGAGAGGGTACCGACTTGGTAACCGAGCCGAAGGGAGCTATCAAGAAGGCTAACCTGACCTTCACGGCAAAGTTCTTATGGTTGATTATCCCCCACTGTCTTTCCCCCACAGCCGCTGATAATATAGTCACATAGGATCGTGCAGTTCTGATGGCGGCGATGATAGCCAGGTTTGAGATGGACTTTGCTTTGATTCTACAGGAGGTCATGCACGAGATGGCTTTTAAGGTCACAACTACTTACCCTTTTCCGTGCATGATATTTTCTTTATGCAGGTCCGCAGGTGTGCCCATCTGGAACATTGATCAGCTCAAGACTCCACAGGGCACTGTTGATATCGGCATCATCAGGAATGAGGCCAATGAGTTGGCTCCACACAGAGGGCCCCGTCCAGAATTGCCTGCAATTGGTGACAATCTAGCTGATACGGTAGCACAGGCTCGCACGGCTACGCAGGCTGCTTCTGAAACCACTGACACTACCCCGGTCGAGTCTATCCCGGGTAGTAGCACTGTCCCGAGCTCCTCTCGCTCAGCCCCTTTGCCCGCTCTGGTCCCGCTTTCTATGGTCCAGAAACTAGAGGCATAGATGGCTACACTTCTACATCACATCCAGCCTTGGATGCCGAGGTCTATTGTTGAGGCAGAAGATCGTTTGGAGCACAGAATGGTCCAGCACACAGAGCAGAAGATCGTTGAGGTTCATCAGCCACTCAGGTGGACGTGTCGACCCTTCAGGCTGCGGTCGAGAGTCTTCGAGCAGACATTGATATGATCCTAGAGGCTAGGGTGCCTGAGTTTGAGGCCCCTTCTGCAGAGCCTGCTGAGGACACAGTGATGGCGGCCTTATTCGCCACGTCTGAGATTCCACCACCTCCCTCTCGAGAGCATGCCAAGAGGCGTAGGGGTCGAGAGGAGGATGAGCTTAGAGCACGAAAGAAGGAGCGCCGTGAGATGGAGGCTGCAAGGAGAGCCTCGCTTGCTGATGAGGAGGCGCGTCGGATGAGGGCTGTAGAGTTAGCTGCTGGGGCATCTAGCTCCAGGGATGTGGTGATAGCGGGAGGCACTGCTGATGGTGTTGTTGCTGATGAGGACACTACTGAGGGTGTCCAGACTACAGACGTAGTGGGTTCCGGGGAACCGGACCCACTAGCTTGCTGATTGTCGGCGCTTTGCGCCCCAGGTTTGCTTCACCTACCACTCTCGGAGGGGACAATTGCATGTCTTTTTGTTGGGGGTGGGGTAAATGGAAAGTGAGTGCTAGGATGAAGTTTGAATAGCCCAATTCACTATCCTCTTTTGGGGTTTTCCTTCCTGTGTTCTTTTTCCCCAAGAGACTGATTATTTTTACTGTTAAACCGATATGTCTATATCTTGTGTTCATAGTTTAACTCTGAAGCATGATGGCTAAAAGGATATCCTGATGAAATGAAAATGATGCATGACTAGGCATAGTAATTGATAAATGTGTGGCTCTAAGCATGACATAGAGATACACCACTGCATGACCCTAAGTCTAAAACTCGAACTAGGTGTCTGATAATCTGGTAGAGTAATGAGATGTCAAGTGAGTGTGAGGAAGATTTGAATAGTCCACTATTTGTACTGAGCTAGAACTTGCCTGGTTAGTCCTGCTAAAAGTAAGCTGTAATAGACAATTAGGAAAGGATCATAGGCCCTTATTCAATATAGCCCATTTTTAGCCTAAATAAAAGAAAACCAAATGAAATTTATCCTTCTTTGATCCAAATGATTTGAGCTTAAATTAGACCTTTCTTTTTCACCCCAACTGATCTTTTCTGGGAATAATGTGTTGGCCCTGGTCCCTCCTTGGACATGTGCACCTCAGCTTATGCCAAAAGCATAAGTTGAGGGTGGCTAATGCAGTAAACAACCTTTTTATGGCCCTGACCCAACTTTGGGTATTGTGTACTTTGACTCATGGAAAAGCCATGGGTTGAGGGTGGCTATTATGAGGAATGCTTTGGAAAGTGGGGTTGAAAGAACAAAGAGAGACAAAGAACAAAAGTAAAGTGACTCAAGAATCAGCTGAAAGAAAAGTGAAATAAAAAAAATACAATAAATACAAGCAAGAAAAGAAGAGTCACTTACACAAATTAAGAAAGAAGGGAAAATAGTAAGGTGAAAGAATATGAGAAATTGGGCGAAATAAAATGATAAAAAGTGGTATGTTTAGCCGATACGTCAAGGAGGGCAAAAAGTCACTAAAGTATACATAAATATACCCTACCTGACCCTGAGCCTATGTTACAAGCTAAGAAAGTCCTATCGTGATCCTAAAAGTTGTATAGTGAACTTAAAGCAGTGAAAATAAGGGCAAGCTTATGGCAATATGTATGAATGAGTTGTGAATCTGTGCTAAGAGTGAATGTTGAAAAGTAATCCATATACTCAAACTAAAATCATTGTGTGAAAAATGAGGATATTGTTTTGAAGTGAGGACACTAGTTGCAATACCGGAAATATTAGCACCTCAGTAAGAAATTGAAGAGGATAGGTGTTAGTGCGTGGTGAGTATGTGTCATGGTCTGATCCACATAATTCAAGCCTAATAGTAATAGCATGCATAAATATGATGAGACTGATCGGGATTGATAGCCAAATGATTGCGAAAGATAAAACATAAATACTATTGTACAAAGATTTTGTAGTGAGTCATAGTGCGTCGCTTGAGGACAAACAACAAATTTAAGTTGAGGGTGTTGATATACCGTGGTTTCACGGTATTTTTAATGCTTTTTACTTAAGTTTAGTGTGTGTCCAAAAGCCTTTTTGTATTAATTTTTATGTAAGTTTATCTTTATTTGCAGGAAATCTGTCTAAAGATGAACGCAGAAGTTTTTGAGCAAGAAATGCAGAAAAGTTACCACCTACGGAGCTTGTGACGGTCTGTCGTGCCTGTGATGATCCATAGGTGGCATTGTAGTGAAGCTGCTGAAGGAATATGGGTAAGTCTTACCAAGTGTGAGGTTATGAAGTGCGTGACGGACCATCGTAGCCATGACGGTCTGTCCTGCTGGTTCGTCGTGAAGATCAAAGAAGTAGTCCTAGTACCCAAATTCCAAGAGTTTAAGTGTTATGGAACGGAGACCCTCGACGGACCGTTGTGCCTGTGACGATCCGTCATACCTGCTATCGAGGGTAATGAAGAGAGAAACAGAAGAATTTGCAAAGTATGGGACGACGGAGTCCATGACGGCCCGTCGTGACCACGACGACCCATCGCGAGGTCCGTCGACCCAACTGCGTTTTGACAGATTTCTAGCAATTAGAGTCCTTCTTTTATTAGGTTTTTGTTTTTATAAATAGTTGTAAAAACCTCATTTTTTGGGTTAAACTCTCATACGGTTGGACTCTTGGTTATTAGACACTTTTATGTTAGATTCTTTGTGGAGAGATTATTTTGATTATTAGACTATGGATTGTTACACTTTTCTCTAGAGTTGATTGTTGGTGATTTTGTCGATTAATCAAGTAAATTTTTGGATTTTATTCTTTCTCATTAAAGTAAGTGCATGAATTCTTATATCATATATATGAATATTGGGATTATGAATATGGGTAACTAGACTCCATAACTAGGGTCGTGGGAACCATGGGTGAATAATAAAATAAAATCTAACTAAAATAACAATTCTAGAATAGTGTCTTGCATGTATTGATAATTCTTTCGCTTAGAAGTCTTTTTAACGGATGGCCAACGTTAGAACTCGCCTTAATGCTACTTACCGGACCAAGGATGTAGATAATAGGAAAAGAATTATCAACGTAGATTTAGTGTGTGTGATCTAATAGGCTTGTATTGATTGGGTACGAGGTAATAACTTAGTCAAATATCGAATACAATGCTTAATATG
>NC_028640.1:38492189-38497371 GCF_001406875.1 Solanum pennellii
AACCCCCCCCCCCCCATTTTATTGTCTTTGTTTTCCAAGGAAATAATTGACTAAATAGTAGTAATAATAGATTGAAGTTAAGTCTGAACTATTTTCCTTGTGGGAACGATCCTAACCTCTTTTCCAAGTAAGTTTGAGCGTATCATATTCCCCATTCATTGCTATAGAAAATACCTTCTATATATCGAATAGTTCCTTCTATATGTTGAAGGTTCGCAATATTGATCACTGTTTCACAATTTTTTTTCTATAATGAAGCATATGCAGGCTTTCTAACTCTGCTCATTTTTCAAAATATTTCCAACTCTCAATTCATTGGGCCAATTCAAGAGTAGCATGACTCAAAAGCAACCATAATGACAAAATAGGTCGTTACACTAATCAAAGAAGGGGACATAGGTGATGATGTTACACATTATATTAGTTGTCGATGAAGCGAAGTGTTGCCTATAAAGTATTGTGTGATAAGTATGTACCACTATAACGTGGAGATATTTTGTAGAAAGTGGTGGTTAGACCGACTTTGTTGTATGGGGTAGAGTGTTAGCTAGTCACGGACTCTCGTTTTTAAAAGATGTAGGTTTTAGAACTGAGGATGTTGAGACAGAGATGTGTGGACATACCAGAACCGATTAGATCGAGAATAAAAGTATTTGGGACAAGGGGAGAGTTGCCTATACGACATATTAGATGAAGGAAGCAAGACAAAGATAATTTGGGTAAGTGGTAAGGAGAAATGTAGAGATCCTATTGAGGAAGTGCAAGGGATGAATGTAACGAGTACGATCAGAGGTAGAAATAGCCCAAAAAAGTATTGATAAGAGGTGAGTATACATATCATGATACAACTCTAGCTTTTTTAGAACATGCCCCTAGATAGAAGGCTGTGAAAGTCATCGATTAAGATATAAGAAGAGAGGATAGTCGATTGTTAACCTTATTCTTGTAGTGTATTTGCTTTTCATTTCCTTTATTATATGTGTTATTGTGCTTCATTTATTGCACATTGGTTTAAAAAAATTATCACTATACTGTTTTCTTTTTCATAATGACTTTCATTTGCTATACTCAAGCCGAGGGTCTTTTGGAAATAATTTCTACACACTTGTAGACTCCACTTGTAAAATTTCATTGAAAATATTGTTGTTGTTGTATAAGTTGTAGATGTCATGATAATTGAAGATGTGCTAATTTACTAACACTTGATCTAGTTTTAAAATGTTTAGTGGATTTAGTGGACCTTAAAAGGAAGAAAAACAATGTGAAAAAAAAAAACGACTGTAAAAAAATGAAAAACATGATAGAAATAGAAAAAGAAAAAGAAGTAAAGGAAAAAGAATAAAATTTATTATACAATTGGAATATTATGAAATAATAATAAAAATATAATAAGTCATGCATTCCATCGATTTACAGATGACACATGGATAAATTAAGCAAAAAGTTTCTCTCACTTTGTTGTTTTGAGAAAATTGTTAAAAATCGATATTTTTGTTGTTGTGGTCGTATAGCAGGGCGACTTCAATGTGAAGCCACTAAAGCCTTTTGTTTAGGCCCCCAATTTATTGGGCCTTCATTTTTATATTAACCCTTTCATTTTGATTTTTTTTTACTTTGATACGAAGTTTTGAAGCAATAACCTGAAAGAACCTATACTTGGCTTCGTTTGTCAGTTGAACCCTCATACTCATCATTTAGCAAACTAGACCTTTAAATCCATCAGAATACAATAAGCCCTTTTCTCCTCCAGTCAGTGTGCATGTAATGGACGCGATTACACATGAAATTTCACATTATTTTTTTTAGTGCCACATGTGATATTAAGTGCTAAAAATAAAATAAAAAAAGCAAATAGATCAATTTTTTATTTCTTAAACTTTTGAAATAGTTATCTTCTTAATATTTGGTCACAAATTGAGCATTAGATTCATACCCATTAGATCAAATTCTTCTTGATTGAACTTGTAAATTCAATTACAATTTCACCAACAATAACTCAATGAACTCCAATCAAAATTTTTGATTAATTTTACGAATTCACAAGACTCATTTATTGTTTTTTCAGCCTTTTCAAGCTTATCAATGAAATTTTAAAATTTTCAATAGTCACAATCATCCTTCACATTATCCACATCTCCTCGTTGAAATCATTTAATAAAAGAATGACACATATTTTTCAAACCTAAAAAATGAAAACTTCTCAAGAAGTTGAGGCCACTCATTTGTACCAAAAAAAAAGAGGATGAGAAGAGTGAATGTGGGGTTGGAGAAAGAAGAAAGTTGAGGATAGAGGTAACGATAGAGGGGAGAGGGCTTCTTGAGAACAAGAAAGGGTGGGTGTAGGTGAAGGAAGGTTGAATAAGAGGAATCTGATTTTTTTAATTTTGTGAAATTGATTTTTGTAAAAGTAAAATATTGTTTCAACTCGCTTTCAAGCACGTGTATAACGCATATTTCTAACTCACTAATATTAATGTCCATAAGCTAGGTAAATGGTCAGAGGGGTTTAAAATATTTTGTTCTGATGAGTTTAAGATTTTGGTTGACAAAGTGATGAGTAGGAGAGTCCAACTGACAAACAGAGTCAAGTATAGTAATTTACCAGGTCATTTCGCCTTTTAAAAATAAACAAGCATTTTTGAATTTTATTCTCTAAAATGAAAGATACATCAAATATATCAAAATACTTTTTAATCTTGTAATATTAAACCTGCAATATAGAAATTTGAAATTAAAAAGTTGCTAAAAGGGGAAAGATTGTTCCTTTTAAAATAGATTAAAAGGGAAAGTATGTCACATAAATTAAACGGAGGGAGTTATAGTAGCAATTATAATGTTTAGTCCATTGATCTTTTTACGACTTTTTTAAAGAAAAAAATAGTTAATTTAAGCATTAAGATAAAAGTATTTCAAATAACCAACATCGCATAATGTGATTTAATAACAAATTCTTTAATCAAGTTTCATCATTTCAGTTTTTTTTTTTTTGATTTCTTTAATATTGTATTTGTTATTTTACTGTATATACATTTTAAGAATCATTTATTAAAATTTAAATATGTCAATTGACAAAAATTAGTCCAACTATTCAAAAATCCAAGAAAAAGAAGTTGAAAATCTAATACAATTTACAAAAAGAAGCTATCTTAGCTTAAATAAGTTTTTGAAAGTAAAAGTTGATCAGATCTTATTCAAGAGAGACTTTATTAACTTGCTATACTAACCAATTGAAAAGGAATCGAGAATTCAATTGTAAAATAATTATTCACCACTTTGCAATTTAAAAGTAATTTTTTTATAAAATAAAAATAATTAGGCACTCATTTTAAAATTTGACTTTAGGCCACCAATAACATTGAGTTCCTCCATTGTATATATAGTACAACTAAGAAAAGAATTGACTTATAAAAGAAATTAAAATTTATTTTATAAAAACCATTAATATGAAATGTGGCTCTCAAATTCTATTTAAGGATAAGTGAAAGTACTCCCACAACCTATATAGATTGGGTTTTAGGGTTTGGCTAAATGAGAAATTTTGTTATACTTCTGTCTTTTATTATTTTGACTTAAAATCAAATTGATAAAGAATTTATTTTTTAATTTTAATATATTAGAAAAACACAGTGGGCTACAACTTTTTTTTTCCAAAAAAGAAAAATCATCGGACTCATAAATTGGGTAGGCATCTAATCGAAGGCGGTGGTAGGCAAATGATGTATAAAAGGTAACCTAAAGCAAGCGCAGGAAGTAGAAAGTGGTAAGGCATGGACGATGAGAGCTTCAGAGCACGCGTACACAAAGTATTCGGCTGTCTATCGCCGTCGGCATCGGTGTGGTCTCTCAGCGACGAAGATGTGGAGAAGAAAGAATGGAATCGAAGCGCACTGAAGCAAGGGAAAGACGATGATGACCATAACCTTTGTTCTTCATCGTATGATGAATTATTCAAAAAAAAATGCAGGAACATCCAAAATGTAATCAATGATGATGAAAATGGTGTTGATGATGTTTGGGAAATCAGATCCTCTATTGGCTTAGATTCCACGCTTGATAATGAGGTATATCTATGTTTCTTCCCTTTTTTAATGCATTCAATTTTAATTTTAGATTGAACTAGATAAGGGCATTTCGTATGGAGGAATCTGGTGTTTGTTTGTTTGTTTTTATTAAATTACAGGGAGTATACATATTTTTCTAAAGTTATATAGAGTAAAAGTTGATAAATTCTGGGTCGAGATTGTTGCTAGGGACTTGCCTTGCCTAGTGTTGGTCACCTCTCCTATATGGTTTGCCAACTATTGCATAAGAGTGGGGTTGTTGAGTCATCAAAAATGAAGTAATTAAAGTTGTGTTTCCGTGACATTAGAAGTTGCTGTGGAAGTGTCAATAGTTCGACTAAAGCAAGTGACATGGAGTATTAAAGATTGGAATAATGAAGGATTAACAGATACTTTAGGAGCTAGAATAAAATTTTTACATAAATGGTTTATACAATTATGTGAAAAACAAAAAAGAAAAAATAAAAATGGAAAAAGTATTAAATAAAAATTTAGCGTGTTGTAAAGATAAAACAGCACTACAGTTTGGATGTACAAATAAATATTATAAAAAGCAAAAACCGAGACGGAATAAGAATTATAGAAAAATTAAAACCAGATATAAATATAAAAAACCAAGACAAAGATATTATGTAAAAAATTATAAAATAAAAAGACCATATAGACCAAAAAGAAAAATATCACAATGTACTTGTTATACTTGCGGAAAGTTAGGACATTTAGCTAGAGACTGTAAGTTACCTAAAGATCCAAAAAGAAAACAAATTGCAGAAATAATGATAGATAATGATGAATATATGCAAATAGAATATATAGACTATGAATTAAGTGAAAATGATAGTATATATGAAGTATCAGATATAGAATTTGAAAATGAAGAAGAAAATAATGATATAGATGAAATGGACGAAGAAATCTAATGTCTGAAGACGACATAAAAATCATATCTAAAGAAGATTATCAAAATGGAGAATTATCAGAACAAAAAATCATATTTGATAATACAATATTTGAACAAATAAGAGGAAAAGAATTAGACTTAAGTGTTGAAAAAGTACTTGAAGTACCTACTTTAAGAAATTGGTTTAAAAGACAGAAAGAAGAATACTACGTAGTTAGTC
>NC_028640.1:38497392-38514806 GCF_001406875.1 Solanum pennellii
TAAGCGAAAATGATAGTATATATGAAGTATCAGATATAGAATTTGAAAATGAAGAAGAAAATAATGATATAGATGAAATGGACGAAGAAATCTAATGTCTGAAGACGACATAAAAATCATATCTAAAGAAGATTATCAAAATGGAGAATTATCAGAACAAAAAATCATATTTGATAATACAATATTTGAACAAATAAGAGGAAAAGAATTAGACTTAAGTGTTGAAAAAGTACTTGAAGTACCTACTTTAAGAAATTGGTTTAAAAGACAGAAAGAAGAATACTACGTAGTTAGTCAGAAAGAACATATTATAGATTATAAATATACAAGAGGAAAAGCACAGATACCTATACTAAATAAAAGAATCATAAATAAAGAAATACAAGATATAAAAGCTAAAACACCTATAAAATATGTACACTTAGGAGGAACAGAAATATTAATAAAAGCTTGTTTTAGAGAAGGAATAGATACACCTATTGAAATATACTTAGCAGATGATAGAATTATACACCCTATAGAAAAAAGTGTAATTAGTGCAGTTAGGGGAAATCTAATATACCAGAAATTTAAATTTATAATAAGTGCCAACTATTCAGTAGCATTAACAGATAGAAATATAGATAAATCATTAGTATTATATTGGAAGATGTCTGGAATAGAGCTAGCACCAGTGAGCAAAATATTTACAGCAAGATGTAAAAACTTATATATATATACAACAAAACACAAAGTTACAGCGAAAAATAAAATTGATAGAATAAAAGTAGAAAATCCCTTTGAAAAAATAATTACTGTACTTCAAGCGTACCAAATACATTAACAAGAACTACCTCATCAAGAATGAGTACATCTAGAAGAAACTATGAAATTCCACAAAAATTATTAGAAGATATAACACCATACCATTATTTTATAACAGGAATAATAGACAAAAAAAGATATAAAATTTTAATAAATACAGGACAAGAAGAAAACTACATAATAAGAGAATTAGTATTAGAAACAGAAATTATAAAAACAGAACAATTATGCCCCGGACTACCTAGTGAGATAGTAAATACAAATGAAGAGATAACAGAAAAAGAAATAATTATAGGAGGAATAGCGTTAATAATACCATTCAAAATTTATCAAGGAAACCAGAACATTACACTAGGAATAAAATGGTTAGAAAAAGTTAAACCATACAATATAGAAAATGAACAACTAACAATAACTTGTCAAAATAAGAAAATAATCATCAAAAGAACAAAATGAATAATGAAAATATATATACTTGCAAAAATTATTGTAGAAGGATATCACAACAGATACTATACCCCTATGATAGATACAGGAGAAGAAGCAAATATATGTAAATATAATTGTTTACCAGAAGATAAATGGGAAAAATTAAAAACACCTATGGTGGTAACGGGATTTAATAATGAAGGAAGTATGATTACATATAAAGCAAATAATATAAAAATACAAATATGAGATAAAATACTAACAATAGAAGAAATGTATAATTTTGAATTTACAACGAAAGATATGTTATTAGGAATGCCATTTCTAGATAAATTTTACCCACATATAATAACAAAAACACATTGGTGGTTTACTACACCATGCGGAAGTAAGATAGGAGCAAAAAGAGTAAATAACAAACAACGTAAACCTATAGAATGGATGAGAGGAAGTGAAAATAAATCAAGAAATGGAAAATATAAATAAAAAACAAATAACACAATTAGAAATTATCATATTTACAATAGATAAAGTTAAAATAATTAATGAACAACTAGAATTACTTTATAATGATAATCCATTACAAGGATGGAAAAACATAAGACAAAAATAAAAATTGAATTAATAGATGAAAACAACATAATAACACAAAAACCATTAAAATATAATTTTGATGACTTAAAAGAATTCAAAATACATATAGATGAACTATTAGAGAATAATTATATACAAGAAAGCAATAGTAAACATACAAGCGCAGCATTTATAGTTAATAAACATAGTGAACAAAAACAAGGTAAAAGTAGAATGGTTATAGATTATCGCAACCTAAATGCTAAAACTAAAACATATAATTACCCAATACCGAATAAGATACTAAAAATAAGACAAATACAAGGATATAACTATTTTAGTAAATTTGACTGTAAATCAGGATTTTATCGCCTAAAATTAGATGAAGAATCTAAACAGCTAACAGCATTCACAGTACCACAAGGTTTCTATGAATGGAATGTTTTACCATTTGGATATAAAAATGCACCAGGTAGATATCAACATTTTATGGATAACTATTTTAACCAGTTAGAAAATTGCATTGTATATATAGATGATATACTATTATATTCCAAAACACAAGATGAACATATAAGGTTATTAGAAAAATTTATACATATAATTAAACATTCAGGTATAAGCTTAAGTAAAAAGAAAGCAGAAATTATGAAACCACAAATAGAATTTCTAGGAATACAAATAGATAAAAATGGAATAAAAATGCAAACTCATATAGTACAAAAAATAATCACACTTGATGAAAATATAGATACAAAAAAGAAATTACAATCCTTTCTAGGATTAGTAAACCAAGTAAGAGAGTATATACCAAAATTAGCAGAACATTTAAAACCATTACATAAAAAACTTAGAAAAGATGTTGAATACTATTTCGACAATAAAGATAAAGAACATATAAGAAATATCAAGAATTTATGTAAAAAATTACCAAAACTTTACTTTCCTGATGAAAATAAATCATTTATTTATATTGTTGAAACAGATTCAAGTGATCATAGTTATGGAGGAGTTTTAAAATATAAATATGAAAAAGAAAAAATAGAACACCATTGCAGATACTATTCAGGATCTTACACAGAAGCGCAAACAAAATGGGAAATAAATAGAAAAGAATTATTTGCATTATATAAATGTTTATTAGCATTTGAACCATATATTGTTTACAATGAATTTATTGTAAGAACAGATAATACACAGGTAAAATGGTGGATAACAAAAAAGGTAGAGGATTCAGTTACAACAAAAGAAATAAGGAGATTAGTATTAAATATATTAAATTTTACATTTACAATTGAAGTAATTAAGACTGACAAGAATTTTGTTGCAGACTACCTCTCAAGAAAAAGATACAATGAAAGAAATATTGGCTATGATGACAAATCTTTGCCAAAAAATAGAGAAAATGGAAACAGATGTACAAGTATTAAAAGAAAAAGTTAATAGTCAGCAGCATGACTCAAAATATGCGGAGCTAAGTCAGCAGCATGACTTAAAAAATGCGGAGCTAGAAGGTGACGATGGGAAACACCTAAAAACCCAAAACAAAAAGATATATACATCTGCAGGAAGCTCAGCTACAGCAGGAAGTACATCTACCACAGGACCATCTACAAAAAAGGAGGAAACTAAGGTAAAATATACGAATACAAACATGAATAAATTATTTTCAAAACCATATACCCCTCAAAATACCCAAAAAGAAGTATTTGTACCACCACAGATAAATACCTATAAAGCCAGCTTAGATTCACAGAAACAGACATACAACCACATAACTAGAATGTATATAGAAAACATATACAAGATACAAACTTTTCTAAACAGAAACCCCAGAGCTAAAGATACAAAAAATCTGAATGAAGACTACATAACCCAATATCTACAAGGCTATAATAAACTAATTGCACAACCCGGAACAAATCCAAATTTAGTAGCAACCTGCTACAACTATGAATTATTAAGTACTGTATATACAATAACGGGAGAAAAAGTATCCAAGATATCAGAATTATATAAAGCATTTTTGCAATACAAGAGAGTCAGTAAAGGGACTCTATTTTACATAAAGTTCTATTCAGCTACAGCGGAAATACTATATGATGAGATCAAGCCTACAATACAAGCTATAAAGATAGGATTAACTAGGAAAATGATAATCCCTGAAAATATAGATACGCAAGAAGAAATACAAAAGGTGGATATTCCAGAGTTTTACGCAAATAAGAGAACTATTGGAATAGCTACTATATTAAATGAGATAGCAAACAACTATTTGAACGAAAATGCAATATGGAGTTACTATAATAGAGATCAAACAATCATCTACTCCAACTGTAGGAAAATCCGAGCAGCAGATATGGAAGACCTAAGGCAGTGGATATTAAGCCTACTAAAACCAGAGCAGACACCTATAACAAGAGCAATTAGGAAAAATTTCATTTCTCCTAATTTGATGACAAGATATTGTAAATTAATAGGACAAAAATATCCTGATCATATATGTTCAAAGTGTGAAGGAGAAGATAATTATATTCCAGATGTACAGCTAGAGTAAATATGTAAAAGTAGTATGTAATATGTGTAAAAAGTAGTGTCGGCCATAAATAAAGTAAAAGGCCAATATTATTAAAGTATTCTGTCGTTTTGTTTCGGCCAAACATAAAGTGGCTATATGTAAAAAGTAGTGTCGGCCATAAATAAAGTAAAAGGCCATTATTATTAAAGTATTTTGTCGTTTAGTGTCGGCCAAATAATATAAGGCCAAGTGTAAAGTATGTCGGCCATTTCCTATTGGCCAAGTTTGTAAAATTGTTGTATAAATAGAGGGTTTCTCCCTCAGTAATAAACAAGTTATTTCTAAACAACTCTCCTCTTCACTCTCTTTTCTCTCTTCTTTATAAAAATCCGCTTCCACCCCCAAAATTGGTATCATGTTGATTATAATTGTTTATCATGTTTTGATAATATTATAATAACCATCTTTAGAAAGTTTGCTACAGAAATATTCTGCGAATAGGTATGCCCAGACTATGCCATCCTAAGGTTGAAACCGATAGGCAAGAAAGGCCGTTTAGGGGAGTAAACAAAGTTGAGGCGCTGTTAGGGTAACTGATCAAAGAAGAAAGCTGTAGTAGTGACCAGACGAGATGATTATTAAACCATTATTATAACATAATAAATAAGTATAATTATCTCGTCTGGTCACTATTACAGCTTTCTTCTTTGATCAGTTACCCTAACAGCGCCTCAACTTTGTTTACTCCCCTAAACGGCCTTTCTTGCCTATCGGTTTCAACCTTAGGATGGCATAGTCTGGGCATACCTATTCGCAGAATATTTCTGTAGCAAACTTTCTAAAGATGGTTATTATAACATTATCAAAACATGATAAACAATTATAATCAACAAGAGATTATCAGGAATAAAGCAGTTTAGCTACTCATGAATTTAAATGAGTATACCTGTTTCTGTAGATTTGTGGCTTCAGATTTATTTTCCATATCTTATTTGATTATTATCTAGCTCTGATACCAATTTTGGGGGTGGAAGCGGATTTTTATAAAGAAGAGAGAAAAGAGAGTGAAGAGGAGAGTTGTTTAGAAATAGCTTGTTTATTACTGAGGGAGAAACCCTCTATTTATACAACAATTTTACAAACTTTGATATATTTACAAATGAAAGTGACTTCTGCAAATAAGTAAACACAAGTCATTTTCCTCGTTTTCGGTATATAGCATTGTCTCAAAATAAATATTTGCTCATACCCCAAACACACTTTTTATGCATTGGATTTTTGGTTTCCAGAATGCAAACTTATTAAGCAATAGATGCTAATTTAGGCATCGGCAATCCTTTACATAATTTATGTGGGCCTATCCTCTTAGCTGTTGAATATGCTGTAATTTAGAGTATCGTTTCCAGGGGATCAGAGACGTCATTGTTTTACTTGACTTTGCTTTGAAAGCCTACTGCTTGATACTCAATTTTTAAGCAACATCTATTCTACTATCATAATGATTGGAAAGAGGTTAGGTTATTGTTGTGAACATGATTTTTATGTTGCAATGTTAATGCCAGTGTTTTCAAAGGCTTCTTTTGGGCGAGTCCTAGGGCATGGCGTGGTATAAACACACCAGGTAGTTTGGCCAAGTGAAAGTATTATTGTTCATTGAGGTGTAAGTCTCATTTGTCTAGGCATACATTCAGGCGTTGGCTAATATA
This sequence comes from Solanum pennellii, assembly GCF_001406875.1. Lineage (NCBI taxonomy): Eukaryota > Viridiplantae > Streptophyta > Magnoliopsida > Solanales > Solanaceae > Solanum > Solanum pennellii. The sequence goes on from NC_028640.1 coordinate 38,503,423, forward strand.
TTGTTTTGGGGCATAGGAATACCTCTCCTAATTAGAGTTAGAATTGCTAATTGAGGGAAGATTTGGATCGCCTTGCAACTACTAATCGTTGGAAGATTTGGATCGCCTTGCAAAGTTCAGGTGCCAATATCACCCTCTTCCATTTAGTAAAAACACAGGTATGCAGAGATCAAAGAAAGTTGGTATATAGGAAATGTGATACTAGCTACCCACTTGGCGAAACAAGGCAGAAGTTGTGCTCTGCATTACAAGCAGAAGGAGAAATGATGCATTTTTAGCTATTAAACCCACTTGGCGAAACAAGGCAGAAGTTGTGCTCTGCATTACAAGCAGAAGGAGAAATGATGCATTTTTAGCTATTAAAAAGAACAAGCATGAAACGGTAAATTGCCCAAAAATAATGAGGAATCGTGGATGACCAATTGCCTTTTATCCAGTTCTTGACTTCTAGATATTTTCTATGAATATTTTTTACCTCCTAGATCTCAAGAAAGAAAATAGGAAAAGAGACATAGATATTGCTAAGTGAAACAAGATAAGCTTAGAGCAATAAAATAAGCAACTCTTATGGAGTAGCAGCAGCTTCTAATGGCACACCTAAGCTTTTGACAAGGAAATACCCCCATCTACATACTAATTTCAGAAACAGATGATCTTAGAACGGCAAATCTGCTCTGATTATCTCTAGTTTTTTGTAGTTCAAGGATGCATTGAATCAAGTAGAGAAGTGTACATTCACTGACCACTTAAAACTAGAGTCTTAGACAACCAAACAAAGGACAGTAGTACTTGCATACCCATGAATAAAATTGTACCATTAGGGGTAAGAGCTCGCCAATAACTTAAGGATGAATCGCAGAAGAATCAGGCGAGGTGAATCTTCATCACTGCCCAACCAAGAAAATGAGCCTTCCAACTCAATGAACAAAAAAACCCGTGCTTTATGCTCCTTCAGCGAATACCCAATACACCCTTTTTGCTCTCTCTCAAATATACGTAGCAGCTTATCATTTCTTACAAACCCTGCAATCTAAAGTTGCAACTCCAAATATTTCTATTTTTTTTCTGTATGTTAGCTTCTATTGTTTTATGAGTATATAAATTGGTGTACATATGGTGGTTTTCAAAGGATAGAGGCTTTTTGGTGGGGTTTTGGAGATCATTTTTCTCTGGGGGTTTTGGGGGGGGGGGGTTGTGGTCGTAAAAGGGTAGGTTTTTTTTTTTTGTGAAATTATTTCCAGACAAGTCTATAAAATCTTTAAGTAGAGAAAACTCCAGATGTTTTAAGTTCCATGTTTCTGTCAGGGTTAGTGATTGGATGGATTTCAATTTTCTTTTTGAGGTTGAAAACATTGTCAATTATTCTTACTGCTAAACTGTGATCGTACTTTTTGCAAAAGGTGACAGTGGTTGAGGTTTTTTTTTTTTTTTGGGTGGGGTGGGGTGGAGGGGCTGTGTGTGTGTGTATGTGAAGGTTTTTGGAGATGTTTGTGGAGGAGAGAGGAGGAAAGAGAAATATAAAAAATTGTAGCTTAATTTTGAGCCACATGGAAATTTCTGTTGCATTTGGGTTAGAGTCTAATTAGTCTCAAAAGCTTCTGCCCTTTGGAAATAAAGGTCAAATATAGCTCATTTTTGTAAGCGGTAAAGTCATATTCTTCCCCAACTATTAACAGAGGCTAAATTTGGACCATTCTGCACAGTTCAAGGGTAAATTGACCCATTTCCATTCTAAATTGTAATTATTGGCATGTTACTCGGTATCTTTGTAGGCTTGTAAAGTTTTCAACTGCTACGGATACTATTTTCTTTGTTTGAGACTTGTGATCTTTCTTGATTGCTTCTGCAGGAGGAGGAAGATGAATATGATAGAGTCGCCGAGGGCAGAGAGGATGCTGGTGATCGCTTGTACATGAAAAATATTATTGATCAGGAAACATCTTGTGATCCTCCGGAATATAACATCCGTCGAGACCCACGTGCAAATCATATGGCTGCACAAGTTAGGCTGAAGGAAGATGCAGATGCAGCGGAGAAATGTGAAACTGATTTTGATGGTATCACTCTAAGTGGTGGACAACATTCAGCTAAATCACTTCAGGATCACTGTGACGTGAAGCCAATTTTGAAAAAAGCAAGGAAATCAGTGAATGGTGAGCTCAAGTCTACTAAACGGGTCAGGTTTGATCCTGGTTGTAAAGATGGATCTGACGGGGCATCAGAAGTAAAAGTTTCTTGGGCAGCTCCTGCATCAGCTAACTCTACTTCTGAAGGCAATGAATCCATTAGCAGTAGGCTGAAGATTCCTGATTATGTTCTCAACCCTTCATATTATACATGTTATAGTTTGGATTCACCTAGTGAGCTTATTGACGAGCCTAGTCAAGCTTTCGGATATGTTCTCGAGGAGGTTGAGAAGTCAAAGGATGATGTATTGGAACAACAAACTATAGACACGTCAGATACTAACCCTAAATCAGTAGTTTTTGTACCAAGGCAGAAGAACATGGACGCTATAACGGGTGCATCTCTCTCAAAGGGAATAATTGAAGATGCTTGTAATGAGTCCTTGCACCCAAAGGGCTTCCCTGTTTGCATTGCTGCTGGAGAAGCTCAACAAATTGAAGATCCAATGGAAGAAGATATGGAAGCACGTGTGGCTGAGAATAACATTGTGACCCTAAAACCAGAACGCCGATATCGAATCAAGGCAGGGATGGAGGACTCTTGATATTATGTGTACTTGAAGCTAGTATCTGTGTTAATTGTTGAATCAAGGCAGGGATCGAGGACACTTGATCTTATGTTTACTTGAAGCTAGTTTTGTGTTAATTGTTGAATCAAGGCAGGGATGTAGGAAACTTGATCTTATGTATACTTGAAGCTAGTATCTGTGCTAATTGTCGAATCTGGAGGACACTTATCTTATGTTCACCGAAAGCTACTATGTGTTAATGATCAGCAAAAATATTGTTTGCAAGTTCTTGTCTCTGACCCCAAACTACCATTCCCCATTGTTCTTTTTTTTTTAAAAAAAAATGAGAACTATATATGTCACATACCATACACAAGATTATAAGCATTGATTGTACTGTTTTTTCTTCACGACTCTACTACTTCAGGGCATTGAACAATTCACGATGATTTTTTATGCAATCAATTTTCTGTTATTTGGGGGAGGGGGAAGAATGGTGATTGGTAATTTTTCCCATGTGTTATCATATTGATGATGTCTGTATCTGAACTAGACTAGGTATACAATGGCTAGAATTTGGGTAGTAAATTCGATCTTTAAAAGGCTAAGTCATCGTAGGAGTAGTAAATTCAATCTTTAAAAGGCTCAAGTCATCGTAGGCTCCTTTAAGTTATTTGTACAATTTACTTAGGGGTTAGGGTTTACTGAACACTTTTACCTATTCCAAATTTGTCCCTATAGACATTTTTAGACTTTAGCTGACATGGCAAAATGGCTTATTAAAAATAATATGTGGCACTGGATCCTCAAAGTTATAGAAAAAACAAACTTTAGTTTAAAAAACTTTCGAACACATTTTATGTCAAATTTCTCTTTCCTTTAAAAACAATGAAAAAGTCAATTTATTCTACTCAGTCTCAGCTCTATCCAACCACCTTCCAACCCTTTTTCATCTCATCTTCTTTTCAAATATATTCTTTCTTAAATAGACCTAGGGGAGGGGATCGAAATGGCCCGGCCCGTCTCTTGACCCGTCTCGTTGGTCCCGATCCAGCGTAGTTGTTTGAGTTTGGGGGATATGGGTTTAGGGGACGATTTACGTTTTCGTCCCGCTTGACCTGACCCGTTCTGGCCCGGTTGAACCGGCGGTCTAGCGAGACACGCCTTTATTTTTTTGTTTCAATCCCAATATTACCGTTGGGGACCATTGGGACAATGTCTAGTGTGCCCCCCATCCCCCCTCCCCCCCAAACAATTATAATAATTTTTTTTTTGACCTTATACACTTCCCCAACACCTCTACTTTTCAAACTTTAGTTTAAACTCTAAAGTTCCAATAAATACACTTTAGTTCATTTTTTATATTATAAATACCCATTTATCTTTCACTAATCTGACAAACTTATCTACTCTCGCATCTATATTCTATATTCTCTTATTCATAAATCTTAATTTTTTATTCCACCTAATTTTCAATTTATATTATAATATTTATTTTTCAATTAATATCATAATATCTATAATATATATATTTTATATTGCTATCAAGTACTCAAGTTACAAGCCACAAACTACAACAATATTTTTTGAGCAAGCTTTAAGAATTGGTGATAACGTCTGCTATTAATGCAGACATTTGTACATTTGTTTCATTATTTTCTTAATTTTTTTTCACAATTAGTTTTTGTGTTATTATTATTATTTTTATATTACACTATACATTTTATTAAATATGAAATTTAACAAAAAAATACCGGTAAAGAGAAAGTAACAATCATTATGTCTAATCCATTTATTTTTCTAAAAATGGTATTAAGGATAAAATAAAAGTAAATATGGTGATTTTTCTTCTAAATCAATGCCTAGAGTTAGATTAAATACAAATAATTCTACTTATGTTGATACTTCTTTCACACATCATTTTAATATAGATACAAATATTGAAATTGATCATGATGTTTTAGAATGACGTTCTGGTAATACTACTTGTGATGAAAATTCAGGTGACGAAGTATAAGTTGATTAGGAAGAAGATGAAGTGAAAGAAACACCTACTAGTCTGGCAACAGAAGCTCCAACTCAAACTGCAATTCCAATTGAGCAAAATTGTCAACCCCCCCCCCCCCCGCTACCTACACAAAGGAAAAGATGAAGCATCAAATTCCTAAAACTTCTGTTGTGTGGCAATTTATGACTTAAGATAAGGAAACTCTAGTGCTATATGTAATTAGTCTGTACAACACTTTTATACATAGAGAGGTGGAGGTCAAAGGTGGGATGGTGGATTTAAATAAATATTTGTCAACTTGTAAACCGATTGAATATAAGGCCGCCAACGCTCTCGCCAATAAAAAAAGGAATTCAAATTAGTATGTTGATATAAATTCTAATGTTAATCAATTGGTAGGGACTTCTAACATGTTTCAAGGAACATTGAATCCTTTCTAACCCTGGTGGTCCACTTACACAATGTAAATATAATAAATAAATGGATTGCAAAAATTTAGACAAGATGATTTCTGTTTATGGTTTTGTGTTATGATTTTCCTTCACATCCCCATTTTATTACTGATAGAGGTAAGTGTAAAAAACACACGTAAAATATATATATATTTTTTAAGTTTCACCTAAACTATTGAAATTTTGAGTTTCATACCTAAACTATCATTTTTTAGTTTGAGAAACACATCTCTTTTTTATGTCACTCTCATCATGGTATGTGTAATACACTCTCTCTATTATTTTAAAAAATTTTCACATCACACTCCACATGAACAAAACAATAAACCTTGACAAAAAATAAATAAATTATTAGTATTTGTTAAAATTAAAAAATTAAAAAACTATTATAAAAATTAATATTTTCTTTATAAAATAAAATGTAAAATATTTTTCTTACCCCACGCCNCCCCCCCCCCCAATCCTTTTTAAAAGTTTTTTATTTTGTTTAAATTTCTTTTATAAAAGTATTTTATTTTTTGTACTTCATCTCCTCACCCTTCTCAAATACTAATTTAGATATTATTTTATTTTCTTAAAAAATAACTCTATCCATCCCACTTAATCCTCCACTTCCATTTTTTGAGTGTTTAGATAGACATATCAAAAATATTTTTTACTTGCCGCCACAAGACTTTTTTAGTTGTTTATGTTATATTCGGTACACTAGTAAAAATCATTCTAAAAATATATGTACGTGCATATCTAACATAAAATGAAAAATACGTAAACAAAATTAGTAGCGGGGGGATTNGGGATAAGTGTTTTTTTTTCAAGGGGAGGGGAGGATGAAGTATGAAATTTTTAAAAATATTTTATAAATGATATTTTTTTAAAAAAAGGATGGGGTTGTCGGGGGGGTACGTGGAGGAGGTGGTAAGAAAAATAATTTAATTTTTTATATAGATAGTAATATTTTAATTTTTAATTAATATTAATATTTTATTATTCAAATTTTATCTAGGTAAAATATTTTATCTATGTGGAATGACATGTGTGAAATATTTTTTCAAATAAAAGAAAGTTCATTACAAACATCACTGAGGTGTGTTTCTCAAACTAGAAAGTGATAGTTAAGGTATGAAATTAACACTCTCAATAGTTTAGGTATGAAACTAAAAAAAAGTGAATAGTTTAGGTATGTTTTTGACACTTATCTCTTAATTATATTCAACAAACTTATAATCCTTCTTTTAAAGATATTTCAAGAAATACTAATGAAGCTGATGTTTTTTTATATATCAAGGAAAACATTGTCAATATCTTCGTTGTTTATAAGTATATTAGATTGTAGAGTGTATATAACTTTAGAGGTTGATCGTAGTATTAATGAACATGATTATTTAATTGTTATAGACATTGGATTGATCATAACTTGAGTTCGCAAAAAAAGAATCTTAAGTTATAAAGAATGTGTAGAAAAAAATAGGTGCAGATATAACTTCACATATTTTAGGAGTATTAGATTTTTATATGCTTTTAGATAAAGTAATGAGTGTCGCATTAGATAATGCATGTAATAATAGAAATACTATTAGTATGTTAAAAACTAGACTATGTCCAATTGATACTAATTCTTTTCATATTAGATGTGATGCACATGCATGAAATTTAGTTATACAAGATGTTATTTCATTATTTAATTGTGATTGTATGAAAATTAAATATATTGTTTTATGGATTTTTTATGCTCATAGACCTTCTAGAATTAAGGAATTGAGCGAGCATTGTGCACTATGTGATATGACACCATGAAAACTTTCTTAACATATTAAAAAGAAGTGGAATTTTTTTATGAAATACTTTTAGTTGCATATGAATTTAAAGGACCCACGCAAACGGTTTTTAATGCTCATAATGTTGACCCATTAGAAATGAATTGTAAAACAAATTGGAAAAAAACTGAAGAAGTATTGTATTTCTTAAAACTTTTTTATAAAGCTACAACCATGTTTTCTAGATTTTACTATCCTACTATTTCATCAGTACTAATAAATATTTGTTCTATTTCAATTTATTTTTTAAATACAAAAATTAAAATAAAATTAGAGAGGCTATTGAAGGACTGATTGTAAAAAATTTTTAAAAATATATTTTTCCTATTCCTGAAATTTATTTAACTGGGACTTTACTTAACCATCAATATAAATTATGAGGTGTGCAGAGACTTGTTGATGCTATTTATGATACTTTAGGAATTTTACCGAAAGAAGTTTCAACTTGTCAAATGTGCAAGTCTAGCATAATTCAAGCCAAAATTTTGTATAAAATTATAGAACTAAAGAAATTACTTAAGGAGCAGTAGTTCAACCAAGAAATTTGGATTAATTCAGCAATTGGATCTAATGACGATGAACTAGAGACACAAGAGTTTCTAGAAACATTGCCAACACCGAAGGATGTTGGAAGGACCATCAAAATGAAATAGGACGTACTAGAGCCTCACATGAGTTTTATGAGTTAATAACTTGTCAACAAGGTGAGAAATATATTTTAATAGTTGGTTTAAATAGTTATGAGGTCAAACGTCAAGGGATGACCAAGATGTTCAAAAACTAGTCTTTTTTGTGCTAGTGTGTCCTATTATGTTGTCATTGTTTTGGTGTGTCATTTGGAGTCTAAAATTATTGGAGGTGACCGTAGTATCTAGATGGTCATGTTTAGGTTCGAAACGTCCCTAAGGACCACCCTAAGGGTCCTTGAGGAGGACCAAAACATTGGACAAAAAGATGTCAAGACATATTGACCTACGCCCCAAAGTGACGCCCTGTTGGAAGGTTGATGGCCCGTAGGAAGGGGGTGCTTCTACAAACCTAGTTGTGGGAGCTTATCCCCCATTTCAGGGAGCCTCAGTACCATTCCACGAAGCTGCATTATGGTGGCGTCGGACCACTTACGATCTGTAAAGGTTGTGACCCACTACCTGGAATGCTGCCAGTGATTCAACCATTTACCAATTCTTTTACGTCCTAATTAAGTCATGGACAGTTATTTTACCTATTTTAGGGTATTTTAAGATAGTTAAAACATAGAAACCCCAAACTGGAATTTATTCCTTAAGACTAAACCCTTCCCTCTAAAATAGATTCTCTCAAGAACACCATTGAAGGCAAAGGTCAAATTCAAGATAGGAAAAGGGATTTCAAGTGCTTTATTCTTCAATTTTCGTGGGCTTTCTACTAGTGAGTTATAATGATCCTTCATGCTTGGATAACCTTTCATTCAAGAAGCCCAAATCAAAGGCTTTCAAAAGTGTTTCAATGATCAAATTTCCCAATTTCTATTCTAAGCATGGGTTCTTTGTTAAAATGTTTTCTAAGTCATGATTTTGATGTAATAATGTTGAATCAAGGTTTTAAGATGATTTTCAATGAAATTCCTTGAAGAACCCATGTTTTATCCTAGTCTCCTAAATTGACTTATGAAGTGGTTTTTGTGATTATGATTACATGTTGATAGAATTATAATTGAATTAAACTGTATTATTGGTTCCTATTGCTAATCACCGAAAGGATATGAAATGGGGTGGATACTTCTTCATGAGTAGAGCTGGAGTATCTAGTAGCAACCTCTTGAGATGGATGCTCCTCGTAGAGGTGGAGTGTCCAGTAGCAATCTCCCTATCCCTTAACTATGCGCCCACATTAGACTAGCTAGTGGTTTTCCACGAAAAGGCTAAACAAATGACGCTACCTTATACAAGTGGAGATCCCTCATCCGGTAGGGGTTAATATCGGGATTCCATGATAAGCTCTCATAGTCTATGTCAGTTAAGCATAACCCCACAAAATAATGTAATGTATTAGGTCTTTCTAAGGGTGTACAACTTAGGGTAGGTTGTGACATGAGATGCCATCAATAAATTGCACAAGTAGACATTTGAAGGGAGTATTGGTGTGTCCTTATCCTGAAAATGAATGAAGGGGATCTTGTATGATGTTAATGAAACATATTGGTCTTAGGTCTAGTGTTAACGAAACATTATGACTTGTTGAATGTGATGTGCCTAGTCTAGGGTGATTCCAAAAGAGCACTTGGTGTGAGTAGTAGTATAGATGCTAGTTGCGCATTGCACTAGTGTGACTTAGAGTTTTCTTAGGTAATGGTTCTTATGTGTTGATTATGCTTGTATTATATCTATGTCTATGTGAATTAATATGGTTGATTTGAAAGAGATAGCATGTGAGTCCATCTTAGGTGACCTTAGAGTGTTGCTTAGGTGTGTGTGGTGGAATTTGACATATATATTATCCACACATTTCACAAAGTGATCTTGAGGGTTACTTGAAGTAAAGAGGTAAAGTGAAGGTAATGGTCCATATGTGATAAAAAGTTCTCAAATGTGATAAATGACTTTATATGTTATTATGATTGATTTCCATGTTTCTTATACTTGTATTTCATGAGTTTATGAAAATGACATAAATGGATGGATTTCAACTATGTGTCATTTTTTGCATAGTTTTGCATGGTCATCATACTTATTGCATATTTGTACTGCCACCATCTTTCTCCATGTTTTTATTACAAAGTCTAGGTGGTGGTGACTAGAGGTTTCTATCATAGATTGAAGTGCTTGGATTTCCAATCTTCAAGCTTTGGTATGTCCTCAAAGATTCGAGGACACGTATCTTTGATGTCTTTCATTTAACTCATGTAATAGACTCTTAGTAATTTCTTTTAAATGTAAAGGGTCGTGTCCTCATGATATTGAGACATGCCTAAGATGACTTGTGTTTAGACTTAGTATTTTCTTCGTTTATAAAAGAGGTTCCACTTATCGACTTTATTTTTAAAAATTATAATTCTGCATTACTTTTCATGCATATGTGAGGAAGTTATGCTAAGAGGATTGTATAAGACTATCGAGAGGTCGAATACACCGTGTTACGGCTAGGGAGTGATCTCGGAACGTGAAAGATATTACTGTTGACTAGATATACGAGAGTTAGGATTGAGATTTCTTGGAGAAGACATATAATAGATTACATCCGAGAACTAATTGAAATAAAATCCTTCCTAGAAGGTGGTTGCCCATATTAGTTACTACTCTAATATTTGTAACAAATATTGGTTTACATATGAGAACTTATTTAAACAGAACTCTTCGTAGAAGGTGGCTGTGTAGATTAGTGACTCCTCTAATATTTGTAAATTGTAACGTGTAAGTTGTAAGTTGCAATTAGATTTTATTTGATAAATTCAAAGGGTTTATTCAACTCTTCTTTATACAGTTATTGTCTTGCATTTTAATTTTAATACATACTTAAATGTATAATATTTATAATATTATATACTAAACTTACTTTAAAATTTAAAATTTGAATTTTGAAATGTAAAATTCAAATTTGAACTTTCAAGTTTGAAATTTAAAATTTAAAATTTTAATTTTGAATTTTCAAGTTTGAAATTTAAAATTTAAAATTTTAATTTTGAACTTTGAAATTTAAAAAATGAAATATGAATCTGTCAAAACTTAAACGTTTTACTAAGCTAAAAATACTATTGAAAATCCCGTCCCACTAGAATCCGGAAAAAAAAGTAACGGACTAAGAGATGTTGTCCGTCGCTTTTTGTAAAAAAATTATAAAAAAATTAATTTAAAAGCGTGGATGGTGTGGCATTTGGCATCGCTTTATGGAGTCCCGTTGTCCGTAGCTTTTTGGCAATTTTTTAGTAGGATAAAGGATTTTTTATATATATAAAAAAGGTCAGCCGATAATTTTAAACAAATATTACTACTTAAGTTCAAATATAAACACACTAAATTTATCAAAAATGATATCCTAAAATTTGATAGAATTAATTTTTAAGCTATCAATTTCATTTTTTCATCGATGTAGAAATGAATAACCGCCGGCAATATTTTCTTGTTTCTTCACTGTTATATCAATCTTTCTCTATGACGAATCTAGTATGGTATACATATTTTTTAAAAATGTTTTTGAAAAGAGATTGGGTTTTGTGATTTGAGAATAGTTCTGGAAAGGGGACGAGGACGAGAACTGCGGGACGGGACAGAGGAGGACGGGCAGTTGGTGGTCGGCTCTGACTGGGATTCGACTTGAATCGGGCCAAACTAGGTCGTGTTTCATAGTCAAAATTACGTCCCATCCCGTCTCACTATATTAACGCATAGGATAGTGTTTGACGGGACGAAACGCGGGATATATATATATATATATATATA
>NC_028640.1:38514926-38522945 GCF_001406875.1 Solanum pennellii
TATATATATATATAAAGTACTTAAATAAGAAAAAAAATTCCTAATACATTTGCTAAGAATAAATTCAATCATTCAATAAAACACAAATTCAATAACTAATTCACAAGATCAAACAATATACCACAAATTGAAAAAAATCAATAAACTAATTTGATGAAACTCTAATCTTAAATTAAGGAGAAAGAGACAATGTAGAGGTTGGGCGGCGACATCAACAACAGTTGAGGTTGCGGAAGCAGCGACGACGACTTCGGTGATTTAGAGAGAAGGAAGAGAGGAAAATAAGGAAAATCGTGTCTAGTAGGTGAAAATAATTTAAAGAAAGCGACAGAAAACATCTCCATGTACCTCACTATTAAAAAAAATGTTTGATCAATAATTTGACCAAAAAGCGACAGAGTAAGAGACATTATCGGTCGCTTTCTTAAAATAACTGTTTAGATATTTTGACCAAGAAACGACGAATATAAAGATGTCGTCCGTCACATATTTAAAAAATAGTTAAAATATTATAATTAATAAAAATCTATGAACAGTGTTGTTATGCCTCGTATTTTTTTTATACACGTAGTGCGCGTCATGATCTAGTAGACGTAAGTCCGGGGAATGAGATTTTATTTTAATTTCCAAGTGATTAAAGAAATATTAGGCAAGGATGTTAATTCCAAATGTGATATTAAGTATGATTTGGCTAATGTAAGTGCCATTAACTTTAAGTGAGGGATTAATTAGTGGCTGATTAGGATTAATTTAATCCAGTGGGCCCCACCACTCATAATTAGTGGCTGATTAGGATTAATTTAATCCATTGGGCCCCACCACTCAAGGCAAAAATTAAAAAGGGAACAAATTGGGAGCTGACCTTAGTGGACACGTGTAGAGGGGGGCTGCCTCCACTTCATATTATAAATGAGGTGGAGAAATCCACTGCATACTAAATAAAGTGGTGAAATGCATTGCTGCATATCATCTTCTTCACCACTTGGCTTAGGCAGCCATGGAAATGGAGAAACCAACCCTGCAACTCTTGGTCAGCAGCTGCAAATAATTTGGTTAGTAATCTCCTTGCTTGGTGTGTTAATTCTTTAGAATACCTTTGTTAATTATCCATTAATATTAAGAATGGGGCGTGATCAGTAGCTTAGGAAGTTTGTTTAGTTATTGAATGTGCTAAGTATGAACGGAAACCATAATCGGATTATTAGTGGTGTCGTGTTGGTGCTTGGGCTGTTTTGATTAAAGCAAACTGCGGGAAAATTCTGTTTTGGCGTTATGTATATGTTAAATGTGATTATGAGTATATACTCCAAAGGATGAATACGATAAGGTAGATGTGTTGCGAATTAAAAACGAGTTATCGCTCGATGTGTCGTTGCTTCGCTGCTATGGTTGCCAAGACGGAACTGTTTTGGGGAGGGGGCTGTTTAATATGATTCGTTGGGTTATATGTGTTATTGGTATTGCTGTAAATAATTTGGGTTGTTGTCGGATTGGGACGAAGTAATGAAAATAGGGGAAGTGCTGCCGGATTTTCGTTAGATTATTAGCTAGCTTACAAGATAGTAAAGCGCGACGTTTATCTAATTGCGGCACGATTGTTGCTTGTTATAGATTAATAGCTTGAGCAGTAAATATTGGACGTGCGGCTCGACTATACGGTATGTAACGCTATCCTTTCTTTCTTTGTTTGGCATGACTTTTAAAAATGAGCGAATAACGGACAGGTTTGATACTTACTTCTAGAGCGTCTAGGTGACGTATATTCTTGCTTCCACAACTATTCCTCTATATATCGGCTATGTCTTAAGGCTTAATGATTTCTCATATCTATGGTAGTGCTTCTTAGAGTCATTGAGATTTTACGTTTCCATATCGTATTAAAGGTTCATAATCTTGATAAAACGTTAATCTTTGGTAATACTCCTTGCTGGTTCACGTTGATTGTTCTATTGAGTTATAAGAAATGATTTTAATTGCATATGGTTGCTCATAATATTCTGCTCGTGCATAGAGTCATTTATCATTTCACTGAGTCCCGGGCCGGGTAATGTCGTGCGGAGTTTCTTGCATATGTCACCGAGTCCCTCACTAGAGGGCCGGGTATGTATATTATATATATGATTGGTGATGAGGATGGTTATGATGATGATGATGACGGAGATGACGTGATGATTATTTCGTCGAGCCCCTTACTAGGGAAGCTGGGCACCTTATATGTTAAAGATATGCATGATTTTCACTTAAAAGGGTACATGTGTAGCGATATTTTGTTTCGACTTGCCATATTGGTATCCTGTCATCTTTACCTTATGCTTTACATACTCAGTACATTGTCCGTACTGACCCCCCTTTCCTCGGGGGGCTGCGTTTCATGCCCGCAGGTGTAGACGCACAGTTCGGTGATCCTCCCGCCTAGGATATCTACTCTGCTGATTGGGAGAGCTCCACTGTTCCGGAGCCCAGTCGTTTTGGTACATAACTTTTTGTGTAGTCTTTTGCTTGTCTATGGGTATGGCGGGGCCCTGTCCCGTCGAGTTTCACTACTGTACTCTTAGAGGTCTGTGGACATTATGTGGGTTGTATATATATGTTTTGGATAATGGTCTGGACATGGTTTGTTTGGGATGTCCGCTTGTACAGGGGCAGCCTTGTCGGCTGCGTACATCATTGTGTATTGTGTAGTGGTAGCCTTGTCGGCCTACGTACGTTATTATGCTTTGGATAGTGGTGGCCTTGTCGGCTCGCGTATGTTGTTACGGTTGAATGGTTATGACTCCTTATGAGACAGGTCCTCTTTATATATATGACGTTGGGGTTGGCTTGATTTGATTAAATTCCATATTGTCTTAGTTTCAGTTGGTTATACTTAGCAGGTTTGTATGTGGGTGTCCAAAACGGGCACTAGTCACGGCCCATCGGGTTGGGTCGTGACAAAGAGTGGTATTAGAGCGGTTCTTCCTCAGAAATGTCTACAGACCGTGTCTAGTAGAGTCTATTTTATCGGTGTGTTGTGCACCACATCTATAAACAGGAAGCTACAGGACATTTAGGATGTCATCCTTTCTTCTTATTCTAGATCGTGCGATAGAGCTATATTAACAGGATAATCCCTCTCTAACGAATTTGTGTGTTTTCAGCTATGCCTCCAAAGAAAGCGACAACCGCCCAGAAGGGCAAATCGGTAGCAGAAGGTACTAGTCAGACCCGGAGAGTTACTAGGGCCCGTACCCAGTCTATGCCTGGTATTAAGCTCCAGTTAGAGAGCTCTGCTACACCGCCACCGCCAGAGGAGCTTAGAGCAGCAGCAGCTCCAGTTCGGGGGACACCACCAGCCCCCGAGGCCCCATCACCTGAACCTCCAGCTCCTCAGTCAGGGGCAGAGGATAGGGCCATGAGAGATGCGGTTCAGTTGCTGAATAGATTAGTGGCAGGTCAGGCTCGCAGGCATGGACTAGGAGTTGATCATGCGGACAGATCTGATAGCTTAAGGGCTCGTGACTTCTTATGTTGTAATCCTCCAGAGTTCTTTGGGTCAAGGCCCCAGGATGATCCGCAAGAGTTTATTCGTCAGATGCAGCGTACATTGAGCATAATCAAGGCTTCGGAGACCGAGTCTGTTGAGTTGGCTACGTATCGTTTGCGGGATGTAGCTAGGTATGAGTCTTGGGAGTTATCTAGGGGTGAGGGTGCTCCTCCAGCGATATGGGATGAATTTGTGGAGGCTTTCCAGGGTCACTTCCTGCCTCCAGAGATGAAGCGAGCTAGAGTCGATAGATTCTTGCGTTTGAAGCAAAATGGCAGGAGCGTTCGAGAGTATAGCCTCAAGTTTTATTCATTGGCTAGGCATGCGCCTACTATTGTGGCTGATATGGCAGACAGGGTACATCGTTATGTGATGGGATTGGATCGTTATCTGATTGACAGTTGTATGGCAGTGACTCTTCAGCCAGGTATGGACATTGCTCGGGTCCAGGCATATGCACAGGGGGTAGAGGATCGACACCGGGGACGTCAGCCAGATAGAGATTATAATAGAGGCCAGCATAAGAGGGCTAGATCAGCAGGTTATCCTGACGAGTTTCGAAGCGGGCAGTCTCAGCAGCATGTTAGATTTTCTTCCTAGCTAGCACAGAGTGCACCCCCACGTTTCATGGGTAGGGGGTTTGATCGTATGGGATATTCGGAAGCTGGTCAGAGCTCTAGGGCGTCAGGGTCACAGATGGGCACGGGTTTGAGCCAGTCGAGGCCACCTTTGCCTCGGTCTCGCTGTGGTAGGTCCCATCCTGGGAAATGTCGTTGGGCTACAAGTGCCTGTTTTTCTTGCGGCCGTCAGGGCCATACTATGAGGGAGTGTCACCTTAGAGGTAGTGCAGGTGTTATGGCATAACCTACTGGGTCCGTTGCTAGTTCATCTTCTTCTGTGGCTATTCGCCCTACGGGGCAGGGTATTCAGGCGCCAGCAGGCCATGGTAGAGGACGTGGTGGGGCTTCCAATTCTAGCGGTCCCTCGAACCGTATATATGCTTTGACTAATAGGCAGGATCAGGAGGGGTCACCTAATGTGATCACAGGTATATTATCACTATTCTCCCGAAGTGTGTATGCATTGATAGACCCAGGTTCCACCTTATCATTTATATCTCCCTTTGTTGCAAGTAGGATCGGAATAGAGTCTGAGTTGATAGAACCATTTGAGGTAGCTACATCTGTAGGAGATTTTGTCATAGCTACGCGAGTATATAAGAATTGTTCAGTAGTTATATATAGTTGTCGTAGCGTAGCAGATCTAAGAGAGTTAAATATGATTGAGTTTGATATTATCATGGGCATGGATTGGTTGGCTGCTTGTTATGCTAATGTTGATTGCAGAGGAAAGATAGTTCGATTTCAATTTCTAGGGGAACCGATTATAGAGTGAAAGGGGAGTGCAGTATCACCGAAAGGTAAGTTCATTTCATACCTTAAGGCCGGGAAGATGGTTAGAAAAGGCTATATTTACTATCTGAATAGGGTGCATAACATAAAGGCAGAGGCACCGACTCTTCAATCAGTCCCGGTAGTTAATGAATTTCCCGATGTATTCCCCGAGGAACTTCCAGGCCTTCCTCCAGAACGAGAGATAGAGTTTTCTGTAGATGTACTGCAAGATGCCCAGCCTATATCTATACCTCCTTATAGAATGGCACCTGCCGAGTTGAAAGAATTGAAAGAGCAATTGAGGGATTTGCTAGAAAAGGGCTTCATCAGGCCTAGTACGTCACCTTGGGGAGCACCGGTACTATTTGTGAGGAAGAAGGATGGGTCGCTGCGGATGTGTATTGATTATTGGCAGCTGAACAAAGTAACAATAAAGAACAGGTATCTGCTCCCAAGGATTGACGATCTATTTGACCAGTTGCAGGGTGCAAAGTGTTTTTCAAAGATAGACTTGCGGTCAGGTTATCATCAGGTGCGGGTAAGGGAGGCAGATATTCCAAAGACGGCATTCCGGACCCGATACGGGCATTATGAGTTTAGAGTGCTGTCTTTTGGGCTGACTAATGCTCCAGGGCTGTTTATGGATTTAATGAATCGAGTATTTAAACCATTCCTTGATATGTTTGTTATTGTATTTATAGAGGATATTTTGGTCTATTCACATTTAGAAGAGGAGCATGCAGACCATTTAAGGACGGTACTTAGGGTGCTTCAGCACCAAAAGTTGTATGCTAAATTTTCTAAGTGCGAGTTCTGGTTGACTTCAGTGGCATTCTTGGGGCATATTATTGGAGCTGATGGTATTCGGGTAGACACGCTAAAGATTGAGGCGGTAAAGACTTGGCCCAGACCTACGACACCTACTGAGGTACGTAGCTTTCTGGGGTTAGCAGGATATTACAGGAGATTCGTAGAAAAGTTTGCCTCAATTTCAGCGCCTTTGACAAGGCTAACTCAAAAGGCAGCCAAGTTCCAGTGGACTGATGCTTGTTAGCGAAGCTTCCAGCTATTGAAACAAATTGACTACAGCTCCAGTCCTAACTCTTCCAGAGGGACCAGACGGCTATCTTATTTATTGTGATGCTTCGGGTGCTAGGCTAGGATGTGTATTGATGCAGCATGGCAAAGTTATAGCCTATGCCTCCCGACAACTTAGGAAGCATGAAAAGAACTATCTTACTCACGATCTGGAGTGAGCGGTCGTGGTTCATGCCTTGAAGATATGGAGGCATTATTTATATGGTGTCCATGTGGACATCTATACAGATCATAAGAGTCTCCAATATATCTTTAAACAGAAGGAGCTGAATTTACGACAGAGGCGGTGGTTAGAGTTGCTAAAGGATTATGATGTTGATATTTTATATCATCCAGGGAAAGCGAATGTTGTAGTAGATGATCTTAGCCGTAAGTCCATGGGTAGCTTGACAGATATACAACCAGAAAGGAGGGATATGGTTTGGGAGATTCAGCGGCTATCCAGCCTTGGAGTCCGTCTGGCTAATTCAGAAGATAGTGGAGTTTCTATTCGAGAGGTTGCTGAGTCCTCAATCATAGATGAGGTAAAGAGACACCAATGCAAGGACCCTATTCTGGCACAGTATAGAGATGCAGCTCTTCAAAAGGAAAAGACCCCATTTAAGGTTACACCTGACGGAGTGTTACGATATGAAGGCAGATTGTGTGTACCCGATATTGCGGGGCTACGACGGCAGGTTATGGGAGAGGCACACTCTGCCCGTTATTCTATTCACCCAGGGTCAACAAAAATGTATCATGACCTCAGATGCTTATATTGGTTGGATGGCATGAAAAAGGACATAGCGGAGTTTGTTGCTCAGTGCCCGAATTGTCAACAAGTCAAGATCGAACATCAAAAGCCTGGTGGATTATTACAGGAGATAGAGATCCCGACTTGGAAATGGGAGACGATTAATATGGACTTCATTACAGGCTTACCTCGCACTCAACGGAAGTATGACTCTATATGGTTTATTGTAGATAGGCTGACGAAATCGGCCCATTTTCTTCCAGTCAGGACTACTTATTCAGCTGAAGATTATGCGAGGTTGTATGTCAGGGAGATAGTGAGACTTCATGGGGTTCCCACGTCCATTATATCAGACAGAGGAGCTCAATTTACAGCCGACTTTTGGAGATCGTTTCAGAAGGGATTGGGGACACAGGTGAACCTTAGCACAACATTTCACCCTCAGACTGATGGGCAGGCTGAGCGTACTATTCAGACATTAGAAGATATGTTGTGTGCCTGTATTATTGACTTCAAAGGTAGCTGGGATGTCCACTTGCCGCTCATTGAGTTTGCCTATAATAATAGCTACCATTCTAGTATCCAGATGGCATCGTACGAGGCCTTATATGGGAGGAAGTTCAGATCACCTATTGGTTGGTTTGATGTTGGCGAAACTAAGTTAATAGGCCCGGATGTGATTCAACAAGCTGTTGACAAGGTGAAGCTTATTCAAGAAAGATTATTAGTGACTGGGTATTCCTTAAGGTATCACCCATGAGGGGTGTGATGAGATTTGGCAGGAAGGGGAAGCTCAGTCCGAGATACATTGGGCCTTATCAGATTGTTCGTAGGATAGGCAAGGTTGCCTATGAGTTGGATCTACCATCTGATTTGGAGGCGGTACATCCAGTCTTCCATGTATCGATGCTACGTAAATGTATTGGTAATCCTTCTAGAGTATTCCCCGTAGATGATGTTCAGGTAACAGAGGAGTTGTCATATGAGGAGAAACCCGTAGCTATACTTGATCGCCAGGTTAGAAGGTTACGTACTAAGGATGTGGCTTCCGTCAAAGTGTTGTAGCAAAATAATAATAGGGAGGAGATGACTTGGGAAGCGGAAGACGAAATGAAGAATAAGTATCCTTACTTGTTCCCCGTACCTGCAGGTAATTCAATTCCTAGCTTGACTATATTGATTGATAAACGAGATTATGTAGTAAGTTGTGACTCTGTGAGGCATCTGTAAGTTACGGAATGCAGGTTGATAGGTATAACTGTTAGAGAAAC